>NC_052317.1:13607867-13932867 GCF_016432855.1 Salvelinus namaycush | reverse complement strand
GTTGATTGATAAGTCTTGATATTGATAATGCATTACGGTAACTGAATACCTTGATAACAATAGCGTTCTCATGGTTTGAATCTGGTAGGGTATGGAATATCTGTATGGCCTGGCAGCTTTCTCTCTTTGGCGGGTAAGGTGGTCTTGTTTGTGAAGTTGCAAGGAGTAACATTGCAAGGGCTAGAATACCTGGCTCAGGGTTTACTACCAGGTGGAGAGTGGAATAGCAGTAGCTGAATGGGTAGGTGAGAGTTTGATAACCTCTTGGTTCAGTGTGGATTAGACATTGACATTGAGTAAGAACATGATAACTGTGGTTCACTCAATAGTGGAATTACTGAAGCTCAGGCGATAGAAACACGAGACACCTAGCAACGAGCTAAAGAACACTAGCTTGTTCACTAAATAAGTTTACCGGCCTCAAAGCAGTGGAATGAACCAGTGTGGCGAGACGTTGTTCTATTGAGCGTATACTGAGGAACTATGCACAGGGCGTGCACACACACACACACACACACACACACACACACACACACACACACACACACACACACACACACACACACACACACACACACACACACACACACACACACACACACACACACACACACACACGTCAGAGCGAGCTCCTCCAGTCAACCAGAGCACACATCAAAGCAGTAGGCCAGATCTGACCAGACAGCCCATACAACCCTCCAAAGAGATTCATATCAATGAGGTACAGTACAGTGCATAACAATCCCTACAATGTAAAAACAGAGTAGTGATGTTTTGTGAGCAGAGAGCAGTTTGATTTGTGTTATATTTTTTATGATTTAGTATATAAAAGCCTCTTTCCAATTATATATAGCCTATGTAATACATCCATGTCAACTTGAATGCATTTTTTTTTACACACGCACACACACACACACACACAGGCAGACCCAATCGGGCACGCACGTGCATGGTACGCGCACACACAATGTATCTGCTCAAATAAGATTACCATTACATTTTCCATGTCAAGTCAAAGTAATTATCAAAAAACCTATCGTGGGATAACTATTTCTGCGTGAGCGTCGACCTCCTGTTGCTCTCATTTCATACAACCTACCTATACTACAATAAGGAACAGTTTGTTTCCTCAAGATGCAATAGAAGAATGCGTTTAAGACTGATGAATTTGTTGATGGTTGTTTTATACCCAAGGACTGTGTAAATACTGAGTGTGGCATGTCATTATGGCAGGGAACACGGTTATTGCATTCTCAACAGTGTTTCATAAACTAGCCTGACAGACTAATAAACTATATGAAACCTAACTGAATAGAGAGAGAGAGAGAGAGAGAGAGAGAGAGAGAGAGAGAGAGAGAGAGAGAGAGAGAGAGAGAGAGAGAGAGAGAGAGAGAGAGAGAGAGAGAGAGAGAGAGAGAGAGAGAGAGAGAGAGAGAGAGAACAACCTTTTGAATGCAACAGCCAAAACAGGAAAAGCAGAATGGCACATCAATCATCGGGATTATTATTATTGCTGTTGCCATGGAAACATTCCCTCCATCTCCTCCACCCAAGCACCTCTATCTCCATGTCTCTGCTTCTTATTATTGTGCTTTGTGATTGGGCGTCATTGAAACTGTAGTGATTACACTTCCGCGAGATGAGCAAATCCACAGTGCCATGGCAACCAAGTACAATACTCTTAATCATTTCCCCTCTTCAATCTCAGATGGAATGGGCTGTCAACCATAATGGTATATGGTGAGTGGTTCGGTGAAATGCTTTGTGTGTGTGTGTGTGTGTGTGTTCACTGCGGCTGTGCAAAATCATCTGTGTTGTTATTGTTTCATCAAGCGCCATGAAAACACCATGAAACCACATACAGTACTGCAACTAGAACTAATTATATTCATTCATTCTACTTCTGTGGTCTGAACATTGACCTAAAGGAAAGCTTTTCCACATATCATTCTGCTAAAGGAATAGGCTTTTCTCACTGTAATATCCTCGCTGATAACCTGATAACCTACTGATGTACAGCTGCAGACAAAACATACCCTCAACATCAGTGACGTTTTCCCACATTTGGCATCTCAACATGTATACAGTCATTTAATTAAAACAAGACAATAACAGTTATTTTGATTGATCAAAACCATACGACTGCAATTGTTTTCAAACATGAATACGATTGAACCATTAGGCCTACCCCACCTCTACCACCAGCATAATTTATACTGTAGCTGGCTGAAACAGGACTTGTGCAGGTCTTCTGAAGTGGAAAGCAATCAACCCCAGTGTCTCTCGCTCGCTCTCGCTCTTTCCTCAGATCACCTCGTGGCCGAGGAGAAGCAGAGAATAATATTCAGCCATTCTGATGGAGGATGTTTGGTGTAAAGACGACATAATGCAAAGAAGTTATGTTTTATTAACGCTCAACTGTCAATGTGATGAGAGTCTTCAACAGAAAAGACCATCGATGGCAGGGGAATCTGCATTGATAAATAATGGAGTGGTTTGTGTGGTGGTGGGGGGTTGGTGCTATAACAATGCCTTACTTTTCCCCCATAATGATTCCGGCTCCAAAGGGTAAAAGCACCAAGATCTCTTTATTCTTTATATATACTCTCTATACTCTCTGTACGGTGCTTACATCTGGCTCCAGGATGAGTTATCGTAGCTCCATAAACAAAGATAGCTTCTTGGCTTTGGATTCTCCACTACTGTTTGACTCTGACCTTGAGTGCTTTATCAAGCCGTGAGAAGACAAGGCTGCATTTTTGGCCGGTGGGCTCTGAGAGAAACCTCCTATACATGTTAAAAAGAGTTTTAATGGTGGATTGGTAAAACAATGAGGGGCACAAAGGTGATAAGTGAAAGGTGAATGTCCTCTGTGTTGTTTATGAACATGTTATGTTGATTGTGTTATGAATGTGTTATGTTGATTTGGTTACAAACGTGTTATGTTGATTTGGTTGATTTGGTTATGAATGTGTTATGTTGATTTGGTTATGACTGTTTTATGTTGATTTGGCTATGAATGTGTTATGTAGCTGTTATGGAGGACCCCAAAGCGTTCCCCATAATTTAAACACATCGCTCAAATGTGGCTCAGATAATGACAGCCAAGTGGCTTTAAACGGGATTCTCAGGAGGTTCGGCAGTCTCCTTTCATGGGGAAGGAGTTCATCCATACAAGAGCCAAATAGACAATAACAAACAGAGATTCCAACATTCAAATGTACAATAAGTTCAAATCCTGTCTTAAGACATGTGCATGCAGCCCAAACTTTCAAAGAAATGATGGACTGATGTCAATGGAAGATTTGCATGGTAGAATCGCACGCCTTAAGTTAACGTTAGTCTCTCAAGTTAGCGTTCGTCCATGTATAGGCTACATTGTATAAGCATACCCCATATCATTGCCTATTTCAATAGTTCCAGCTCCAGGACTCTCGATGGTAAAGTGCACTGGCAACACCACAACCCATGGCTCTGCTTCCATCTGTCATAAAGCTCAAAATAAAAGGGCCAAATGTGGCCTGGCTGCATACCTCTGTGAACCTGGCAATTACTGTGGGCAACCACATGACCTCACCAGCCTCTTCTCTACCTTTGTGATTCTAGGACCTTTGCCAGAGACAGAGTTCCCGTTCCCCCAATCCTTCAAAGGCAGTATTCAGGCCCCAGCTTACACTAATACTACCCCGGAAAACATTCTCAGCAAAACCCCACCACCATCAGCCGCTATCTTTCTTTTTCAGCTTTCTTTCTTTTCTTTCTTTCTTTTTTTTATTTCTGTCATTCTCCTTTCCCCTCTACTGTAATTAATTGCTATCCATCATCTCTAATACAAACTTAATTTTGTCCTTTTCGTGAGGGAAATGTTTCAGAGACAAATCAGGTAATGGATTGAGGTTGATGTGGAGGTTGTTGGGTAATGACCCTGAGGAGAGGCTGGCTGTAGGCAGGTCAAATTGGCCCTAATTCGCTCTTGATGTTTTCATGCAACACTGTACAGGTTTATCAGGTTTATTTCTCTCACACTGGCTGCTGATACACTCATAGAACCTAAAATGATTATTTGGCTGTCCTGATAGGAGAACCCTTTGAATAACCATTTTTGGTTCCAGGTAGAACCATTTTGGTTCTACATGGAACCTAAAAGAGTTCTACCTGGAACCAAAAAATTGTTCTACCTGGTTATCCTATGGGGACAGCCGAACCACACAGACTTAAAAATAGAACCTGTTTTACCCACATAGACTTTAAAATACAACCTGTTTTGGCCACATAGACTTTAAAATACAACCTGTTTTGGCCACATAGACCTAAAAATACAACATGTTTTACCCACATAGACTTTAAAATACAACCTGTTTTGGCCACATAGACATTGGTTTTTGACACAGACTATGTAGTACACTGAAATGAGTAGGATGCAAGATTAAACACAACCACATTTGATCAGAGAGAATCTCCTGCCTGAATGATAATGGGTGGCAGAGTGATAGTGTTTCACACATTACTGCAATGTGCATTGATATCATAAAACCACTTGACCACAGTAGAACCTCCTATTTCCAGGTACAGACAACCATGCGTCTGTGGCCATCACCGCTATTACTTTAATTATCACGTTTCAGGGAAGACCCAGATGCAGACAGTGTTGAAATAACAAAAGTTTATTACTAGAACAGGGGGCAGGCAAAACGACAGGTCAAGGGCAGGCAGAGGTCAGTAATCCAGATCAGAGTACATAAGGTACAGAACGGCAGGCAGGCTCAGGGTCAGGGCAGGCAGAATAGTCAAAACCGGGAAAACTAGAAAACAGGAACTAGAAACAGACAGGAGCAAGGGGAAACCGCTGGTAGGCTTGACGAACAAAACGAACTGGCAACAGACAAACAGAGAACACAGGTATAAATACACTGGGGATAATGGGGAAGATGGGCGACACCTGGAGGGGGGTGGAGACAAGCACAAAGACAGCTGAAACAGATCAGGGTGTGACATTAATGGAAGTACTTTTACTATCAACTGTGCTTAAATTGTCCACAGATTATCTAAATAAACAGTAACAAAATTCATACCTCTTTGCATACTGTGTACCAGTGACGTGCATTCAGGGTAGGCAGGGCAGGCAGTGCTTACTCTGTGATAATCTAATTTAAAAGAGCTATTATGAAATGCCAAATAAAAAATTAAATGATATAAAAAAAAAAACAATTTTTGTTATGTGATGTTTTGTCTCAATGATTCTGGTGGTTTTTATGCTCCAAATCTCAAAATGTGCTAAAACTGCATCAAAACCTCAGGAAATATGGACAGGGTCATCATAAGCCTTGCTGCTTTGTCTAGCTTAATTTGTTGCATTTAGACAATTTCATATTTTGTGCATGCGTATCGCCTAAGCATGTTGTGTGGGTAAGCCTGGGATAAGCTCTGCACATTTGGGCGTGCCTACATAATTGGCACTTTATGTAGACTATAATTGGCACTAAGTGAACAAAGCTAGCTAGCAAAAACAACCTGACAAAATGGATGCTATACTCAAATCAAATCAAATAGAATTTTACATACACGTGTTTAGCAGATGTTATTGCAGGTGTAGCGAAATGCTTGTGTTTCTAGCTCCAACAGTGCAGTAATATCTAACAAGTAATATCTAACAATTTCACAACAATACACACAATACACACAAATCTAAGTAAAGGAATGGAATAAAGAATATATAAATATATGGACGAGCAATGTCAGAGCGGCTGGTGATGGATATTTAACAGTCTGATGGCCTTGAGATAGAAGCTGTTTTTCAGTCTCTTGGTCCCAGCATTGAGGCACCAGTACTGACCTCACCTTCTGGATGATAGCGGGGTGAACAGGCAGTGGCTCGGCTGGTTGTTGTCCTTGAGGATCTTTTTGGCCTTCCTGTGACATCGGGTGCTGTAGGTGTCCTGGAGGGCAAGTAGTTTGCCCCCGGTGATGCGTTGGGCAGACCGCACCACCATCTGGAGAGCCCTGCTGTTGCAAGCAGTGCAGTTGCCGTATCAGGCGGTGATACAGCCCGACAGGATGCTTTCAATTGTGCATCTGTAAAAGTTTGTGAGGGTTTTAGCTGCCAAGACAAATTTATTCAGCCTCCTGAGGTTGAAGAGGCGCTGTTGCGCCTTTTTCACCACACTGTCTGTGTAGGTGGACCATTTCAGTTTGTCAGGGATGTGTACGCCAAGGAACTTGATGTTTTCCACCTTTTCCACTGCGGTCCCGTCGATGTGGATAGGGAGGTGCTCCCTCTGCTGTTTCCTGAAGTCCATGATCATCTCCTTGTTTTGTAAATGTTGAATGAGAGGTTATTTTCCTGGCACCACACTCCCAGAGCCCTCACCTTCTCCCTGTAGGCTGTCTCGTCATTGTTGGTAACCAAGCCTACTACTGTTGTGTCGTCTGCAAACTTGATGATTGAGTTGGAGGCGTGCATGGCCACGCAGTCATGGGTGAACAGGGAGTACAGGAAGGGGTTGAGCACGCACCCTTGTGGGAATCCAGTGTTGAGGATCAGCAAAGTGGACGTGTTGTTTCCTACCTTCACCACCTGGGGGCGGCCCGTCAGGAAGTCCAGGACCCAATTGCACAGGGCGGGGTTCAGACCCAGGGCCTCAAGCTTAATGATGAGCTTGGAGGGTACTATGGTGTTGAATGCTGAGCTATAGTCAATGAACAGTATTCTTACATAAGTATTCCTCTTGTCCAGATGGGATAGGGCAGTGTGCAGTGCGATGGCGATTGCATTGTCTGTGGATCTATTGGGACAGTAAGCAAATTGAAGTGGGTCTAGGGTGTCAGGTAAGGTAGAGGTGATATGATCCTTGACCTGTCTCTCAAAGCACTTTATGATAACAGAAGTGAGTGCTACGGGGCGATAGTCATTAAGTTCAGTTACCTTTCTTGGGTACAGGAACAATGGTTGCCATCATGAAGCACGTGGGGACAGCAGAGTGGGATAGGGAGAAATTGAATATGTCCGTTAACACACCATCCAGCTGGTCTGCGCATGCTCCTATACACTTCCTGATAAACTCAGTCACCGTATCAGTATATTCATCAATGTTATTCTCGGAGGCTACCCGGAACATGTCCCAGTCCACGTGATCAAAACGTTTTTGAAGCGTGGATTCCGATTGGTCAGTCCAGCGTTGAATAGTCCTTAGTACGGGTACTTCCTGTTTGAGTTTCAGCCTATAGGAAGGGAGGAGCAAAATGGAGTCGTGGTCAGATTTGCCGAAGGGAGGGCGGGCAGGGCCTTGTAGTATCCCGGGAAGTTGAAGTAGCAGTGATCGAGTGTTTAGACAGCGCGAGTACTACAGTCAATGTATTGATAGAATTTCGGTAGCGTTTTCCTCAAATTTGCTTTGTTAAAATCCCCAGCTACAGTAAATGCAGCCTCAGCACATGTGGTTTCCAGTTTGCGTAAAGTCCAGTGAAGTTCTTTGAGGGCCGTCGTGGTACCGGGTTGAGGGGGAATAAACACGGCTGTGACTATAACCGAAGAGAATTCTCTTGGGAGGTGATATGGTCAGCATTTGATTGTGAGGTATTCTAGGTCGGGTGAAGAAAAGGACTTGAGTTCTTGTATGTTATCACAATCACACCATGAGTAGTTAATCATGAAACATACACAACAGCCCTTCTTCTTCCCAGAGAGATATTATTCTTGTCTGCGCGATGAACTGAGATCCCAACTGGCTGTACGGACTCATCTAGGAGAGAGCCATGTTTCCGTGAAACAGAGTATATTACAATTCCTGATGTCTCTCTGGAAGGAAATCCTCGCCGTCAGCTCATCAACTTTATTATCCAGAGACTGAACATTTGAGAGTAAAATACTCGGAAGTGGTGGGTGGTGTGCGCGCCTCCTGAGTCGGACTAGAAGTCCACTCCGAGTACCTCTTCTCCGCCGGCGATGTTTTGGGTCAGCCTCTGGAATCAGTTCAATTGCCCTGGGGGGTACGAAAAAAGGGTCAGATTCGGGAAAGTCTTATTCCTGGACGTAATGCTGGTAATGCTGGTGAGTTACCACTACTCTGATATCCAAAAATTCTTCCCGGCTGTATGTAATAACACAAACAAAATTCTGACCTAATAACGTAAGAAATAACACAAAATAAACTAAATACTGCAAAGTTGCCTAGGGGCTAGAAGCACGGCTGCCCTCTCTATCGGCGCCATTTTATGGTTCTGCACCTCAAAGAAGGCAACAAGCTCATGTAAATGTGACAACTGAACTATGTGGAGTTGCTGAAAAAGGCGAAAGGTTAGCTAGACACATGGACACTTCAACCTTGTTTCGGTACATCAAACAGAATACAGAATGATTTGATTGAAGCAGTAAAAAACAGACGAATGCACTTCATTTACAAGTAAAGGTAGGCCTAAATGCATTTTCCTTTGCAATTTGCGGGTTTCGTTTTGATGAGACAGTTTTTTTACATTTTGTACTGCATTTTTGAGTAATTTTGATTGTTGATATGGACTTTTCCTTAGAACTGTATCTATTATATATGTGTGTGTGCAATAATATTGTACATATTAATATGTCTGTGTTTGCCCACAATGCTCACAGTGGATTGGAGGAATTGTAAATCCATTGTGAAAAGCTATGGAGTTTGCGTTGCAAATGATTCGGATGAAACGTGTCCATATATTTTAGTGCCACCTATTGGTTGTAACTGTGGCTCTATGGCTGACTGAGTTGAGCAGTGTGTCATTTTGTCGGATGTTATGAAATATGCCACTATCGGAAGCTATCATTTGTGTGTCTTGGCTACATTGGTATTTACATTTTAGTGAAAGTTGTTTCTCAAGATTAGTTAATAGATAATATCACTCTGGTTGCTGGAGCTATCTGTTGTATGGTGAACTTGGGCTTCATCAAGGTTTATTTGTGAGTAAATCCGGCTTTGATAATTGCCTACCTAGCCACCGACTTCACTGCATGCCACTATGGTGTACCCCACGAGGTGTGTTTTCAGCTGTAATCTTGGTGTTCTGTTGAGAGAACAGTAGCTTGTATGTTCTTTACTGTCGCCTCAGTCCTCCAGTCCTCCAGAGCATATCCCACGCTCCCCTGCATGTGTTTCTGTAGCTGTGCAACAGTCAATAAACCGCGAAATGAATGTGTTGAGATATCAAATCACCTTTCGTTTAAAAGTAGGAAGGAGACAGGGAAAAATGAAAGATTTAATTTCAAAAATGGAAGATTATGACGCAATAAACCTCAGTGAAATAGACTGCCTTGGGTCATCTGATTTCATTTTGTTCATCTGTAAAAATATTGTGTTAAGCAGATTTTCTTTGCACTGAGGTGGTGTACTACAGACTTTTTCAGTCAGGAAAGGATATAGCATAGAATAAGATTGGTCCTGCGGGACTTGAACAAAAAGCCCTCTGTATAGGCTAACTCTAGAGCCCAGACTGCAGGGAACCAGGGGAGTAGTGCACAGAACATTGGCTGCTATGAAAAAAATAAACTGTTACTATCAATGCTTCTGAGAATACACAAAACACACTACTGTAACTATGAGCTGAGGTTATAGGTTACACTACTACAGTACACTGCTGTTATCAATATGTGGGTTCCGTGTTTAAAGGTCCAATGCAACAGTTTTTATCTCAATATCAAATCATTTCGGAGTAACAATTAAATAGCTAGGTTTCCATCCAATTGGTGACAGATCTTCATGCAAATATTTAAAAATCTGCATAAAGAAAATATGCGCATTTTCATAGCCTCGGGAAGATGTTTTGTGGTGGGTGTGCTGCAATTTTTTTGACAAAGGAATGTGTGTGTGCATCCTGTTTGCAACAAGGCACTAAATTAATACCACAAACAATGTGGCAAAGCAATTAACTTTTTGTCATGGATACAAAGCAGTATGTTTGGGGCAAATCCAATACAACACATTACTTAGTACCACTCTCCATTTTTTAAGCATAGTGGTGGCTGCATCATGTTATGGGTATGCTTTTAATCATTAAGGACTGGGGAGTTTTTCAGGGTCATTTTTTTTATGGAATGACGCCAAGCACAGGCAAATCTTAGAGGAAAACCTGATTCAGTCTGCTTTCCACCAGACATTTGGAGATTAATTTACCTTTCAGCAGGACAATAACCCAAAACACAAGGCCAAATCTACGCTGGAGTTGCTTACCAAGAAGACACTGAATGTTCCTGAGTGGCCGAATTACAGTTTTGACTTAAATCTGCTTGAAAATCTATGGCAAGACCTGAAAATGGTCTAGCAATGATCAACGACCAATTTGACAGAGCTTGAAGAATTTTAAAAAGAATAATGGGCAAATGTTGCACAATCCAGGTGTGTAAAGCTCTAAATGTGTAAAAAGTCAAGGGGTGTGAATTCTTTCTGAAGGCACTGTACTCTGGTCTTGGCATGTGTGCTCTAGCCAACAGCTCACAGATACAGTGCGGTAGGCTGTGCGGGTTGTCTAGTCTACATGATGAGATTATTATGGAAAGCTCAAGAATAAATGTATTTGTCAAACGGTAGTAGAAGGGCGCCGGAGAGGATGGCTGACGTTTTACGTGCTCCAAACCAAATGTGGTATTTTGTTAATTTTTTTGCATTGTTTGTAACGTATACTTATTTTGTACATAATGTTGCTGCTACCGTCACTTATGACCGAAAATAACTTCTGGACATCAGAACAGCGATTACTCACCAGGAACTGGTAGAAGCTTTTTCATTTAACGAGTCCAACGAGTCCGACATGAAGGATATACTGTTTTCCCGTGAACAGGCCGAAATCCCTGTCATTTGTGTGAAGAGAAGACGGAGAAAAAGGGGGAGGAGTTCGCGCTACCTTCTGAGAATTCGTAGGCGAGCGTGTAAACCCCCACTGCCATCTGTTCTATTGGCCAATGTGCAATCATTGGAAAATACAATGGATGACCTACGAGCAAGATTAAACTACCAACGGAACATAAAAAACTGTAATATCTTATGTTTCACCGAGTCGTGGCTGAACGACGACATGAATAACGTACAGCTGGCGGGTTTGAACTGTATCGGCAGGATAGAACAGCAGCCTCTGGTAAGACAAGGGGTGGTGGTCTATGTATATTTGCAAACAACAGCTGGTGCACGATATCTAAGGAAGTCTCAAGGTTTTGCTCGCCTGAGGTAGAGTACCTCATGATAAGCTGTAGACCACACTATCTACCTAGAGAGTTTTCATCTGTATTTTTCATAGCTTTCTACATACCACCACAGACTGATGCTGGCACTAAGACCTCACTCAATGAGCTGTATTCCGCCATAAGCAAACAGGAAAACGCTCAACCAGAGGCGGCGCTCCTAGAGGCCGGGGACTTTAATGAAGGGAAACATAAATCTGTTTTACCAAATTTCTACCAGCATGTTAAATGTGCAACCAGAGGTAAAAAAAACTCTAGACCACTTTTACTCCACACACAGAGATGCATACAAAGCTCTCCCTCGCCCTCCATTTGGCAAATCTGACCATAATTCTATCCTCCTGATTCCTGTTTACAAGCTAAAATTAAAGCAGGAAGCACCAGTAACTCGGTCAATAAAAAAGTGGTCAGACGAAGCAGATGCTAAGCTACAGGACTGTTTTGCTAGCACAGACTGGAATATGTTCCGGGATTCTTCCGATGGCATTGAGGAGTACACCACATCTGTCACTGGCTTCATCAATAAGTGCATCGATGACGTCGCCCCCACAGTGACTGTACATACATACCCCAACCAGAAGCCATGGATTACAGGCAACATCCGCACTGAGCTAAAGGGTAGAGCTGCCGCTTTCAAGAAGCGGGACTCTAACCTGGAAGCTTATAAGAAATCCCGCTATGCCCTCGGACGAACCATCAAACAGGCAAAGCGTCAATACAATACTAAGATTGAATCATACTACACCGGCTCTGACGCTCGTCGGATGTGGCAGGGCAAACTATTACAGACTACAAAGGGAAGCACAGCCGAGAGCTGCCCAGTGATACGAGCCTAGCAGACAAGTTAGATTACTTCTATACTCGCTTCGAGGGAAGTAACACTGAACCATGCATGAGAGCATCAGCTGTTCCGGACGACTGTGTGATCACGCTCTACGCAGCCGATGTGAGTAAGACCTTTAAACAGGTCAACATTCACAAGGCCTCAGACGGATTACCATGACGTGTACTCCGAGCATGCACTGACCAAATGGCAAGTGTCTTCACTGACATATTCAACTTCTCCCTGTCTGAGTCTGTAATACCAACATGTTTCAAGCAGACCACCATAGTCCCTGTGCCCAAGAACACTAGGTAACCTGCCTATATTACTACCGACCCGTAGCACTCACGTCTGTAGCCATGACACGCTTTGAAAGGCTGGTCATGGCTCACATCAACACCATTATCCCAGAAAACCTGGACCCACTCCAATTTGCATACCGCCCTAACAGATCCACAGAAGATGCAATCTCTATTGCACTCCACACTGCCCTTTCCCACCTGGACAAAAGGAACACCTATGTGAGAATGCTATTCATTGACTACAGCTCAGCGTTCAACACCATAGTCACCTCAAAGCTAAGCTAAGGATCCTGGGACTAAACACCTCCCTCTGCAACTGGATCCTGGACTTCCTGACGGGCTGGAAGGGTAGGTAAGGGTAGGTAACAACACATCCGCCACGCTGATCCTCAACACGGGGGCCCCTCAGGGGTGCGTGCACAGTCCCCTCCTGTACTCACTGTTTTCTCATGACTGCACGGCCAGGCACGACTCCAACACCATCATTAAGTTTGCCGATGACACAACAGCGGTAGGCCTGATCACCGACAACGATGAGACAGCCTATAGGGAGGAGGTCAGAGACCTGGCCGTGTGGCGCCAGGACAACAACCTCTCCCTCAACGTGATCAAGACAAAGGAGATGATTGTGGACTACAGGAAAAGGAGGACCGAGCATGCCCCCATTCTCATCGACGGGGCTGTAGTGGAGCAGGTTGAGAGCTTCAATTTCCTTGGTGTCCACATCACCAACAAACTAACATGGTCCAAGCACACCAAGACCGTCGTGAAGGGGGCACGACAAAACCTATTCCCCCTCAGGAGACTGAAAAGATTTGGCATGGGTCCTGAGATTCTCGAAAGGTTCTACAGCTGCACCATCGAGAGCATCCTGACTGGTTGCATCACTCCCTGGTATGGCAACTGCTCGGCCACCGACCGCAAGGCACTACAGAGGGTAATGCGTACAGCCCAGTACATCACTGGGGCCAAGCTTCCTGCCATCCAGGACCTCTATACTAGGCAGTGTCAGAGGAAGACCCTAAAAATGGTCAAAGACTCCAGCCACCCTCGTCATAGACTGCTCTCTCTGCTACCGCATGACAAGCGGTACCGGTGCGCCAAGTCTAAGTCCAAGAGGCTTCTAAACAGCTTCTACCCCCAAACCATAAGACTCCTACACAACTAGTCAAATGGCTACCCAGACTATTTGCATTGACCTCTTTTACGCTGCTGGTGCTCTCTGTCATTATCTATGCATAGTCACTTTAGTAACTCTACCTACATGTACATATTACTTCAATTACCTCTACTAACCGGTTCCCCCCGCACATTGACTCTGTATTGGTACTCCATGTATATAGCCTCACTATTGTTATTTTACTGCTGCTCTTTAATTATTTGTTACTTTATTTCTTATTCAGAATATTATTATAATTTTTTAACTCCATTGTTGGTTAAGGGCTTGTAAGGGCTTGTAAGTAAGCATTGTATTCGGTGCATGTGACAAATAATATTTGATTTGATTTGATCATCATGTCACCAGAAGAAGACCCTCGACATTTATTGGAAAGGAGCATCAAGCTCATCTCTGTGCAGTTTCACCACCCTATGAAGTTCATCATAACTTATTTCATCCGTAGCCTAATACATTTTTTGTACCCTTCCCCAGATCTGTGGGACCTTAAATAGACAGATATGTGCCTTTCCTAATCATGTCCAATTCATTGAATTTACCACAGGTGGACTCCAATTAAGTTGTAGAAACATCTCAAGGATGATCAATGGAAACAGGATGCACCTGAGCTCAACTCAACGTCCAGTCTCATAGGAAACGGTCTGAATCAAATCTAATTTTATTGGTCACACACGTGTTTAGCAGATGTTATTACAGGTGTAGCGAAATGCTTGTGTTTTTAGCTCCCACAGCGCAGTAATATCTAACAAGTAATATCTAACAATACACACAATCTAAAGTAAAGGAATGGAATTAAGAATATATAAATATTTGGATGAGCAATGTCAGAGCGGCATAGACTAAGATACAGTAGAATAAGATAGAAAACAGTATATATGAGATGAGTAATGCAAAATATGTAAACATTATTAAAGTGACTAGTGTTCCAATTATTATAGTGGTGAGTGATTTAAAGTCTATGTATATAGGGCAGCAGCCTCTAATATGCTAGTGATGGCTATTTAACAGTCTGATGCCCTTGAGATAGAAGCTGTTTTTCAGTCTCTCGGTCCCAGCTGTGATGCACCTGTACTGACATCGCCTTCTGCATGATAGGGCCAGACCATATCCCATATCCCAAGCATAATAGATTAGTAATCAATACATTGATGACAAGCCACCAATGGCTCACAAAGGAGAAGAGAAATAGCAGTTGAGCTTTTTCTTGTTTGGTCCGTCAATCATCTAGTGTATACATGTAATAAATTGTATATAGTGCATGATGTTTGACTTGTGAGTTTGGGAACGACAGGAATGTTTTATAAGGGGCAGCTGTGTTTACCTTTGTTAGGCATGACATAGACAAATGAGTTGGCTTAAGCAGAAAGACAGGCTCTAGCCTAGCTGCTGTTGCACTGTGAAAATGAAGTGCATTGTAAAACCAAAACTAGTGGCAACTGAGCTGCCACCAACTTGAAGGAGACAAAACCCTAACCTTTCTGGTATTGAAACACATCATCCTGAGAAGTTTTGAAACATTACATGGTGTGTTGTAACACCACTAAATCAAGTGTTGTGCAACACCTTTCCAGGAACTGGGAGCACGAACAGAAAATGTTGAAAACACTATGTTGATGTTTGAGTCTTGTTCCGTGCAGAATTAGATACCTTCTCTTTTGGTGTCCTTTCCTCTGTTCACAGCTTCTAAACACCATTATGATATTTTGAATCCTCTCTAGTGTAGAATTATTTCATTTTTTCTGAAGTGCTGATGTTTAACATTGTATGTATTTGATAATTTGCCATTTTTTTTAATTTTTGCAGGCATTGTCAGAAAAAGTGTTCAAACCACCAGCACTAACTCCAGGCTGAACTGCAAGAATTGAGGAATCTGCCTTTGCCTCTTCCATTGGCAATCATGAGTTTGGGAATGGGTTCTGTCCCCATTGAACCTCAATTCTCGGTTTTGATATCCGTTCATCATGATCCATTACACCTCATGGCACAACAAGCTTAATACTAATAAATACATATACTTTTCTTTCTTCAAAAATGCATACAACATTGTGCGAATGAATCATAAAGTCAAAATGAAGTGGCAAGATAGGAAAGGCAAGTTGATCAAAACCAGACTTCCAATGAGTTTGATCACTCAATTTTCTCTCTCTTTGGTTATCCTCATGAAAGATACTTACATTTTGAGCAACAAATGAAGTTGGATTTATTCTTACATTATTTTTGGTAGAATGAATTCAAAAAATAATTGAAACAACTTACATAAATGTTTTTACATATATTTTGGGGGTACTTTGTGTAACGTCTGGAGAGTGATGGGTGTGGAGTCAGACGCAGAGAGCAGAAGGTAAACGGGAAAAACGCTTTTAATGTCCATTCGTCAAGTAACCAGTTACAAACACGGGTGAAGCCCAAAACACAGGTGCAACAAACCCAAAACCATAGTTACTAAAAAATACCGGACAGCGAAAACCCAACAGAACACAAACACCACATACGTCAAAATAACAACAAGCCCGCACAAACACCAGCGGGCTAAACGAACTTAAATAACACCCATCCCAAAACCCCAACAAGGAACAGGTGAAAACAATTAGACAAAAACAAACGAAAAAGAAAAAGGGATCAGTGGCAGCTAGTAGACCGGCGACGACGACCGCCGAGCGCCACCCGAACAGGAAGGGGGGCCACCTTCGGTGGTATTCGTGACACTTTGACACTTTATTAAGACAGTTCTGAAATGACAGAGGGGATAGAGATAGGTGGGAGAAACAGATTGAAGGGTTGGAGCGGAATTTAACCCCGGTCTTCGGTAGGGAGAGGGGTGACAAAGTTACAGGTAGTCAATTTCAATTCACCCCAGAATAATTTCTTACAGTTCGGCTATGTGGTTGAGTGGGTCAAATTCCAAGGAAATATACCATTTTACTGTCCCTCCTGTTTCCAATCTGTCTAAATAAATCATTGAAATAATTAAGGTGGAATTCCACAACAAATATTATCCATACTGTCTTATCATCAATCAATAATTAGTATAAAAACCATTTGCATTTATAAACCATTGATTGTATGCAGTAGCGATTTTAGCATGTAAATCTTGGGGCAAAAAAAAAAATGCATGCCAGCAAAGCCACAACACAACACTAAACAATACATTAATTGCACTATAACAGTGACAAACGGTGCGCACAAACTGTTAAGGCCTACATAAAGCTATCCTAACAGCAGAGTCCCAACAGCAGTCCCAACAACTTACCACTTCTACAACTGGCTTTCAGCGGAGCCTTGCCTGGCAGCGGAACATTTCATTTAGCCTCATTTGCTGCCTTTTAAAAAACCATATCTGATATGGCTGATATTGCTTAAACAAATGTGGTTTCTACTTACAATTGAGATGTACAACCGATGGCATAAGAGGATGACAAGCGGATAGGAGGCAATCCGCAATTCGATTAAGACATTAATGAACGAGCGACGACGAACGTAGTCAATATAACAATTTGTTCAGCACTTTTGAAATGTACAGCAGCAGAATTCAGAACATGGGCCATTCTTACAGTGTTCTCCCTGTACACCAAGTCAGAACCGTAGGATAAATAAAGGGGGCATATGAGCAGACAATGAAAGCTCTTACGATATTCAATGCTTACATTTCTCTAAAACAGGTTAAAGGCTACATGTGCACCACCAAGTTAGAACCGTAGACAAAATTAAATGTGAAAATAGTCAAAATTATTAGGGTGAGGCACATTGAACGCTGTTTGGGTCTCTGCGTGTCAAAAAAGATACACGTCATATAACACTATTTGACCCGTTAAATAAGCTTTTAATTTGACATGTCAAATAATATTCTATTATAGAATGTTGTGTGTTCTGAATTTGCACGTGCAAGCCAAGCGCCACCACTACTATCAGTAACACTGTCAAAGCTGTACAAGAAAGTTGGCAAACAAGCACACACCGGGCCACGAACAATGTGTTAACAGTATCGCGTTGGTGAAAATAGACCCAATTATTAGGGTGAGGCACATGGGCTACTAACAGCTTACTACACAACATACACTTAGTATTACTTTCTTAGCTACAGTATACATATCTTTCTTGCATATTGCATAATTTATGCAGCAGCACACAAAACATTTTTGCACTCACCTTGTGAAGGTGGTGCAGCGGTCCTTTGTGGGCAAATTTTGTCATCAAACTTTGTCATCAAAGTTTGGCATTCTGTGGATTTATGGTGGGAACTCTGGAAAAAAAACACACAGCCACTCTATTGAATAGCAGGCTGTCGTTAGTGGTTGCTTTGCAATGCTTGGTCTGAAATTTGGGATGTCTACCCTTACTAAGGACATTAACTTGACGATGACGTACTGTTCCTATGAGTGACAGAACACTGAGCCAATCACGGCGCAATGCTCCTATTTTCTGCTATCTCGCCCCACCACCACAGAAAGCACTGAGCTAAGCTGAAACATCTGCATTTTGGAGCTGCCTTACTCAAGAAAACAAAAAGAGACCATGTGTGTATGCAGCTTTATTAGCTGAATTATATATATTAAAACATTTAATTGTTTGCAAACTGATATGTGACATATATTAATGGCAAAATAACATGCAAAACAGGCAAGCCCCCCCCAAAAATATGTATATTTATATATATTTATGTATCTTTGTTTTTGCTAAAAATGTGGGGCTCAATACACTGATTGTATGACAGGCCATCAGTGATGGGTCGCTGATTGTATGAAAAACACAGTTTTTGGGGCCTCCCAGGTGGCGCAGTGGTCTAAGGCACTGCATCGCAGTGCTAGCTGTGCCAACAGAGATTCAGTGTTCGAGCCCAGGCTCTGTCGCAGCCGGGACCGGGACCGGGAGGCCCATGGGGAGACGCACAATTGGCCCAGCGTCGTCCGGGTTAGGGAGGGTTTGGCCGGCAGGGATACCCTTGTCTCATCGCGCACTCGCGACTCCTGTGGCGGGCCGGGCGCAGTGCACGCTGACCAGGTCGCCAGGTGTACAGTGTTTCCTCCGACACATTGGTGCGGCTGGCTTCCGGGTTGGATGTGCATTTGGTCAAGAAGCAGTGCGGATTGGTTGGGTTGTGTTTCGGAGGACGCATGGCTCTCGACCTTCGCCTCTCCCGAGTCTGTATGGGAGTTGCAGCGATGAGACAAGACTGTAACTACTACCAAATGGATACCACGAAATTGGGGGGGGGAATAAAAATAAAGAAAAACACTGTTTTTGTTTTGATGCAGCCTTTTTAAACCCCAAAAAGTGATTTCACAACACTCTCTTAAAAACTCAATAATTCAGGTTGAAGAACCACTTTGGGTGTTTCAGAGTACTTAATTTCTGTTTTAAAACATATTCTGTGTATTAAAACACTTCCACTTAAATTCAAACACCCTCCAAACACCAGATCTCAGTTGAGGTGCGATACTTTTCATGATTTCATTACACAATCATGGTGTTTAGAGACTTTCTATTTTTGAAGTGTGGTCATAAAAATATTACCGCTCTGCCACAATCCAACCTCTTTTATCAATGATGATTTTACCGTGATCTTACCATTGTTAACTGAGAGCGCCTCATGAATAGACATCATTTCTCACAAGTCTAAGGTCTCTTATGTTACGAAGTCTTTCCATGAGAGATTAGTCTTTATACAAGTGGAAAATGACACTATTAAAGATGAAATGGTCTGTGCCCTCACTCACACCCAAACACTAATTTCAACCATGGGTGGCTCAGTCTCACACCAACCAGGAAGTGAATTTTGTATTTTTATCAAATCTCTTCCCATTTTTGTGTTCCACCATCAGTATCCATCAGTATCCATGGGTATACTTGTGCAACATCCAGGGTTTGAATGGGACATTGTACTGCTGAACCCTCCCCATAGCATGGGCTCAATAACCGTCCATTTTCTGGGTCCCTGCCCTCACACAATCACACATCAGCTCCAATCTGTCCTTACGATGCTCCGCTGCACTCCAGGAATGGCCCACTCCACTCACACCTCAGTGGCTGCAGTAAAACCCTGCTATACAGTATAGTGAAACGCTGCTGTACAGGGGAAGGGTGGGGTCAGTACCCTCCTCACAGATACCTGGGGTACGTGCTCAGGTAAGGCACGCACGCATGTACACAGAGACACACACACTCACACATACACACAACAGACACACACACACAACCAGTTCAGTCATAAATAACCACTGAGAGCACAAACACAGAAAAACACACCCACGGTCTAGCAGCTATTACCACTCTCTGAGATACCTATAGATATCTACACTCATTCACCCCCTCACAGAGTACCTGTCATTACATTGTCATTACCACCCTTGGTTAAAGGAAAACTCCACCCCAAAACTATATTTTGGTATTTGTTCCATTAGTCCATTGTTGATATACTCCCAACATGTTTTGCATGTCAGCAATCAAATTTTCAAGAATATAACTGTCAAAATACAGAAATACAGCTGGTATTATGCATTTTGCATCATATGATGTTAAGGTTTGCTGTGATGTGAATGACTGGATACAGAATAACGTTAGAGTAACGTTATGGCAGCTATAGCTTACCAAGGTCAGTGTCTCCTCCTCCGTGTGTAGAAACCTGCCCATCTGTTTGGCCTTCTGGCTCTATTGTCCGAACGGCTCGAATCAAAAGGGTCACGTTAGGAGGGACATCAATAAACCTTTGAATGAACGCAGAACAATAGAAGAGCCCATTGCTGGGCTATGGTCAGTACATCTGTGTCAAACATCATCTCCTGCTATGAGATAAATCTATTAGACGCCGTGAGAAAATGCTGAGGTGGACAACTGGGAGGATATGGAGGATTCTATGGTTCAGCTTTAAGGTTTTAGTTTGTGCCTTTCTCTTTGACTCTGAAAGGGAAGGGAGATATTTATAGAGATTTATAGAGATGTAGGATCTTAATTTGAGCCAGTTTGCTACAGCAGGAAAATAATCCCGCAGCAACAGGAAATGTGAATTATTATGTGGATTATAATTAATGAAATTTTTATTGTAGATGTTGATGCATTTTCGTTAGGGCAAATCAAGTCTGAAATTTCAAAGTGGAAATTACAAACTTTAGAAGCCTTTTAAAAACTAAAACACACTACAAGTTCGCATTTCTTGCCGTGTAGGAAAATTCTCAGCAACAAAAGAGTGATCAAATTGAGATACCACATCTGTAGGTCAAAATACAATGGGCTTCTTCTTTAGAAGAAAAGACGCAAGAAAAGAGGCAGCAGATCGGGCAGCCTACTGAGAATCCGTAGGCTAGCGAGTAAACTCCAACTGCCATCCGTTCTTCTTGCTAACGCGCAATCATTGGAAAATAAGATTGATGACCTACGATTAAGATTATACTACCAACGGGACATCAAAAACTGTAACATCATATGTTTCACCAAGACGTGGCTGAATGACGATACCGACAATATAGAGCTGGCGGGATTTTCCATGCACCGGCAGAACAGAAACGCTACCTCTGGTAAGACGAGGGGTGGGGGTATGTGTCTATTTGTCAATAACAGCTTGTGCACAATGTATAATATTTAAAAAGTCTCGAGGTATTGCTCGCCTGAGGTAGAGTACCTTATGATAAACTGTAGACCACACTATCTACCAAGAGAGATCTCATCTATATTTTTCGTAGCCGTCTATTTACCATCACAGACCAATGCTGGCACTAAGACCGCTCTCAACCAACTCTATAAGGCCATAAGCAAAGAAGAAAATGCTCACCCAGAAGCGGCGCTCCTAGTGGCCGAAGACTTTAATGCAGGCAAACTTAAATCAGTTTTACCAAAGTTTTGCCAGCATGTCACATATGCAACCAGGGGGAAAAAATCTTAGACCACCTTTACTCCACATGCAGAGATGCATACAAAGCTCTCCCCCGCCCTCCATTTGGCAAATCTGACCACAATTCTATCCTCCTGAGTCCTGCTTTCAAGCAAAAACTAAAGCAGGAAGTACCAGTGACTCGCTCAATATGGAAGTGGTCAGATGACGCGGATGCTACACTACAGGACTGTTTTGCTAGCACAGACTGGAATGTGTTCCAGGATTCATCCAGTGGCATTGAGGAGTACACCACCTCAGTCATCGTCTTCATCAATAAGTGCATCGACGACGTCGTCCACACAGTGACTGTACATGCATATCCCAACCAGAAGCCATGGATTACAGGCAACATCCGCATTGAGCTAATGGCTAGAGCTGCCGCTTTCAAGGAGCGGGAGACTAATCCGGACGCTTATAAGAAATCCTGCTATGCCTTCAGACGAACCATCAAACAAGCAAAGTGTCAATACAAGATTAAGATTGAATCCTACAATACCGGCTCTGACGCTCGTCGGATGTGGCAGGGCTTGAAAACTATTATGTAATACAAAGGGAAACCCAAACGCGAGGTGCCCAGTGACGCGAGCCTACCAGATGAGCTAAATTCCTTTTATGCTCGCTTCGAGGCAAGCAACACTGAAGCATGCATGAGAGCACCAGCTGTTCTGGATGATTGTGTGATAACGCTCTCAGTTTCCGATGTGAACAAAAGCTTTAAACAGGTCAACATTCACAAAGCCGTTGGGCCAGACGGATTACCAGGACGTGTACTCAAAGCATGCGCGGACCAACTGTCAAGTGTCTTCACTGACATTTTCAACCTCTCCCTGACCGAGTCTGTAATACCTACATGTTTCAAGCAGACCACCATAGTCCTTGTGCCCAAGGAAGTGAAGGTAACCTGCCTAAATGATTACCACCCCATGGCACTCACATCAGTGGCCATGAAGTGCTTTGAAAGGCTGGTCATGGCTCACATCAACACCATCCTCCCAGACACCCTAGACCCACTCCAATTCGCATACCGCCCTAACAGATCCACAGATTACGCAATCTCAATCGCACTCCACACTGCACTTTCTCACCTGGACAAAAGGGACACCTATGTGAGAATGCTGTTCATTGACTACAGCTCAGCGTTCAACACCATGGTGCCCACTAAGCTCATCACTAAGCTAAGGACTCTGGGACTAAACATCTCCCTCTGCAACTGGACTTCCTGATGGGCCACCCCTAGGTGGTAAGTGTAGGCAACAACACTGACAACACTGATCCTTAACACTGGGGCCCCTCAGGGGTGTGTACTTAGTCCCCTCCTGTATTCCCTGTTCACCCATGACTGCGTGGCCAAACACAACTCCAACACCATCATTAAGTTTGCTCTCCCTCAATGTGAGCAAGACTAAGGAGTTGATCATGGACTAGAGGAAAGACGGGCCGAACAGGCTCCCATTAACATCGACGGGGCTGTAGTGGAGCGGGTCGAGAGTTTCAAGTTCCTTGGTGTCCACATCACCAATAAACTATCATTGTCCGAACATACCAAGACAGTCGTGAAGAGAGCACGACAAAACCCTTTCCCCCTCAGGAGACTGAAAAGATTTGGCATGGGTCCCCAGATCCTCAAAAGGTTCTACAGCTGCACCATCGAGAGCATCCTGACCGATTGCATCACCGCCTGGTATGGCAACTGCTCGGCATCTGACCGTAAGGCGCTACAGAGGGTAGTGCGAACAGCCCAGTACATCACTGGGGCCAAGCTTCCTGCCATCCAGGACATATTCAATAGGCGGTGTCAGAGGAAAGCCCATAAAGTTGTCAGAGAGTCCAGTCACCAAAGTTATAGACTGTTTTCTCTGCTACCGCACGGCAAGCGGTAGCGGTGCGCCAAGTCTAGGCCTAAAAGGCTCCTCAACAGCTTCTACCCCCAAGCCATAAGACTGCTGAACAATTAATAAAATCGCCACCGGACAATTTACATTGACCCCACATCCTTTTGTATACTGCTGCTCCTAGCTGTTTATTATCTTTGCATAGTCACTTCACCCCTACCTACATGTACAAATTACCTCAACTAACCTGTACCCCCGCAGCCTGACTCGGTACCGCTCCCCCCTGAATATAGCCTCGTTATTGTTATTATTATTGTGTTACTTTTAATTATTACTTTTTATTTTAGTGTACTTGGTAAATATTTTCTTAACTTTTCTTGAACTGCACTGTCGGTTAAGGGCTTGTAAGTAAGCATTTCACAGTTAAGTCTACACTTGTTGTTTTCGGCGCATGTGACAAATAATGATGTGATTTGATTTGATTAATCTCTCATATTGACTATGATGTACTGCATCAGTACATTTCTGTTTCTTTCTACCATGAATCTGGACAGGACTTTGGGAGTAGTTGGAATTTAAATATGGATGCAACTACTGTACGTTTTAGAGCCAGAATACCTTTTTCCCTGCCCGTGAGAGAGGAACTACTGATGGGAAAGTGAAATGTACTATACAATGTTATCTGAAGAGGATCCATTTCACGCTGCTCCACTCCAACTTGGTAAAAATCAAAGGACGAGGACAATAGACATTTGCACTCTCTTGAGGATGCATGAGGCACATTTTACAACAGTAAGGCTCCATTTCTGTTCACTCTCTTTTCCCTCTGTGTCCCTTCTCCTCTCTCACTCTCTTTCGGTGCTCTTGATCATAGAATAATGTAGCTTTTTCTATCCTCCCTCCTCTGCGAGAGTCATAGAAACGAAATAATAGAAATGTCAGACGAGATGTTCCGTCATCGCTGATATTCTCTCTCGGTCCGTGAAAGGCCACGCCTGATCAAACAGTTAGATGCCCTGTGGCCCGGAACATTCCCCCGTTGGAACATTCCCCCGTTACTTCTCTCTCTCTCTCAGTACCAGGTTCTCACAGCATTGGATTAGAGTGCCCCCTGCTGTTTCACTGAATAACCGCAACTCAGATACATTTGTAAGGAAACTACTAGGGAGGCATTTGCTGTGAATGGTGCATGCACACCACTAACTACACGCTTTCTAAAGAATGAAAACTTAAATCTTAAGATAGTTGGACCAATAGATAGGAAACATCACAACTACACAGGATTGTGCAAGAGATAAAGTCATGATAGTACATGTGGGTCAATTACATGTCTTTGTACTGCGACTCACCCAACTAGCCTACTGTATGTGACTACAGTGTGTCTAGCTACAGCCATGTGACCCCCTTTGTCAATGACCTTTCAGGTGTCGTGTTTTCTCCAGTGCTATGTTAGTCATTATCAGCGTATGAGACATGGCTAGGTTTCGGTGCTGCCATTAGTCATTCAGACAGAGGAGGGCGCTGTAAGACCTGTTTGGTCTCATTCACATTCCTACCATAGATGCTCCAGCATAGTGCAGCTGTATATGGTTTCCTGCTTAAACCATCAGACTTTATATTAAGTTGCTCTTATAACTATGTAGTAGTTATGTAATTAATTATAATGCATCTATTTTATGACAGGTGAAACATATATAAATAGCATTATCCTTTTTATGAATAACCCCAATATTTGTATGAATGTTTTGTATTTCTTTACAGTGATTCCAATCTCCTCAAGGCCACAAAACAGTAAAACATGCTGGACATGTTTGTAGTTATTCTTGGCCATGAAAAACTCCTGGCCCAGGTCACATTGTCAGGAAAAACTCCTGGCCCAACTTGCAATACTTTTTAATTAAACAAGACCTTTTGGCATAGGCTTTCTAAGCGCTCTTCTGTATTGTATTCCAGTATGTTTATGGCTTATACTAATAATATGGGTGTGTCTCTGTTGTACTGTTGCACTGTGAGAAGAGAGCTCCCTATGGGCAGATTAGCTGTGTATTAGATAGGTGGGTGTGGTAGGTTGGATAAGCCTGTTGTTGTTTTAAGTGACTTTATTCATTATGGCCCGTGTAACGAGCACATCCTGCTGTAAACATGGCCTCCAGCTGTAGGTGTGACGTCATTAAGTCGCTCTGGATAAGAGCGTCTGCTAAATGACTTAAATGTAAATGTAACTGGCTGTTATGTCACCGATCCAGTTCGGGGTGCGTTCATAAATTCACTATCTGCTCCGATTTCAGAGTGTGCAGAGTGCAGAATAACTGAGGAATTTATGAACACTCAACACCCCTTGAATATGGAAGGTGTCAGTGAACCTCAGCGAAAAAGCGTAATTAAATTGTTGCCAGCAGCACAGTTACAGTCACCAACGCTCTGGATAACATGAAAACAGCCTAACCAGCTCTGCTAGGGCGAGTAAAATGGTCAGAGTGAGGTGTTCTGTCTGGAAGTAGCTAGCAAGTTAGCCAATGTTAGCCAGTTATCTTGGGTGCTTGACTTCTGTTGTGAGATCAGAACGCTCGGATCAACCCACCTCCTCGGCCAGAGCGTCCAGTGTGCGCTCTGAACGTGTGGCAAGCGAAACACAATGCTCTGAATTTACAAACACACAGAGCGCACTCTGAGCGCACTCTGGCACTCCAGATGGAATTTACGAACACACCCTTGGTTGCTTCGTCAGGGAATGCTGGAGACAGACACTAGTACAGTAGGGCCTGATGTATACATGGTATAGTGTGGCAGGGACTGGAGAAGTCTGCGACTTTGGTCCTATGTAATGAAAATTAAATTTAAAATGAAGTTAATCATATACCTAACCATACTAAATGGTAGTGATCTTTTTCAGTGGTGTAATGGTAAATTGAACTGGTTAGATAGTTGAAATAACACCAGTGACAAATGTATTACTACTAACAGTTTGACCTTTATTGTTAAGTTACAGTAAGAGTAATCTTTATCATCATCATCATCATCATCATCATCATCATTATCACATTAGTCAGTACAAGAACTACAGAACCTTAAAATGTCTAAAAACATCACAACAAAATTCAAGTCTTCATTGTTTCATTTTCAAAGCCTATAACCCTGTGCTGTACTGTGTTGTCTATAGCCCTTAAAAGGTCATTTACCTTTGATGGATGTCTCCTTTGTTTTTACAAGAAAGGGCACACTGTGGTCTAATCGTCTATTGTCATGCTTCCTATTGCTAGATAAGCAGATTTTGAAAAACACAAAAACACTGTGTTTAATACTGCGAGGACAGGAGCCAGAAGCTGACGGAAATATCTCAACAAATATCAGCCTGTGAGACATCTGAGATTATACGGCATTAAACCTGACCTGAGGTCATTAAACCTGACCTGCCCATGTATATTATACAGAACTACATATGTTTCTGCTTGTTAGTGTGTTTCCTATTCTGAGAGACAGTGCGGTTTTAACAGCATCTTTCTTTAAAGTAATGTACTGTACATTTATTTTCCATATTTTGAAAATCCCTAGGAACAGGTGTTAGTTCATTAACATTTTTCTACTTATTACACAACCTCCATGACAGTACAGTACAATGACATGCCCCAAGCTAAGTATGCATACCTGTATGAAGCCTGCACAAATCCTATCACAAGCACTACATTCCAACAATAACCCCACTATCACACCAGTAAGAATGCATGACCAATCCAGCGCTTCCATCTAGTATACTACTGTTAGTGTGGATATTGGATCAGAGCCAATCATGTCTCTCCTTCCAGAGCATGGAGCCATCTTGTACCAGCCAACAGCAAATGGCTATGTTCCAGGTCAAAGGTGAAGCCAGCTGGTTGGTCTGTCAGCGCTGCCTTCATCAACAGAGTAAAATCGTGCCTTTGTGAGCTCCCTCCAAGTCCAGTAGCTATAAATTGTAACACCAGATAATGTGATTTAACCACAGAAATGTGGACCATTATACTGGTAGTTACAGGTGTGGCTCTACAAAACGTTGGCATTTTTGAGCTAACCTGGTATTGGCGACAATGTGTATGCCGTCATCTTCTTTTTACAAATCTTCTCTCATTAATCGAGACAGGCTTCTGTCATCCTGGCATGCAGCCCTTTGGGGTGGACCCCCCTGTCTCAATCAATGAGAGAAGATTTGAAAAAGACGAGATGATGGTGTACACATTGTTGGATTACTTCATGGACCAAACAAACATTTATTTATTTTAACAGAGCATTTTATCGATTCAAATGGACCCCCTGAAACTGTTTCCACGATTCGAGGACGAAGATAGTATCGCAAATACCAGGTTAGTTGAAAAATCTCCAGCAACATTTTGTACAGCCACTTCTGTAACTACCAATATAGTGGTCCAAATCTGGTGTTACAATCTGTAGCTACCAGTCCAGGGGATTCAATGTAACATAACTTCCAGCCATCCAGCTGATTCAACAAAGCCATTCTCCCTCTCCCCTCCTTTCTCTCGTTTCACTCTCTTTCTCACTATGAAAATAAAAAAAAGGGAATATTTTGCAGATGTTGGAACATTCCAGCAATCATGTCGCCGCTACGACTGGGTTTGGAAACAGAGGTAGCGGGTAGAGGAGCAAAGGGTTATTTTTATAAGTCCTATGTTTTGGGTTAGATTTGCTTGACATTGTGCAATATTAATATTAATATTTTCCACTCTTAAATCCACAAACTATTATCCTGTTTTCTGTGTATGCGCTATGATGGTTACAGAGCTAGAAATTACATTTTCAGGCACACTTTATGTCACATAATCCTTATGAATCCTTATACCTGTTACGCGGAGTGGAACCCATTAGCAGACTCAGACGAGGAGACTGGGATGAAATAACCAAGGTATTTATTGAAACACAGGGGGGAGATGGAGTGCAGGTCATGGGAAGCTCAGGCGGGTTGCTGGAAACCAGGTGAGGATGCTGAGGCTGGAGTGAGAGAGGTTGAGACAGGCTAAGCAGGTCCGGAGGGGATTCCAAGGGGGTAGTAGAGTGGGGAATCCAGGACAGAGTAGTAGAATGACGAGACGTGGGACTGGAGACAGGGACCAGAGTCAGAGCGGGCAGAACTGTAGTGGAGAGGAAAACAGCGTCAGGCAAGGAAAACAGGCACAACAGGATCTGAATAGTAACAAACGGCTAGAACCGTAGACTGACTGAGCAGAGATTACGATCTGGCAGCGTGGAAGTGGCAAGGCTGAGTATTTGTAGAGGTCTTGATTATGGAACAGGTTGCAGCTGGTGGGGATCTGCTCTGACTCCAGCACACTTGTCTCCGCCCACACAATCACACACACACACAGAGAGAGAGAGAGAGAGAGAGAGAGAGAGAGAGAGAGAGAGAGAGAGAGAGAGAGAGAGAGAGAGAGAGAGAGAGAGAGAGAGAGAGAGAGAGAGAGAGAGGGAGAGAGTACTGGGGGAGTGGCGGCAGGTCAAGGAGACACAGGATGAGCAGTAGAGGGCATTGCAGGAGCAGATGTGACAATACCAGAGAACCAACTGGGTCAATAACATTTCGAATCTGTTGATAAAAACAACATTGCGGCAGGTAGCCTAGCGGTTAAGAGCGTTGGGCCAGTACCGAGCCGACTAGGTGGGGGGAAAAACTGTTGATGTGCCCTTGAGCAAGGCACTTAACCCTAGTTGCTCTGGATAAGAATGCCTGCTAAATGACTCAAATGTAAATGTTAGCAAAGACAAAAATAATACAGACTCCAAAAAGATATGGGAACGGTTCTTGTTTTTTTTTAAAGGCACAAAGGAATATCATGGACATAAAATATCACTTATCAGAAGATATAATCTCTCCTTATGTATTTTGTTAGTGTATTTGTGTTTTTGCTGGATATGCTGGTTTTTCTAGTTGGTTATTGTTTGTTGTATTTTATTTGTTGTGGCCCATTGGGTGCGTGTATAGTTTGGTATAATGTGTGGTTGTTTTGAGTTAAATAGGAAAAAATGAAATAAATGGTCTATACAAAAAATATATATAAAATCACTTATGCAATTTATTTGATGTAATTGTAACAAGCTAAGTTAGTGCATGCAATTATGCAGTACTGTCAAACTTTTAGTATTTCCATGGTAAACAGTATTGACAATTGGCAGACCCATTTAACTACCTGCATTTACAAATGTGCTACAATGTAATTACATGCATTATTACCTTATGATTAACAAGTAATGGTTTGGTAATGTAATTTAAGGTATTGCTGAATTGTGCAATTTGAGTCAACAGTCAGGTCCCCTTCAGAACCCCCTTTCTCTATCCCTTCAGAACCCCCTTTCTCTATCCCTTAAGAACCCCCTTTCTCTATCCCTTCAGAATCCCCTTTCTCTATCCCTTCAGAACCCCCTTTCTCTATCCCTTCAGAACCCCCTTTCTCTATCCCTTCAGAACCCCTTTCTCTATCCCTTCAGAACCCCCTTTCTCTATCCCTTAAGAACCCCCTTTCTCTATCCCTTCAGAATCCCCTTTCTCTATCCCTTCAGAACCCCCTTTCTCTATCCCTTCAGAACCCCTTTCTCTATCCCTTCAGAACCCCCTTTCTCTATCCCTTCAGAACCCCCTTTCTCTATCCCTTCAGAACCCCCTTTCTCTATCCCTTCAGAACCCCCTATCTCTATCCCTTCAGAACCCCCTTTCTCTATCCCTTCAGAACCCCCTTTCTCTATCCCTTCAGAACCCCCTTTCTCTATCCTTCCTTCTTCCTCCTCTATTCCTCCTTTTCCTGGCCCCTCTCAGGTATGGGCAGGTAATATCCCTTACCAAAGAGACAATACTCCACTATCTCTCCTGCATTTCTCTCTGTAGCTACACTGTTTCACAGTGGTGTAAAGTACTTAAGTATGAATACAATAAAGTACTACTTAAATAGTTTTTTGGAAGTATCTGTACTTCATTATTTATATTTTTTATAACTTTTACTCCAAAACATTCCTAAAGAAAATATATTTTTAACTTTTTACTCCCTTACATTTTCCCTGGCACACAAAAGTTGTTTTCTTTAAATCAGGCAGGACAGCAATATGGTGCAATTCACACACATCAATATAACGTGTTGTCATCCCTACTGCCTCTGATCTGTCGGACTCACTAAACACAAATACTGTGTTTGTCATTTATGTCTGAGTGTTGGAGTGTGCCACGGTCTGTCCGTAAATTAACAAAAACAAGAAAATTGTGCTATCTGGTTTGCTTAATATAAGGAATTTGAGTTTTCCATTTACTTTTACTTTTTACTTTTACTCAAGTATGATATGAGTACTTTTTCCACCACTGTATTTAAGTACATTTAAAACCAGATACTTTTAGACTTTTACTCAAGTAGTATTTTACTATGTGACTTTTTTACTTGAGTCATTTTCTATTAACGTATCTTTACTTTTACTCAACTATTATACAACCATTTCCACACAGTTTGTTATACTTAGCCGGTAGCTACTAAAACATCTGTCAAACTACCAAACAAGTGCCCCTTGGCTCTCTGATACAGTCATGTTCTTTCACTCACACTATTTGCGTAATGCAGTAGAGGCCAAGCCACACTTTGTCCCTGTGCCCTCGGTTCAGCACATCCAAATCCATCCACTCAAAATGAGTAATTTTCTAGTTGTTTCCAAGGTGTTCCCAATGCGAGCTCTAAAATAGATATCCCTCCGCTCCACACACAACACCACAGCTAGTCCCAGAATAGTAGAAGAACTGGGTTAGCTCATCATTTCTATAGCTCTGACACTGCTCCTGTGTTTAGTGGTGCCATTATTATTTTACCTCTGGGAAATGCCTGGCCTATTTCTATTAAACTATGACTTCCAGGGCATGACAATATAGCCCCGATTTCATTTGAAACATGGTTATTTTTGTTGTTGTGGTATAAATGACTTCCCATCAGGTTTGAACCTGGTTTGTGGTTGTGAAGAGCGATGGTGTCTAGTAGTCACACAGATGTCATAAACATTTTTGAAAATATCTATACATATATAAAGTACACTCTATATACACAAAAGTATATAGACACCCCTTCAAATTAGTGGATTTGGCTATTTCAGCCACACCTGTTGCTGACAGGTGTATAAAATTGAGCACACAGCCATGCAATCTCCATAGACAAACATTGGCAGTAGAATGGCTTTACTGAAGAGCTTAGTGACATTCAACGTGACACTGTCATAGGATGCCGGCTTTCTAACAAGTAATTTTATCAAATTTCTGCCCTGTTAGAGCTGCCCCGGTCACCTGTAAGTGCTGTTATTGTGAAGTGGAAACATCTAGCAGCAACAACGGCTCAGCCACAAAGTGGTAGGCCACAAAAGCTCAGAGAATTGGCCCGGCGAGTTCTGAAGCGCGTAGAGCATAAAAATCATCTGCCCTCGGTTGCAACACTCATTACCAAGTTCCAAACTGCATCTGGAAGCAATGTCAGCACAATAACTGTTCATTGGGAGCTTCATAAAATGGGTTTCCATGGCTAAGCAGCCGCACACAAGCCTAAGATCACCATGCGCAATGCCAACCGTCAGCTGGAGTGGAGTAAAGCTCTGGAGCAGTGGGAACGCTGCAACGGACGAATCTAGGTTTGGAGGATGCCAGGAGAACGCTACCTGCCCCAATGCATAGTGCCAACTGTAAAGTTTGGTGGAACAGGAATAATGGTCTGGGGCTGTTTGTCATGGTTCAGGCTAGGCCCCTTAGTTCCAGTGAAGGGAAATCTTAATGCTACAGCATACAATGACATTCTAGACCATTCTGTGCTTCCAGCTTTGTGGTAACAGTTTGGGGAAGGCCCTTTCCTGTTTCAGCATGACAATGCCCCCGTGCACAAAGCGAGGTCCATACAGAAATAGTTTGTTGTGGAAGAACTTGACTGGTCTGCAAAAAACTCTGATCTCAACTCCATCGAATACCTTTGGATAAATTGGAACGCCGACAGTGCCTGACCTCACTAATTCTCTTGTGGCTGAATGGAAGCAAGTCCCCACAGCAATGTCCGAACATCTAGTGGAAAGCCTTCCCAGAAGAGTGGAGGCTGTTATAGCAGTAAAGGGGAGACCAACTCCATGATTTTGGAATGAGATGTTCGACAAGCAGGTGTCCACATACTTTTGGTCATGTAGTGTATTTAAAAACCATGTACTTGGTATTTACATGGTTGACATTTACCTGTTAAACGTGGGGCTAAAGATCCCCCGTGGAGGATGGACGGGGGAAGGGGGGTGTCACTGGAAGGCAGCCCGGACGGTCCTGTCGCTGAGGGGCTGAGAGGGGCGGAAGTTGTCTCCCAACATCCCGTCGTTCCCCTCAGGTAGATCAGCACCTTTCAGATGGGACCTGAGCCTCCTGAACTCCTCTATCTGGGAGAGATGATGAAAAGAATGGCGAAGGTAAAGAGTGGTGATGGATTAATTAAGATAAGTATTCAGTCTAGTTTTGATCAATGTTCTGTCTAGCTGCCCTCTGCTCCAGCCTTTACAAACCTAATGTGGATAAAAGCATAAGACATATGTCCATCTTGTGTGGACTAATAAAGTAGAGTGTATTCAGAAAGTATTCAGACTCCTTCACTTTTTCATATTTTGTTACTTTAATTCTATCAATTCTAAAATTGATTAAATTGTTTTTATCCGTCATCAAACTACACACAATACCCATAATGACAAAGCATAAACAGATTAGATTTTTTGTGAATTGATAAAAATGTAATAAAAAGGAAATATGACATTTACATTAGTATTCAGACTCTTTACTCAGTACTTTGTTGAAGAACCTTTGGCAGCGATTACAGCCTCGAGTCTTGTTGGGTATGACGCTACAAGCTTGGCACACCTGTATTTGTGGGGTTTCTCCCATTCTTCTCTGCAGATCCTCTCAAGCTCTGTCAGGTTGGATGGGGAGCGTCAATGCACAGATATTTTGAGGTCTGTCCAGAGATGTTCGATCGGTTCAAGTCCAGGCTCTGGCTGGGCCACTCAAGAGACTTGTCCCAAAGCCACTCCTGCGTTGTCTTGGCTGTGTGCTTAGGGTCATTGTCCTGTTAGAAGGTGAACCTTGGCCACAGTCTGAGGTCCTGAGGACTCTGGAGCAGGTTTTCATCAAGGATCTCTCTGTACTTTGCTCCGTTCATCTTTTCCTCGATCCTGACTGGTCTCCCAGTCCCTGCCGCTGAAAAACATCCCCACAGCATGATGCTGCCACCACCATGCTTCACCGTAGGGATGGTGCCAGGTTTCCTCCAGATGTGACACTTGGCATTCAGGCCAAAGAGTTCAATCTTGGTTTCATCAGACCCGAGAATCTTGTTTCTCATGGTCTGAGTGTCTTTAGGGTGCCTTTTGGCAAACTCCAAGTAGGCCTTCATGTGCCTTTTACTGAGGAGTGGCTTCTGTCTGGCCACTCTACCATAAAAGCCTGATTGGTGAATTGCTGCAGAGATAGTTGTCCTTCTGGAAGGTTTGCCCATCTCCACAGATGAACTCTGGAGCTCTGTCAGAGTGAACATCGGGTTCTTGGTCACCTCCCTGACCAAGGCCCTTCTCCCCCGATTGCTCAGTTTGGCCAGGTGGCCAGCTCTAAGAAGCATCTTGGTGGTTCCAAACTTCTTCCATTTAAGAATGTTGGAGGCCACTGTGTTCTTGGTTGCTCCAGAAATGTTTTGGTACTCTTCCCCAGATCTGTGCCTCGACACAATCATGTCTCGGAGATCTATGGATGATTCCTTCAACCTTATGGCTTGGTTTTTGCTCTGACATGCACTGTCAACTGTGGGACCTTATATAGACAGGTGTGTGCCTTTCCAAATCACCACAGGTGGACCCCAATCAAGTTGTAGAAACATCTCAAGGATGATCAATGGAAACAGGATGCACCTGAGCTCAATTTCGAGTCTCATAGCAAAGGGTCTGAATACTTATGAAAATAATGTATTTCTGTTTTTGTATAAATTTGCTAACATTTCTATAAACCTGTTTTCACTTTGTCATTATGGGGTATTGTGTGTAGATTGATGAGGGGAAAAAATAATTTAATCGATTTTAGAGTAAGACTGATTCGTAACAAATTGTGGAAAAAGTCAAGGGGTCTGAATGCTTTCCGAATGCACTGTATATCTTATATCTGATCTTATTTAGTGTTTTCAGTGTTCTGTACATGTTGGCATTCTACTGTATGCTTAGGCTAAGAGCTCATTTCTTCCTGTCCTGGTCTATTTTACAGACCTCTTTCCAGCTGAGTCTGGTCTTGTGTGTGTAGCAGTAAAATGACAGACGTTCTCCGTTAAGATTTTCATTGGGTACTGGACTGGACACCTAGCTCTAAGCTAATAGTTATCTGGTTGGATGGTCAGTCAGACTTTGCCAATGTAGGAGGATAGTGTTTGCCCGAAACAAACAAGACAGATGGATTCAGTAATACAGGATTTTATGAGGCACAGCCAACTAACTACTTGACAACAGTAGAGTTTCATAGAGCTGTCTGCATAAACAGAGCCATTAACAACCATTATCAGATGAATCAATCAATACTGATGACTCATTTACTATCAATAAAATGCACTGAAAGGTGTTTTATTTGTTCTGGCTTCCTTAGATGGTACACATAAGGAACATGTTGTACTTTTCATAGTGCTTTTAGTCAGTAGTCAACAGTTATAAAACAATGCTACAGCTGGGAGATGGGAAAATCTACATAGAATATTCCATTGAACAATGATCTACCATCACAGCACAGGTTTAAAGGTGTTCCTAAACAGGCTGCATATTGGGTAACTGCCCTCCAGAGTTTATATAACACTGAATTATAGGATCTCTATGAGCTGTCCTGTGTTATTTACTGTATGTGAATAATTGGTCGCTCAATACGTATGAACAATTCATTAATCACTCTGTTTTTTAGCTTTATGATATTTCAATTCGTGCCTTTGCTCTCCACCATAACCTTTCCGTCCTCTCAAAGGGAGGTGTCTGGCCTTTACATGAAAGGCTTGCTCAGAATCAAAGCCTCTGTAGAAAGTGTGCTGACTTGGAGAACAAACTGTATTGTGCAATGCTGTTGAATCAGAAGTTGGGACCTTGCTTCATAAATATGGGCTTATAAGTGCCAAATCAATCACAACACTGTATCTTACCTTCTAGCAGAACACACACTTCAATGCAGGTAGCTAGAGCAACCTCAAGATCTATGAGCTGGTTTGAATAACACTTGGTATAAAAGCAATACGGCCACTTGGAGGGCTAGCAGGTGCCATCACCATTGACATGTGAAGGGATAAGACCTAGGGGTAGGACCTGGGGCAAGGGTCTAGAAGCCAACATTAATCAATTCTTTATTATTTGCCCCTGCTGGTCATCTATGAATATTTGAAGGTCTTGAAAAATGATCTGGCCTTCATGGCCACATGTACTCTAAAAGCATCACCCAGTACAGCCAGAAAAGGTCTGGTTTCTCTCTAGGTTTCTTACTAGGTTCCTGCTGAAAATAAAAGCATAGACCAGCATATGCTGGTGACTAGTGCTGGTTTTGCTGGTGACCAGCCTTCATTGTGTTTTGGACACTTTGATGCTGATGACCAGCTTATGCTGGTATGCTGGTGATGCTGTGATGCTGGCAACCAGCATATCATCATAAGTACCAGCATATGCTGGTCACCAACAAAACAAGCATCAAAGTGCTTAAAGATGCACTATGACGAAATCGCTCCGCCATTTCCTGGTTGCTAAAATTCTAATAGTTTCCCTAATTTCTGTTTATGTGACAAAACTAGTAAGAATCATTGTACCATCTACTGTGAAATATATTTTTCATAACCAAAAATATTGTATTTTCAGCTGTTTGAGGCTGGTATACAAAACCGAAGGATGGCAGACATATACATAGCGCCCACATAGAACAGATCTACCGCTTCTTACTTCCTTTCAATGAGAATGACAGATCTATAACACACATTTCTATGTAAATTTTAGGTTACCCAAAAAGTTACATATTGCAGGTTTAATTACTTAAGACAATACATTACATACATCATAAATAAAGGCCTAGTTTTACCCTAATACAGTGGCCACATCAGGACTGGAAGTCACATTATGAACTTTAATTCATCCACAATCTGAATTCTGAATGACTACTAATTCCAACTACTAATTCAGATTGGATTAGTTGAAAAAAAATTGAATTTATCTTTGTGTCGCATGAGATGAATTAATCAGTCAATGTACATGCAAAAACAAACAATTAAAAATATCGACCTGCAGGGCCTCCTGAGTGGTGCAGTAGTCTAAGACACTGCATCACAGTGCTAGCTGTGCCACTAGAGATCCTGGTTTGAGTCCAGGCTCTGTCGCAGCTGGCTGCGACCGGGAGACCCATGGGGCGGCCCACAATTGGCCCAGCGTCGTCCGGGTTAGGGGAGGGTTTGGCCGGCTATGATGTCCTAGTCCCATCGCGCTCTAGCGACTCCTGTGGCGGGCCGGGCGCACGCACGCTGACACGGTCACCAGGTGTACGGTGTTTCCTCCAACATATTGGTGCGGCTGGCTTCCAGGTTAAGTGGGCAGTGTGGCTTAGCTGGGTCGTGTTTCGGAGGACGCACAGCTCTCGACCTTCGCCTCTCCTGAGTCCATACGGGAGTTGCAGCAATGGGACAAGACTGTAACTACCAATTGGATACCATGAAAAAGGGGTAAAAAAAAACATATGGAACTGCAATAGAGCATGCTGGAAAATATGATCTTTATGGTTGTGGTTTTGCTAGCTAGACCATTCTGTTCGGCCAGCTATACCATGCTGGGTAGGGTAGGGAGTTTTCCCTAGCCATTGTGCTTCTGCATCTGCAATGCTTGCTCTTTGGGGTTTTAGGATGGGTATCTATAAAGCACTTTGTGGAAACTGCTGATGTAAAATGGGCTGTATAAAATACATTTAATTGATTAATTGAGCCAGACCATTGTGTCAAACGGCCTACCTGTAACTGTGAGATGGTGAGTGGGTAGCGGTACAGGATCCAGGTGACGCTCTCACTACATGGAGGGGTGGTCAGGGAGCCCTCATACACCCAGTAGTCTCTCAGGAGAGGGTCTGGAGGGAGTAACAAACACATGCCCATGTCTTCATCTAATACTGTGTCACACCATACATGCAAGCAGGAATCATACACAATTAGATGAAGGACTCACCAGGAAGTAGTGTGTTGGGATTGAAGCACGGTATGATCTTGGTCTTCCCCTGTACAGATAGGTGAACTAAAATATTTGTTGACCTGCTTCGTTTGTAATGTACTGTTTATTTCGCCACCATGTTTGTCATGACTGTATTATTGCAGATCGTCTGTATTACTGGAGCTCCTTCTTCACATTCGGCATCGACATTTCACCTGTCTAATCTGAAATGTTTCAGATGGTTTCAAGTCAATCTGGAGCATTGATTCCATCAGGTTTAATTGGAAAATCAACAAATGGATCAATTGCTGCATGCTCCAATCGTTGCAACTCTACTGATTTTCTGTTAACTGCCTAGTTTGATTGTCTATGTACTGTATGTCTTCCTCTATCTCTCAGTTAAGCATTGGGCATATACCCCCTTAGGTCATATCAGTAATTTCTCATAACCTCTGTCCTCTCATCACCATGACAACTCATAACCATAACATCATCACCATAACAATATGACTTGGTCAACAATGTGGATGCCAAGATCTTACCTTGTATTGTAGGTCCTGCAGCACTTCTGTTATGGCCTTCAACCCCAGATGCTCCTTCCCTATCTGAAGGAAACAATGTCAAAAAGAGGTCATGAAAGATGGTCCTAACAGATCAACATAATGTTATGATGTTAACACATCTTAACATGTTGACGTGTTTGGAGCATCCTGGAAGGATGTGAAAATGGTGAAAAAATACTAAATTATCATACTTGAGTAAAAGTTAAGATACTTTAATAAAAATTACTCAACTAAAAGTGAAAGTCAACCAGTAAAATACTACTTCAGTAAAAGTCTAAAAGTATCTGGCTTTAAATATGCTTATCAAAAGTAAAACTCAATGCTAAAATATACTTAAGTATCAAAAGTAAATGCAATAAATACTTTCAAATTCCTTATATTAAAGGGATACTTTGAGATTTGGGCAATTAGGCCCATTATCTACTTCCCCAGAGTCAGATGAACTTGTGGTTACCATTTTTATGTCTCTGGAAGGTAGGTAGAGTTAGTCTCTGGAAGGTAGGTAGAGTTAGTCTCTGGAAGGTAGGTAGAGTTAGTCTCTGGAAGGTAGGTAGAGTTAGTCTCTAGAAGGAAGGTAGAGTTAGTCTCTGGAAGGTAGGTAGAGTTAGTCTCTGGAAGGTAGGTAGAGTTAGTCTCTGGAAGGTAGGTAGAGTTAGTCTCTGGAAGGTAGGTAGAGTTAGTATCTGGAAGGTAGGTAGAGTTAGTCTCTGGAAGGTAGGTAGAGTTAGTCTCTGGAAGGTAGGTAGAGTTAGTCTCTGGAAGGAAGGTAGAGTTAGTCTCTGGAAGGTAGGTAGAGTTAGTCTCTGGAAGGTAGGTAGAGTTAGTCTCTGGAAGGTAGGTAGAGTTAGTCTCTGGAAGGAAGGTAGAGTTAGTCTCTGGAAGGAAGGTAGAGTTAGTCTCTGGAAGGAAGGTAGAGTTAGTCTCTGGAAGGTAGGTAGAGTTAGTCTCTGGAAGGAAGGTAGAGTTAGTCTCTGGAAGGTAGGTAGAGTTAGTCTCTGGAAGGTAGGTAGAGTTAGTCTCTGGAAGGAAGGTAGAGTTAGTCTCTGGAAGGTAGGTAGAGTTAGTCTCTGGAAGGAAGGTAGAGTTAGTCTCTGGAAGGAAGGTAGAGTTAGTCTCTGGAAGGTAGGTAGAGTTAGTCTCTGGAAGGTAGGTAGAGTTAGTCTCTGGAAGGTAGGTAGAGTTAGTCTCTGGAAGATAGGTAGAGTTAGTCTCTGGAAGGAAGGTAGAGTTAGTCTCTGGAAGGAAGGTAGAGTTAGTCTCTGGAAGGTAGGTAGAGTTAGTCTCTGGAAGGAAGGTAGAGTTAGTCTCTGGAAGGTAGGTAGAGTTAGTCTCTGGAAGGTAGGTAGAGTTAGTCTCTGGAAGGTAGGTAGAGTTAGTCTCTGGAAGGTAGGTAAAGTTAGTCTCTGGAAGGAAGGTAGAGTTAGTCTCTGGAAGGAAGGTAGAGTTAGTCTCTGGAAGGTAGGTAGAGTTAGTCTCTGGAAGGTAGGTAGAGTTAGTCTCTGGAAGGAAGGTAGAGTTAGTCTCTGGAAGGTAGGTAGAGTTAGTCTCTGGAAGGAAGGTAGAGTTAGTCTCTGGAAGGTAGGTAGAGTTAGTCTCTGGAAGGTAGGTAGAGTTAGTCTCTGGAAGGAAGGTAGAGTTAGTCTCTGGAAGGTAGGTAGAGTTAGTCTCTGGAAGGAAGGTAGAGTTAGTCTCTGGAAGGTAGGTAGAGTTAGTCTCTGGAAGGTAGGTAGAGTTAGTATCTGGAAGGTAGGTAGAGTTAGTCTCTGGAAGGTAGGTAGAGTTAGTCTCTGGAAGGTAGGTAGAGTTAGTCTCTGGAAGGTAGGTAGAGTTAGTATCTGGAAGGTAGGTAGAGTTAGTCTCTGGAAGGTAGGTAGAGTAAGTCTCTGGAAGGTAGGTAGAGTTAGTCTCTGGAAGGAAGGTAGAGTTAGTCTCTGGAAGGTAGGTAGAGTTAGTCTCTGGAAGGAAGGTAGAGTTAGTCTCTGGAAGGTAGGTAGAGTTAGTCTCTGGAAGGAAGGTAGAGTTAGTCTCTGGAAGGTAGGTAGAGTTAGTCTCTGGAAGGAAGGTAGAGTTAGTCTCTGGAAGGTAGGTAGAGTTAGTCTCTGGAAGGAAGGTAGAGTTAGTCTCTGGAAGGTAGGTAGAGTTAGTCTCTGGAAGGAAGGTAGAGTTAGTCTCTGGAAGGTAGGTAGAGTTAGTCTCTGGAAGGAAGGTAGAGTTAGTCTCTGGAAGGAAGGTAGAGTTAGTCTCTGGAAGGTAGGTAGAGTTAGTCTCTGGAAGGTAGGTAGAGTTAGTCTCTGGAAGGTAGGTAGAGTTAGTCTCTGGAAGGAAGGTAGAGTTAGTCTCTGGAAGGTAGGTAGAGTTAGTCTCTGGAAGGTAGGTAGAGTTAGTCTCTGGAAGGAAGGTAGAGTTAGTCTCTGGAAGTTAGGTAGAGTTAGTCTCTGGAAGGTAGGTAGAGTTAGTCTCTGGAAGGAAGGTAGAGTTAGTTTCTGGAAGGTAGGTAGAGTTAGTCTCTGGAAGGTAGGTAGAGTTAGTCTCTGGAAGGAAGGTAGAGTTAGTCTCTGGAAGGTAGGTAGAGTTAGTCTCTGGAAGGAAGGTAGAGTTAGTCTCTGGAAGGTAGGTAGAGTTAGTCTCTGGAAGGAAGGTAGAGTTAGTCTCTGGAAGGTAGGTAGAGTTAGTCTCTGGAAGGAAGGTAGAGTTAGTCTCTGGAAGGTAGGTAGAGTTAGTCTCTGGAAGGAAGGTAGAGTTAGTCTCTGGAAGGTAGGTAGAGTTAGTCTCTGGAAGGAAGGTAGAGTTTGTCTCTGGAAGGTAGGTAGAGTTAGTCTCTGGAAGGAAGGTAGAGTTAGTCTCTGGAAGGTAGGTAAAGTTAGTCTCTGGAAGGAAGGTAGAGTTAGTCTCTGGAAGGTAGGTAGAGTTAGTCTCTGGAAGGAAGGTAAAGTTAGTCTCTGGAAGGTAGGTAGAGTTAGTCTCTGGAAGGAAGGTAGAGTTAGTCTCTGGAAGGTAGGTAGAGTTAGTCTCTGGAAGGTAGGTAGAGTTATTCTCTGGAAGGAAGGTAGAGTTAGTCTCTGGAAGGTAGGTAGAGTTAGTCTCTGGAAGGTAGGTAGAGTTAGTCTCTGGAAGTTAGGTAGAGTTAGTCTCTGGAAGGAAGGTAGAGTTAGTCTCTGGAAGGTAGGTAGAGTTAGTCTCTGGAAGGAAGGTAGAGTTAGTCTCTGGAAGGAAGGTAGAGTTAGTCTCTGGAAGGTAGGTAGAGTTAGTCTCTGGAAGGTAGGTAGAGTTAGTCTCTGGAAGGAAGGTAGAGTTAGTCTCTGTAAGGTAGGTAGAGTTAGTCTCTGGAAGGTAGGTAGAGTTAGTCTCTGGAAGGTAGGTAGAGTTAGTCTCTGGAAGGAAGGTAGAGTTAGTCTCTGGAAGGAAGGTAGAGTTAGTCTCTGGAAGGTAGGTAGAGTTAGTCTCTGGAAGGTAGGTAGAGTTAGTCTCTGGAAGGTAGGTAGAGTTAGTCTCTGGAAGGAAGGTAGAGTTAGTCTCTGGAAGGTAGGTAGAGTTAGTCTCTGGAAGGTAGGTAGAGTTAGTCTCTGGAAGGAAGGTAGAGTTAGTCTCTGGAAGGTAGGTAGAGTTAGTCTCTGGAAGGAAGGTAGAGTTAGTCTCTGGAAGGTAGGTAGAGTTAGTCTCTGGAAGGAAGGTAGAGTTAGTCACTGGAAGGAAGGTAGAGTTAGTCTCTGGAAGGAAGGTAGAGTTAGTCTCTGGAAGGTAGGTAGAGTTAGTCTCTGGAAGGTAGGTAGAGTTAGTCTCTGGAAGGAAGGTAGAGTTAGTCTCTGGAAGGTAGGTAGAGTTAGTCTCTGGAAGGAAGGTAGAGTTAGTCTCTGGAAGGTAGGTAGAGTTAGTCTCTGGAAGGAAGGTAGAGTTAGTCTCTGGAAGGAAGGTAGAGTTAGTCTCTGGAAGGTAGGTAGAGTTAGTCTCTGGAAGGAAGGTAGAGTTAGTTTCACGAGCCAGTGCTAACTAACATTAGCTCAATGACTGGAAGTCTATGGGTATCTGCTAGCCTCCACTCATTGCGCTAACGCTAGTTAACAATTGTGCTAGCGCTAGTAAGCAACTTCCTTCAAATCGCTCGCAGAGACATACAAATGGTATCCACAAGTTAATCTGACTCTGGGGAAGTAGATAAAGGGCTTCATTGCCAAAATCCCGAAGTATCCCAAACCAGACTGCACAATTGTATTTATTATTGTATTTACGGATACACTCCAACACTTAGACATCATTCACAACCCGAAGCATTTGTGTTTTGTAAGTCCGCCTGATCAGAGGCAGTAGGGATGACAAAGTGTTCTCTTGATAAGTGTGATAAGTGTGTGAATTAAACAATTTTCCTGTCCTGCTAAGCATTCAAAGTGTAACAAGGACTTTTGGGTGTCAGAGAAAACGTTTGGGAGTAAAAAAGTACATATTATCTTAACCTCTACGGGATCGGTGTATTATCTTTTACCAGATCTAATGTGTTATATTCTCCTACACTAATTTCATATTTCCACAAACGTCAAAGTGTTTCCTTTCAAATGGTATCAAGAATATGCATATCCTTGCCTCAGGACCTACAGACAGTTAGATTTGGGTATGTAATTTTAGATGAAAATGGGAAAAAGGGTCAGATGAAGTGAAGTAAAAGTAAAAGTTGTCAAAAATATAAATAGTGAAGTAAAGTACAGATACCCCCCAAAATACTTAAGTAGTACTTCAAAAATATTTGTACTTAGTTACTTTACACCACTAAGTGTTTGTCCATTCATATATTCAGTCATTGCCTCAAGCTAGTTCATATCAGTCAAATGTTATAATGGTTATTTCAATGTGGTGGTTTTTCTCAGTACAATAAAAAAATATATATATTTAGTGTCAAAGGTTTAGTGTCAAAGCTGATATGAATGTGATATGATATAAATTACAGTAATAATAAACCAAGTGCCTAACAAAATATACAGAGCATGAGAAGAGGGGATTCTCATATGACTATAGACTGAGACCAAAGCAAACAATACCTGCACAAACAGAGCGATGATGAGAACTCCGTTCTTCTTACCCAGGGCTTCCTCCACACTGTTGAACAGGGTTGTGTTCCAGTGGATCAGATGGAGCTGGGGGGGAAGCACATGTATTGTATTGTACAATATTATAGTGAAGCTGATCACAAAAAAGATTAACCACATACAGTATGATATTCAGGTAAAGAAAGAAAGAGAAAGAAAGAAAATGAAAGAAAGAAAGTAAATGAAAGAATGATGGGCAGAGGGAGGCTGCAGAAGACAGGGCCGAGACAGAGCAGGTGTAAGGGACGTAAGGGCACTCTACAGTTTGAAATAGAGCACAAAACACCTTTGATAGAAAAGGAAGCTTATAAAGCCAAACCACCATTGGCATAGCCTCTTCAGGCCCTTTCAAACGCGTCAATGGCCTGAGTGATGTGTAAATATATGAAACAAAGTAATGAGCTTTAGAAGCCCTGACCCGAAGTAACCTGTTTTTATGTGAATATAACAAGTCCCTCTTTCTCAAGGCCATCAGACTGTTAAATAGCCATCACTAGCACAGAGAGGCTGCTGCCTACATACACAGACTGAAATCATTGGCCACTTTAATAAATGGAACACTAGTCACTTTAATAATGTCACTTTAATAATGTTTACATTTCTTGCGTTACTCATCTCATATGTACAGTTGAAGTCGGAAGTTTACATACACCTAAACTCAGTTTTTCACAATTCCTGACATTTAATCCAAAGTAACAATTCCCTGTTTAGGTCAGTTAGGATCACCACTTTATTTTAAGAATGTGAAATGTCAGAATAATAGTAGAGAGAAAGATTTATTTCAGCTTTTATTTCTCACATCACATTCCCAGTGGGTCAGAAGTTTACATACTCAATTAGTATTTGGTAGCATTGCCTTTAAATTGTTTAACTTGGGTCAAACATTTCACGTAGCCTTCCACAAGCTTCCCACAATAAGTTGGGTGAATTTTGGCCCATTCCTCCTGACAGAGGTGGTGTAACTGAGTCAGGTTTTTAGGCCTCCTTGCTCACACATGCTTTTTCAGTTCTGCCCACAAATTTCCTATGGGATTGAGGTCAGTGCTTTGTGATGGCCACTCCAATACCTTGACTTTGTTGTCCTTAAGCCATTTTGCCACAACTTTGGAAGTATGCTTGGGGTCATTGTCCATTTGGAAGACCCATTTGCAACCAAGCTTTAACTTCCTGACTGATGTCTTGAGATGTTGCTTCAATATATCCACATCATTTTCCTCCCTCATGATGCCATCTATTTTGTGAAGTGCACCAGTCCCTCCTGCAGCAAAGCACCCCCACAATATGATGCTGCCACCACCGTGCTTCACGGTTGGGATGGTGTTCAATGGCTTGCAAGCCTCCTCCTTTTTCCTCCAAACATAAAGATGGTCATTATGGCCAAACAGTTCTATTTTTGTTTCATCAGACCAGAGGACATTTCTCCAAAAAGTACGATCTTTGTCCCCATGTGCAGTTTCAAACCGTAGTCTGGCTTTTTTATGGCGGTTTTGGAGCAGTGGCTTCTTCCTTGCTGAGCGGTCTTTCAGGTTATGTCGATATATGACTCGTTTTACTGTGGATATAGATACTTTTTTAACTGTTTCCTCCAGCATCGTCACAATGTCATTTGCTGTTGTTCTGGGATTGATTTGCACTTTCGCACCAAAGTACATTCATCTTTTGGAGACAGAACGCGTCTCCTTCCTGAGCGGTATGATGGCTGCGTGGTCCCATGGTGTTTATACTTGCGTACTATTGTTTGTACAGATGAACATGGTACCTTCAGGCGTTTGGAAATTGCTCCCAAGGATGAATCAGACTTGTGGAGGTCTCCAATTTTTTTTCTGAGGACTTGGCTGATTTCTTTTGAATTTCCCATGATGTCAAGCAAAGAGGCACTGAGTTTGAAGGTAGGCCTTGAAATACAATCTAGAAGAAAAAGAAACGCACACCTATTTAGGCGAGGTGCTGGCTAGCGGAGTAGAAAACTTGAAAATAAAGGAGAGCCGCACACTCTAGGAGCTCAGATGCAAAAATGTAATAGCCAACGTTTCGACGGGCAAGCTGTCTTCATCAGGGTATAATCACAAACACTGCAGGGTGACTCGTTTATATAGTGTCAAAAGACACACAGGTGTCTGTAATCATGGCCAAGCGTGGTCTAATATCATTGGTTAATTCTCAAATATTAAAATGGCATACAAAGAACAGCATACAAAAAACAAATGGATAGCATACGATCATAGATTCATTTTAGACTACACAAGCTTACAAACAATTACAATGGCAAAAGTCACAATAATCACAAGAATGGCTTCAGATTAAAGTCTACTTTGAGACCGAAGGCCTTGAAATACATCCACAGGTACATCTCCAAAACTACTCAAATGATGTCAATTAGCCTATCAGACGCTTCTAAAGCCATGACATCATTTTCTGGAATTTTCCAAGCTGTTTAAAGGCACAGTCAACTTAGTGCATGTAAACGTCTGACCGACTGGAATTGTGATACAGTGAATTATTAGTGAAATAATCTATCTGTAAACAATTGTTGGAAAAATGACTTGTGTCATGCACAAAGTAGATGTCCTAACCGACTTGCCAAAACTATTTGTGGAGTGGTTGAAAAACGAGTTTTAATGACTCCAACCTAAGTGTATGTAAACTTCCGACTTCAACTGCATATACTGCATTCTGTACTTTTCTACTGTATCTTAGTCTATGCCGCTCTGACATTTCTTGTCCAAATATTTATATATTTTTTATTCCATTCCTTTACTTAGATTTGTGTGTATTGGGTATATGTTGTGAAATTGTTAGATATTACTTGTTAGATATTGCTGCACTGTCAGAACTAGAAGCACAAGCATTTCGCTACACCCGCAACCATATCTGCTAAAAACACGTGTATGTGACAAATAAAATTTGATTTGATTTGTAACAGTGGCCTCCAACTTAAATAAACATGGTCAGGGCCTTGAAGCGGACAGTGTGTGTGTGTGTGTGTGTGTGTGTGTGTGTGTGTGTGTGTGTGTGTGTGTGTGTGTGTGTGTGTGTGTGTGTGTGTGTGTGTGTGTGCGTGTGCGCGTGCGTGTGCGTGTGCGTGTGTGTGTGTGTTTGGCCGAGACCCATACCTCCATGGGGAAGGCCTTAAAGTTGACGGTGTGTTCTGAGCCCCGCTGGTTCTCTTTGCCCCAGTGGAAGCGCACCTCGTGCAGCTCGTACTCATGATCAATTTGCAACGGTCCACCAGTTACCACTGCAGACAGGAAACCCAGAGCATCATGGGAGAGCAGACACAGGAAATGCAGACCACATCAGATGATCTTGCGTTTTGAATGTAGGCTTGAATTCTGATTAAACTCTGAAGTGTATGTGCATGTCCCTTGCAGCACACAGTCATTGACTCAACTTTCTGGGGTCACGGCTAATGTAAGATCATTGAAAAAGTGCATTCAAGATCATTACTATAGTGGAGGGTTGACATAAATTCCACCTATGAATTGCTTTTATGTGTACCATGGTAATGTTAAATTAACTTTTTGGATGTGTGTTCTGCACCTGATTTGGACCTCAGCATGATGCGTATGGTGTGTCCATCGTTGATGACCTCACAGTCCCGACACACAACGTAGTTGGGTGTTAGCCCCACGTCCAGGAGCAAGGGGTCATAACGCGCCTCCCGGGAGTTCAGGTTGATGGGTGACTGGTACTCCCCATTGGCATCAGGGAACAGCAAACCCCACTCTACACCTGAAAACACGCACAACTTAGACTTACACTCAACGTCACTGACGCTTGCGTAAAGTTACAACTTCTGGGCTCTGGCATGCAGTGAGATCTCCATGCAGAGGCCTCCATGCACTGAGATCTCCATGCAGAGGCCTCCATGCAGTGCGTGGTGAATTCACAAAGTGGTGACAGAGTATGTCTAGTGTAGTGTAAATCCAGCCTTTGAATACGCAAGCAGCATTAACAAAGTGTATAAGTGAGGACGCACTAATGTGTGCACATGCACACACACACACAGAGACACACGCATACACACGCACACCACACACACTGGAGTTAAAGAGTTCACCAATTCCTCAGTGTCACTGCGCTGAGCAGTTGGGGAGTCGGTACCAAGAATAACTGTCACCAGAGGGACACAAGGACGCTCTAGTTCGTGTTTCTTCCCACCTCTCACACTTTCTTTCTCACTTTTATATCTCCCTTTTTTCCCCTCTATTTCTTACACTGTTAGTCCCACATCTCTCCATTCTGTGTGTAAATGGTTTGTGAAAAAAATCCTCATTATTATATTCTCACATCTTTTCACACTCTGTAAGAGCACTCTGTTAGCTAGCTGTCTTAGGTCTCTGGTCTTTCCATACCATGCCCTGAATTATTTCATAGTTATTTCATATCACTCTGCTGTATGTGCAGAGAGAGTGCAAAACACAATTAATCGAATCAGATTTGAGATCAAATCTGTCAGGGACACACCCTTCTTGCAAACTATTACAGACTACAAAGGGACGCACAGCCGCGAGCTGCCCAGTGACACGAGCCTACCAGACAAGCTAAATCACTTCTATGCTCGCTTCTAGGCAAGCAACACTAAGGTATGCATGAGAGCATCAGCTGTTCCGGACGACTGTGTGTTCACGCTCTCCGTAGCCGACATGAGTAAGACCTTAAAACAGGTCAACATACAAAAGGCTGCGGGGCCAGACGGATTACCAAGACGTGTGCTCCGGGCATGTGCTGACCAACTGGCAGTGTCTTCACTGACATTTTCAACATGTCCCTGATTGAGTCTGTAATACCAACATGTTTCAAGCAGACCACCATAGTCCCTGTGCCCAAGAACACAAAGGCAACCTGCCTAAATGACTACAGACCCGTAGCACTCACATCCGTGGCCATGAAGTGCTTTGAAAGGTTGGTAATGGCTCACATCAACACCATTATCCCAGAAACCCTGCACCCAAATTTGCATACCGCCCAAACAGATCCACAGATGATGCAATCTCTATTGCACTCCACACTGCCCTTTCCCACCTGGACAAAAGGAACACTTATGTGAGAATGTTTTTCATTGACTACAGCTCAGCGTTCAACACCATAGCACCCTCAAAGCTCATCACTAAGCTAAGGATCCTGGGACTAAACACCTCCCTCTTCAACTGGATCCTGGACTTCCTGACGGGCCGCCCCCAGGTGGTAAGGGTAGGTAGCAACACATCTGCCACGCTGATCCTCAACACTGGAGCTCCCCAGGGGTGTGTGCTCAGTTCCCTCCTGTACTCCCTGTTCACCCACGACTGCATGGCCAGGCACGACTCCAACACCATCATTAAGTTTGCAGATGACACAACAGTGGTAGGCCTGATCACCAACAACGACGAGACAGCCTGTAGGGAGGAGGTCAGAGACCTGGCCGGGTGGTGCCAGAACAACAACCTGTCCCTCAATGTAACCAAGACTAAGGAGATGATTATGGACTACAGGAAAAGGAGGACTGAGCACGCCCCATTCTCATCGACGGGGCTGTAGTGGAGCAGGTTGAGAGCTTCAAGTTCCTTGGTGTCCACATCAACAACAAACTAGAATGGTCCAAACACACCAAGACAGTCGTGAAGAGGGCACGACAAAGCCTCAGGAAAGTAAAAAGAGTTGGCATGGGTCCTCAGATCCTCAAAAGGTTCTACAGCTGCAACATCGAGAGCATCCTGACTGGTTACATCACTGCCTGGTACGGCAATTGCTCGGCCTCTGACCGCAAGGCACTACAGAGGGTAGTGCGTACGGCCCAGGACATCGCTGGGGCTAAGCTGCCTGCCATCCAGGACCTCTACAGCAGGCAGTGTCAGAGGAAGGCCCTAAAAATTGTCAAAGACCCCAGCCACCCCGTCATAGACTGCTCTCTCTACTACCGCATGGCAAGCGGTACCGGAGTGCCAAGTCTAGGACAAAAAGGCTTCTCAACAGTTTTTACCCCCAAGCCATAAGACTCCTGAACAGGTATTCAAATGGCTACCCGGACTATTTGCATTGTGAGCCCCCCCACCCCAACCCCTCCTTTTATGCTGCTGCTAGTCTCTGTTTATCATATATGCATAGTCACTATAACTAGACACTCATGTACATCCTTCCTCAATTGGGCCGACCAATCACTGCTCCCGCACATTGGCTAACCGGGCTATCTGCATTGTGTCCCACCCACCACCCGCCAACCCCTCTTTTACGCTACTGCTACTCTCTGTTCATCATATATGCATAGTCACTTTAACCATATCTACATTTACATACTACCTCAATCAGCCTGACTAACCGGTGTCTGTATGTAGCCTTGCTACTTTTATAGCCTCGCAACTGTATATTGCCTGTCTTTTTTACTGTTGTTTGTATTTCTTTACCTACCAATTGTTCACCTAATACCTTTTTTGCACTATTGGTTAGAGCCTGTAAGTAAGCATTTCACTTTAAGGTCTACACCTGTTGTATTCGGCGCACGTGACAAATAAACTCTGATTTGATTTGATTTGATTCCACAGTGTCTCTCCCTCTAGTCCCATGATGGGGGACATAAACGGGATCAAAGCTCTCCCTTCATACATCACTGACCCAATCTAAATACAGACCCACTCTGAAGTGTCTGACCTCCTACACGCGTACTTAGCCTTGTAATTAAGATGATGAAACCATGGCTTTGAATCGCAGAGGGAGCACATAGCACAAAAACATGCTTTCTGAAGCAAAGCCAGGAGTTAGTAAATGAAGCGGCTAATGTGTTACCACTACAGACAACTCCCCTCTCCTCCTTTAGTGTATGGATGACTTTATCCCCTACCAACAAGATTAACAAATGTTTTCTCAAGTCAACACCAATAATAATATGACTATTAGAGTCACTAAAAGGTCAGCTCTTGACTTAGATGTTACAATCTCTCAGGTTCTTTTCCCAGTTACTGGAAACCTTGACCCTATTACCCTAAGAGCCCATAGGCAAATTTGAGACACACAAAGCACACAATGGAGCCCTGGACAGGAGCTGGTAAAGCTCAAAACCATGAAAGCATGGTAGCTAGACCACTACTCTCTTAGAATACCAAATCATTGGTGTGACTTCCAGAATCTTAAATTCAGTTCGAGACAGCTAATTTGCATGATCAAGTTACCCCAATAAGGAGTGCATTGATCAAATGACCCTACCTTCTTTAAGTTCTTTACCTACTGTATGTGTGTGAGAGAGAGAGAGAGAGAGAGAGAGAGAGAGAGAGAGAGAGAGAGAGAAGAGAAAAAAGACAGAGAGACATTTCTCTTTCTGTTTATATCTGTGAAGAGAGTACTGCATTCCCATACCAATGCATGTGTTTGGTGCCAAAATGGAGAAGAACATTTTATTTTTCTGAGCTCTGTTTTGTGTGAGAAAAAGAGTGAAAGGAAACAAAGTGTATACTAAAACCTCCAAATCCCTTACCTTCTTGATATCCCCAGTCCAATTCATCCTTCCCAGGGTAGTAGTCTGACTCCTCAATCACACTGTCTGCCATGGCTGTGGCAGTATGGAACAAGTCTTCTCACTTAACACACTTGCTTTGATTTGAAGTCAAAGTCACACTCTGGCTTTTGTTCTTATCTGTCTTCTTTTTGGTTTCTTCCTTCCTTCCTTTCTTTGTGTGGTAGGGAGGGTTTTCTGTCAGATGCCAGTGACTATGAGAGCCTGTCTTCAGTGAGGTGCTGCAGTACGGGCTGGTACAGCGGTTCAGCTCCAAATACTGATGAAGCTGATGAGGCTCAGTCCTTCAAATGGGAGAGAGTGAGTGTCCCAAAAGAACTCTCTCTCTCTCTCCCTCTCTCTGTGTGTGTGTGTGTGAATCCAGGCTGCAGTGTAGACTCTCCAACTGTAGGTCAGTGCAAGCAGCTAAGAGTTTCACAACTCTCTCTAAGCACCAGCAGCCCACAGGGTCCCCACCCCCACACATACAGAGTAAGCTTGGATTGGATGAGTCAAGTGCCTGTGCAAATCTCATTTGGAGCACCTTTTAAACAGCACAGCATTTCACAATGGTGTAAATGGGAGGGGGGGGGGGCAGGAAGGTCAGAATTATATTTCTGCCTGGGGTGAAGGGTGAAGGAAACGGGGAGTGGTAGTGAAAACACTACTCCCCGTGAGAGGCGGGAGAGGTGGAGAGCTTTGCAGAGGGGTCACTGTTAGGAACAGATATTATGATCCTGATGTTTTTGAGGTAAAGAAAGTGCCAGTCAGCATTTCATTATTAGACTGTGATCTAGTTTTCCAGATTTGTCTTACCTCTGAGAGATTACAGGTTCATTTTTTGCATTTATTTTTTCAAAGAGAACAGATTAACAATATCATTGGAAATATAAGGTTTATGTAATATTGGTGTCAAATATTTCATGTGAACCTCCCTTTGGAATTTGAAAGTCCTTTACTGGCTAGGTATCAGCAAATAGTAAACCAATAATGTATTTCTCAATAGATACGAAGTATATTGTCATTCTCAATAGAGCTTACAGAGTAGAACTGACCAGTACTGTTCTGGCACGATAATATATATCCCGTGTCTTATTCCTGTCCCAAAGTGTAGAATTTGTCCAAAGGGTTTAAGACTGATTAATTGCTTTATATTCTGTAAAAGGAAACCACCTTGACCCTCATTTCTCATTTCCTAAATTGAATACATTGCATAACCCACTCTGTCAGAATATTCACAATGAGGTCATTTCGATCCCAGAGGACCAGATATGATGCTAAAACAATTGGGTTTTAAATAGCATGACTTTTAGCATAATAACCCTGTTCAGCAGCAAATAAATCATGAACATAGTTGACACTGGTCTTCTTTTCTTTCTTTTCTAATTTTGACTTTTTCATAAAGTTTTATATTATTGCATATTTTTCTCATATTCTTTGTTGATTTATTAGAACCATTTTTCCGTTCAGGCCTAATTAGTCTACATTTTCTTTAGTCATTATTGGTCATTCATATATACTTACTCTGTCTATTAGTATTATAGTATAGTATATAGACTCTCAACTCCTGTCCAAGGCTCCTTTTTCAATTTGGATCGCAAATCAATAACGACACTGCCCTCTAGTGGACACTAAATGATCTTGCAGAACACTTATCTTGCTGAGTATGATTGACTGTAAATGATGAGTTCCACCAGCGATTGGATGTTTGACATAACACTACACAGCTGATTCAAATTATCAAAGCTTGCTGCTTTGATTCAGCTGTGTCGTGTTAGGGCAAAAACCAAAACGTGCACCCCTTGGGGTCCCCAGGCCCGAGTTTGGGAAAACCTGAGTTAAGTTCTTTAGAAAAAATATTTAACTCTTTTGTATCTCTTTATTTGTAATGTTGTATGAAATTAGTTAGATCATTTTCAATTGGTCATTTTAGTTTGTTACAGTAAATATTATAATATACACACACTCAGTGTTTCAATAGGCCAATTTCTTTTCTATGCCTCTGTTCACTGATTATAACTTGTGACGCAAAGAGTGGCTAAAATATGGTTATGACGTTTCATGGGACAACGCACACTATAAGTACTGTCCTGCTTTGATATCATCAGGGCCAAATGACACACCTGCGGGGTGAGGCCAACTCAAATTCAATTAAAATTCATTATTTGAATTTTATTAATTCGGAATTGACCCAAAAAATAAATTTGAATTGGCCACACCTCAAAGGAAGCATAATTTGAATTGAATTTGAATGAAAGGAAGTGTAATTTCATTAAAACCATTTCAAATCTTTTCAACTGAGAAGTGAAATATGAAAGTCTCATTGATTTCATAAATCTTTTATCAAAAGGATATGCCACTTACTAATGCATAGAATACACAGACCATTTAAAAAATGTGTTTGATTATAACTCAAACATAACTCAAACAGTATTTTTCTTTGTCATGAGATTATTAGATTGTTATATTGTTCTCTTCCATACTGTAGTGTTTGATGCAATGTATTCTGGGAAATCTATTCTTTCAGACAGCCTATGTTTTAGGAGAATGAGTAGAAAATAAAAATAAACCTTTCAACCTTATGCTAAATGGTAGTGGTAACAATACATGATGTCAAAATAAACATTACTATGTTGATAGAATGAGTTGTGATAGCTTGAATGTGAGTGTAAGGCTATTATACCTTTTGGGGTAGTTTGGGTTGTTACAGAGTATCAGAGCGAGATGCTCCTACCATCAGCTAGGGATTGTTCTGTACAGTGACATCAAATCATATCAAATCCAATTTTATTTGTCACATGTTTTGTAGACAACAGGTGTAGAATAAGAGTGAAATATCTGGAGTAGCAGAGGAGGCTGCTGAAGGTACCGCTTGCCGTGCGGTAGCTGAGTGAACAGTCTTTGACTAGGGTGGCTGGAGTCTTAGACAATTTGTAAGGCCTTCCTCTGACACCGCCTTGTATAGAGGTCCTGGATGGCAGGAAGCTTGGCCCCAGTGATGTATAGGGCCGTGCGCAATACCCTCTATAGTGCCTTGTGGTCGGATGCCGAGCAGTTGCCATACAAAGCGGCGATGCAACCAGTAAGGATGCTCTTGATGGTCCAACTGCAGAACCTTTTGAGGATCTGAGGACCCATGCCATATCGTTTCAGTCTCCTGAGGGGGAATAGGCATTGTCATGCCCTCTTCACAACTGTCTTGGTGTGTTTGGACCATGATAGTTTGTTAGTGATGTGAACACCAAGGAACTTGCTCCACTACAGCCCTGTCGATGTGAATTGGGGCGTGCTCAGCCCTCCTTTTCCTGTAGTCCACAATCAGCTCTTTTGTCTTGCTCACATTGAGGGAGAGGTTGTTGTCCTGGCACCACATTGCAAGGTCTCTGACCTCCTCCCTGTAGGCTGTCTCATTGTTGTCGGTGATCAGGCCAACCACCGTTGTGTCATTGGCAAACTTGATGGTGTTGGAGTTGTGCGTGGCCACGCTGTCGTGGGTGAACAGGGAGTACAGGAAGGAACTAAACACTTACCCGTGAGGGGCCCCGTGTTGACGATCAGCGTGGCAGATGTGTTGTTGCCAACCTTTACCATCTGGGGGCGGCCCATCCAGAAGTCCAGGATCCAGTTCCAGAGGGAGGTGTTTAGTCCCAGGGTCCTTAGCTTAGTGATGAGCTTTGAGGGTGCTATGGTGTTGAACTGTAGTCAACGAACAACATTCTCATGTAGGTGTTCCTTTTGTCCAGGTGGGAAGGGGCAGTGTGGAGTGCAATAGAGATTGTGTCATCTGTGGATCTGTTGGGGCGGTATGTGAATTGTAGTGTGTCTAGGGTTTCTGGGATGATGGTGTTGATGCTTGAAACATGTAGGTATTAGAGACTCCGTCAGGGACAGGTTGAAAATACCAGTGAAGACACTTGCCAGTTGATCAGCGCATGCTCTGCGCAAGCGCCCTGGTAATCTATTTGGCCCTGCGGCCTTGTGAATATTGACCTGTTTAAAGGTCTTACCCACATAAACTACGGAGAGCGTGATCACACAGTCGTCCAGAACAGCTGGTGCTCTCATGCATGGTTCAGTGTTATTTGGCTCGAAGCGAGCATAGAAGGCATTTAGCCTTCTTCTGTCTGGTAGGCTTGTGTCACTGGGCAGTTTGCGGCTGGGTTTCCCTTTGTAATCCGTAATAGTTTGAAAGCCCTGCTACATCCGACGAGCAGAGCCGGTGTAGTAGGATTCAATCTTAGTCCTGTTTGGACGCTTTGCCTGATGGTTTGTCAGAGGGCATATCGGGATTTCTTATAGAACGTCTGGATTAGTGTCCCTCTCCTGGAAAGCGGCAGTTCTAGCCTTTAGCTCAGTGCAGATGTTGCCTGTAATCCATGGCTTCTGGTTGGGATGTGTACGTACGTGCGTAGTGTCACTCTGGGGACGATGTCGGCGATGCGATTATTGATTAAGCCGATGACTGATGTCATATTCTCCTCAATGCCATCGGATGAATCCCGGAACTCATTCCCGTCTATGCTAGCAAAACCTTCCTGTAGCTTAGCATCTGCATCATCTGAACATTTCCGTATTGAGTGACTCACTCACATTTCCTGCTTGAGTTTGTGCTTGTAAGCAGGAATCAGGAGGATAGAATTATGGTCAGATTTGCTGAATGGAAGGCGAAGGAGAGTTTTATAAGCATCTTTGTGTGTGGAGTAAAGGTGGTCAAGAGTTTTTTTACTCTGGTTGCACTTGTTTCATGCTGGTATAAATTAGGTCAAACGGATTTAAGTTTTCCTGCATTAAAGTCCCCGGCCACTAGAAGTGCCGCTTCTGAGTGAGCATTTGCTTGTTTTCTTATGGCCTTATACAGCTCGTTGAGTGCGGTCTTAGTGCCTGCATCGGTTTGTGATGGTAAATAGACAGATACGAAAAATATAGATGAAAACTCTCTTGGTAAATAGTGTGGTCTACAGCTTATCATGAGGTACTCTACCTCAGGCGAGCAAAACCTCAAGACTTCCTTAATATTAGAGATTAGCGCACCAGCTGTTATTGACAAATACACACAGAACACCACCCCTCGTCTTACCGGTGGTTGCTGTTCTGTCTTGCTGATGCACGGAAAACTCAGCCAACTGTATATTATCCAAGTCCTCGTTCAGCCACAACTCGGTGAAACATAGGATATTACAGTTTTAATGTCCCATTGGTAGAATAGTCTCGAATGGAGCTCATCCAGTTTATTCTCCAAATATCGCACGTTCACTAGTAGGACGGATGGTAAAGGCGGATTATCCACCTGCCAACGAATTCTCACTAAGCACCCAGATCTGCGGCCTCTGTATCGGCATCTCCTCTTCATGCGAATGATGGGGATTTGGGCCTGGTCCGGGAGGAGGCGTAAATCTTTCACCTCCGATTCATTAAAGAAAAAAAATATTTGTCCGGTCGGAGGTGAGCAATCGCTGTTCTGCTGTCCAAAAGCTCTTTTCGGTCATAAGACATGGTGGCAGAAACAATATGTACAAAAAAAGTTACAAACAACTGTAAATAGTTGTTTTTGGAAATGGACTGCTTCACTTGGTGCTTCCTCTCATGCTGGTTCCACATGAAGGCCCGTAGGGACTGACCCAGATCAGCGATTTCTGGTGGCCTAGGCTCCGTGCCTGGCCCTGCCCCGTTCCTGGCGCCACCATCATTCTCCTTTTCTTCCTCTGGATTCCCATACTCTTCTTCATCCTCACGGAACTCCTGCTCCAGCTGTTCTCCTGATTCCGCCGACCCCGTCAGCGTGCTCCTGGTGCGAACCTTCTTCTCATTCTTAGGTGGCCCCCTGCTGGCCTGCGACCACTGCTGCCACCAATTGTAGAAAAGTAGAATGTTGAGGGCCTGGGGAGATGTCAGGGAAGAGCAGGACAACAGAGTTCTTAGTGTCATGGAAATTCCACACATGGGACACTCAAAGTCAATCTGAAATTAATCATAGTTTATTAACAGTAAATTGGAGAGGTTCCAACAAACCTGATGCACCATAGTGAACGTCTGTCATGAGCTCCCCCCGGGCCAGTCCCGTTAGATCCCTTATATACAGACAACTTATATTTGCATGATTTAGCTTATTCATTCATAATTAATTCATCATTAACGTTTGCTTCACCCAATACTGGGTCACGCATGTGACAGACCAACACCTCCCGAGGCGTCTTCTCTCTAAGCTGAGACCTTGAAACTGAGATATCTTTCGTTCTCAAAACAAGGGTCTGGGCGTACTGCAACTTGCAGATACTGATAGGGAGGGTTCGTTCAATCAGTCACTTGCACGAACACAGAAAATGGTTATCAGAAAAGCACAAACATAGAACACAGAAATTGGTAAGAAGAAAAGCTACAATATAACATTTTCCATCACATTAGTTTTATATTTACATTTTTTTGCACCAAGTGAAGGAGTCCATCTCCAATAACAACTATTTACAGTGAAAATGTCCACCAAAAAAAGATAATTATTTCAAAGGTCACTCAGTATGTACAACTCTAGCTCAAAACAGCCATTGTTGGGACAGCCCCTTTCTTCTCAAGGTCTGCAACAGACTTCTTAAATATCAGAGTAAGACTGCCTTTCCCTCCTCAGGACTATACCAAGTCTCACACAAATAGGGGAGTATTTCACTTTATCTAGAAAACAGGTATACCGCATGACTAACCAACATTCAGGTAAGTATATCCAACATTTCCCGTCTGTAATAATTATGAAAAACCCTTTCGTTGGCATTAATGATGAAAACAGGTAGAGTATCACGTTTACACAGAACGTGCTGACTTCACCTTTCCTATAACCACTGCATTTGACCGGCAGCCGTCTGTTTACTTGCCGCGTTCAAAACAACTGAGAACTCTGAAAAATACAAGGTCAAATCATGACGTCAGTGATCTTCAGGTCGGAGCTCAAGAAAGAGGTCAGAGTTCCCGAGTTGGATAACAGTTCAAATCGATTTTCCAAGTCGGAGCTCGTATTTTTCCGAGTTCCCAGTTGTTTTGAGCGCAGAAACTATTCGCAGTGGAGGCTACCCAGAAGTGTAAGCGCAGGTGTTCGTTATACGGAAATACTTTGGCTATAAACTTTACCAAAACAGGGAACTAGTCACAGTGCGATATTGGCGCAAAGCCGCATCATCACACTCCCATAGTGGGTCTCGAACGTAGGCCACCAGCACCGATTACAAATGCCCTAACCACTATCCCATTAACAGGGGTGGACTGGGACAATAATTCGGCCCTAGCATTTTATCCACACCATCCCACATCACTGCACGCACCACCAACTCACCCCCAGCCATACACACACACACCCCATTCCCAAACACACACCCTGACCCTACACACCCTACTTATACACATGCAATAATGCTGACACATAACATTGTCAGTACAGCGTTTCTCAACCAGTTCTATACTAGTGACTGGCGAAACATGGTCCTCCTTTTAACCAGCTGTTTAAAACAAATACAATACGTTAAAACACCACTGGAGATACAACTCACCACTATAATGGTGCTTCTGCTCTAGTCATTTTGTTTGCCGACCTGTTGTGCTGTCTATCTGTCCCAGCATCTTCTCTGCGGTCACTCTGTGCTTCTTGTTCTGCCTGTCTGCGTTATAAACACCAAGATAACTACTTAGGCTATATTGCAAATGAATGCCTGTCATATGTGTTCCCCTGAATCAACACTTAGCCTAAGTGTTAATTACTTTTACAAGGCTGCAGGCTAACAGTTTCCCGTGGTGGCAGCAGCCTGTGATTTGGTCAGACCCAAATCATGAGTAATCATCTTGAAAAGTATTTCATAGCGCTTTATTAAAAAGTGTAATAAATAGACTACCGAGGTATTCAATAAATAGGTTGTTTCATCTAACACGTCCAAGCACGTGTTAACGCGCAACCTAATCCAGGGATTGTCTTGAATATTGGGTTGACAATTAGACTACAGTTGCTATATTTTACTGTCAAAATAGGGCTCCAGATTTTTTGGGGAGGGTTCAATAGCGATAAATTGCATACATCTTTATGTGCACTAACTAATATCGTAGGCTAATTCATTTGGGGTTCAACACCTGAGGAAGTGGAAACTCAAAAAGCATTATCTAGATCGCTAACTATAAATATAATACCCACTGTATATAATATAATACCCAATATATACCCATGTATTCATCCAACAGTAAATTTAATGTCCTAAAAAAACTTTGCAGTTGTATGCTACTTCCCATGACAACTAATAGGCCTTTGCTCTTTCGCACATTTCGCCTACAGAAAGCTGAGACTCACCTCTCTTGACAAGGACAAGGGGAAGAAGCTTCCAAAGCGGTGTTTTTCCCGCAGTTGCATTTTGAAATGTTATATGATCAGAACACATTTTTCTCTTGAACGCATGGGGAGGGGGTGGGGGCTCACTCATCACAGTAACAGGCCTCAGCGAGGGCACATGCACAACGGCAGGGAAGACACTTTAATTACAGGAATTATGAGGATAATGCACTTTACTGTTTGACCAAATCATAGGAAGTTGAGTGAGGTGACAACGTAGAATGTGCTCTTTCTAAGTTTATTGGCATTTTTTTTTACAATCCATGATCTTGGCTGTCTAACTGATAGCAGAGGATGAATCTGAGTTTGCATGACCTTAGCTCAGCCAATCAGAAAACCGGGCCACTATATTAACAGGCCCATGGGATGCCGACCATATCATATTTTTCTTTTTTTTCTTTTTTATGTTTAAAAACAAAAAATTGTGTTAATTTTCGACCACCCCACCCAACAAATAAAATGGTAGAGCCAATCTGGCATTTGCCTGAATTGCCAGATGGCCAATCCACCCTGCCCATTAAAGCTGTACACATACATAGGTTTGGTTTGCTCCTACCAGAACTCGACTAGGCAAAGTGAACGTCTGTGCTTGCATACTCCCTTAAAATATACAAATACATTTGATTGAAATACAAGAAAGAATTGACAATATTACTGTTTGTCCCTCTTGAGATGCCATAGCCAGTACACTTCCTCAGAATAGTCAGAATTAATCTAAGATAACAGGATAAATCTGTTATTAATTTGAATGTTTTTGCCGAGGTCTTAGTTGCACAATTTTGCATCTCGCTAAGATGTTTGGAGCAGTATTTCAGTGAAAATTAGTCGTCTGTCGTTGAATGACAAACACTTCGCTGTAGAATCCCTACTTTTGACCAATCACCTACAAAGTGACGTGGACTTCGGCTACCGAACTTTGGCTTGCTCCAAGAAATAGGCTGTGTTCCAGAGCATCAAATCCATGATGTATTATGGGTAACTGGGTGACTGATTGACTTATGGGTGACTTATGGGTGACTGACTGACTTACAAATAATCATGAGAAGTTATTTATGATGCAAGGTGCAATGTCGAACAGCTGAACACCAAAACGTCACAAAATGTTATCATACTATATAGGCTCTGTCGAGAAGCAACCCCTTCTCCCTAGGCACTTCTGTAGATTTGAAACAACTGGATAGGTCTAAGTGATAGGGTGAATGCACTTTGAAATAAATCTAAGGTCTGTTAAAAGTACACATGAAAAACTATTTTATTATAAGCTGGCAAGCATAGCTAGCACACAGAAATCGGTAGCCAAAGTGATTTTTTACTGTAATTGAGTTGATTGGTAATGATGACATACAGTGCATTCGGGAAAGTATTCAGACCCCTTGACTTTTCCCACATTTTGTTACATTACAGCCTTATTCTAAAATGTATTATTTTTTAAAATTCTCATCAATCTACACACAATACCACATAATGACAAAGCAAACACCGTTTTTTAAATTATTTTGCAAATGTATTAAAACTAAACTTAAATATCATATTTACATAAGTATTCAGACCCTTTAGTCAGTACTTTGTTGAAGCACCTTTGGCAGCCTCGAGTCTTCTTGGGTATGACACTACAACTTGGCATACCTGTATTTGGGGAGTTTCTCCTATTCTTCTCTGCAGATCCTCTCAAGCTCTGTCAAGTTGGATGGAGAGCGGCGCATCAATAGATGTTCGATCAGGTTCAAGTCCGGGCTCTGGCTGGGCCACTTGTCCCGAAGCCAATCCTGCGAAGAATACTCCTGCGTTGTATTGGCTTAGGGTCGTTGTCCTTTTGAAAGCTGAACCTGTCATGTGCCTTTTACTGAGGAGTGGCTTCTGTCTGGCCACTTTACGATAAAGGCCTGATAGGTGAAGTGCTCCAGAGATAGTTGTCCTTCTGGAAGGTTCTCCCATCTCCACAGAGAAACTCTGGAGCTCTGTCAGAGTGACCATCGGGGTCTTGGTCACCTCCCTGACCAAGGCCCTTCTTCTCCTATTGCTCAGTTTGGCCAGGCGGCCAGCTCTAGGAAGCATCTTGGTGGTTCCAAACTTCTTCCATTTAAGAATGTTGGAGGCCACTGTGTTCTTGGGGACCTTCATTGCTGCAGAAATGTTTTGGTACCCTTCCCCAGATCTGTGCCTCGACAAAATCCTGTCTCGGAGCTATTCAGACAATTCCTTCGACCTCATGTCTTGGTTTTTTCTCTGACATACACTGTCAACTGTGGGACCTTATATAGACAGGTGTGTGCCTTTCCAAATCATGTCCAATCATTTGAATTTACCACCGGTGGACTCTATTCAAGTTGTAGAAACATCTCAAGGATGATCAATGGGAACAGGATGCACCTGAGCTCAATTTCGAGTCTGAAAACAAAGGTTCTGAATACTTTTGTAAATATGGTATTTCTGTTTTAAATATTTTATAAATTTGCCCACATTTCTAAAAACCATTTTTCCCTTTGTCATTATGGGGTATTGTGTGTAGATTGATGAGGGAAATTTATTTTTTAATCCATTGTAGAATAAGGCTGTAAAGTAACAAAATTTGGAAAAAGTCAAAGGGTCTGAATACTTTCCGAATGCACCGTAAACGTATTGGGGTTGACATCCATACAAGCATTATACTATACTATACATTATACTAAATTATATGGATCTTTCCCCCACGGCCCTTTCCCCATGCGTTTCCATGGCAAAAAAAATTGTTTTGGTCGAGTTCGATTGACTTCTTTACTGCATCTATGGCAGCGCAAAAAGACACTCTAGCGTGCTCATACAACAAAGACTGTTTATACATACGAGCAAATAACAACTTCTGCATAAGCACTTGTGCAACCAATACAATAATGGCACTTAGTATAGACACGGGAAGTAGGGGTGCTGAGGGTGTTGCAGCACCCCCTGATATATCAGGTCTTTATTATTATTACATTTTTTTATTACACAAAATTTGTGCACTGCGCCTTTAATTCTCCTGTATGAGAAAAATTCTCTCAGCAAAGCCAGTTGTACACTACACGATTTTGGCCCCGATTTAGTTGTCCCCGACACGTTTTTGAGATCGGAGACAAAATCCCGATGTCGTTGCCTACCCTTCTTTGAGCAGTCCCAGACATCCCGATAATTTCACATTTTTGATTTTATCGGCACAAAATATGCAATGCTCTTGAGGTGTGAGATGTGCAACGACAAGTTTTGAGAACTGTGATCAGCAATAGCCAATGAGAGCTCACCAGAGCAGAAGCCAGTGAGATGATTAAGTAATTTTGCATCACCCAGAATGTGTAGACTCGAACAGGAGGGATGACGACTACTATTATGTGTTTCTACCTGCCTAAACCAAAGCGTGAAATCATTACAGCTCTGACATTCACAAGCAATGTTATTCAATTAAACATGTTGGCTAGTTATTTCAACTCTGTATGGCAAATGCGAATGTCTGACTGAAAACGTTTACGAGGCTGCTTTGAGCCACAGCTTGTTCTAGCTACATTAAATGTAATCATATCATCACATCATTTTTTTTTGCGAGACAGTGTGGTATTGACAATCCTCACGACCAAGTGAAGAATCTTGCATCTTCCCTGTCTGTGCCACATCGTTCAGTGTGAGCAACACCACGTTTGGCAAGACAAAAAAAACTACAGGAATGATGGTTGTTTAATGTGAAAGGCTCTTCAATTTTAGGATTTTGAAAGTGTAGAGAGCAGGGGAGCAGAAATTTATTTTTTACAGTCCCAATGAACTCCAGTTATCAAAGCTAACTCCAGGGAGCGTGTCACTCTCTTTAGGGATAAGACAACTCTCAGTAGAGTCAATTTAGCCCCAAAAATATTTTACACTGTGATTTAAACTGTCCTTGATGTACTATGTGGCATAGCAGGAAGATCGGAATGCCATGAACCAAGAGGTTGTGAGTTAAAGTCCCAGAAGAGGACATGTTGAATAATAATTACTGTATAAATGAACATGCACAAGGTAATCATGTGTGTCAAATATGTAAGTTGAAAACATTGTATGTTAAAGCATTGTTTGTGTGAGTAGGGGTGTCCACAACCTTGCCAACAAACAAAGAACTGTGAATGGATCCGTGGTTCACCAATTAGAGCCTTGATTGGCTCGGCCACAGTAACAAGGGGTGATGTGTAATGATGAAACAATAGTTTTTTGGGGAGAACGTTTCTTTGGGACCATCAGGTGACGTTCTGACTATGTCCAGTTTTCTGTGGGTTAGAAGAAGATTCCATCAACATCCACCAAAAATACACAGAACATGGTTGCCATGTTCTAGTCACATTAAATGAGAACGCTGCAAGAACATTCATTTGTCCAGTTTTCTGTGGGTTAGGAGAATATTCCATCAACTTCCCATTGTCACGCCTACTCCCGCTCCGGCGCTCGACGCCACCAGTCTACTAACCACCGGCTCTGGCAATCTTCATTACGCACACCAGCTCTCCATCATTACGCACACCTGCTGCCCATCATTACGCACACCTGGACTTCATCATCACCTTGATTACTGTGAAGGAAAATGTTATGTTTGTGGTTTTCTAATAACTAATTTGACTTGGTTCATGCAAGTGACTGATTGATCGTGCCTGGGAGGAATCCTCACCATCAGTATAAGCAAATTGGCAGTAGGCCCAGAACATTGTTTTGAGAACCGAAAGGAGTGTCTCCGTTTCAAGGATTCAGCTTGGAGAGAGGAACCCTCGTGAGGTATTGCTCGGTCACATGCATTAACAAACATTAATGATGAATTCATTATGAGTAATGAACAAGCTAAATCATGCAAATATAACTTGTCTGTGCAAGCCGTATATACGAGAACTAACGGGATTACCCCAGGAGAGCTCCTGACAGACGTATACTATTTGGTGTATTAAGTTTGTTGAAACCTCTTCAGCTTGCTAATAATAAAGAATGATTAATTTAAGTTTGACTAAGGGTCCCTGGTGGTAATTTCCATGACAATTTGGAGTCACGAACAGGATTATTGATTCTGCCTGCTGAGCATTCCAGTGAGGGCATGAGAGGAAAACCGCTGGCACATTTATGGGGTGTGAGGGAAATTCCAGTCTGACCAAAAGACGATGAGGATCTCCCCAGACCAGACCCTTACTGTGAGCTGCCCAGGAGGAGACACATCATCCGTGAACAATTGAGGGACAGAGCGACTGAATTTCAGTAAGTCAATTGAAATTAACTAGTATTTAAAAATTTGTACAGTACCAGTCAAAAGTGTGGACACTGGTTTTTCTTTATTTTACTATTTTCTACATTGTAGAATAAGAGTGAAGACATCAAAACTATGAAATAACACATATGGAATCATGTATTAACCAAAAAAAGTGCGAAACAAATCTAAATATATTTTATATTTTAGCTTTGCACACTCTTGGCATTCTCTCAACCAGCTCCATGAGGTAGTTACCTGGAATGCATTTCAATTAACAGGTGTGCCTTGTTAAAGTTAATTTGTGGAATTTCTTTCATTCTTAATGCGTCTGAGCCAATCAGTTGTGTTGTGACAAGGTAGGGGTGGTATACAGAAGATAGCCCTATTTGGTACAAGACCAAGTCCATATTATGGCAAGAACAGCTCAAATAAGCAAAGAGAAACGACAGTCCATCATTACTTTAAGACATGATGGTCAGTCAGTACGGAAAATGTCAAGAACTTTGAAAGCTTCTTCAGGTGCAGCCGCAAAAACCATCAAGCGCTATGATGGAGGAAAGGAAGATCCAGAGTTACCTCTGTTGCAGAGGATAATTTCATTAGAGTTAACTGCACCTCAGATTGCAGGCCAAATAAATGCTTCACAGAGTTCAAGTAAAAGACACATCTCAACATCAACTGTTCAGAGGAGACTGCGTTAATCAGGCCTTCATGGTAGAATTGCTGCAAAGAAACCACTACTAAAGGACACCAATAAGAAGAAGAGACTTGCTTGGGCCAAGAAACATGAGCATTGGAAAAAAATCTGTCCTTTGGTCTGATGGTCTGATGAGTCCAAATTTGAGATTTTTGGTTCCAACCGCCGTGTCTTTGTGAAACGCAGAGTAGGTGAACGGATGATCTCCGAATGTGTGGTTCCCACCATGAAGCATGGAGGAGGAGGTGTGATGGTGTGGGGGTGCTTTGCTGGTGACACTGGCTTTATTTAGAATTCAAGGCACACTTAACCAGCATTGCTACCACAGCATTCTGCATCTATATACGCCATTCCTGGTTTGAGCTTAGTGGGACTATCATTTGTTTGTCAATAGGACAATGACCCAAAACACACCTCCAGACTGTGTAAGGGCTATTTGACCAAGAAGGAGAGTGATGGAGTGCTGCATCAGATGACCTGGCCTCCACAATCACCTGACCTCAACCCAATTGAGATGGTTAGGGATGAATTGGACCACAGAGTGAAGGAAAAGCAGGCAACAAGTGCTTAGCATATGTGGGAACTCCTTGAACTTTTCACAAGGTACACCTGTTAACTGAAAGGCATTTCAGGTGACTTCCTCATGAAGCTGGTTGGGAGAATGCCAAGAGTGTGCAAAGCTGTTATCAAGGCAAAGGGTGGCTACTTTGAAGAATTGAAATATAAAATATATTTTGATTTGTTTAACATCTTTTTGGTTACTACATGATTCCATATGTGTTATTTCATAGTTTTGATGTCTTCACTATTATCCTACACTGTAGAAAATAGTAAAAAACTGTATGTAAATGTAAATGTAATTATTCCCATTTTGAATTGCATTTACCAGACATTTGTATTGTTAATATTGACATTTCGTTAGAACATTTGGAAATACGCATCGTACACATCTTTGTTTATAATCATGATGTATATAGATTTCTCCTGTTTCACACATTTCTGGAACTTTGGCTACCAGCTTTTTGCCTTTGTGCATGACCTCCAGAGGCCTTTTCAGGTTCTGGATGAAGAGATCAATGGTGCCTTTGCAGAATTTGACCAGGTGAATCCAGATGAAAGCTAGGATCCCTTATTGATATCACTTGTTAAGATTGGTGGGTCCCCTGCGGGATGGTTGAGCTAACGTAAACTAATGCGATTAGCATGAGGTTGTAAGTAACAAGAACATTTCACAGGACATAGAGATATCTGATCTTGGCAGAAAGCTTAAATTCTTATTAATCTAACTGCACTGTCCAATTTATAGTAGCTATTACAGTGAAAGAATACCATGCTATTGTTTGAAGAGATTGCACAGTTTTTAACATGAAAAGTTATTAATAAACAAATTAGGCACATTTGGGCAGTCTTGATACAACATTTTTAACAGATATGCAATGGTTCATTGGATCAGACTAAATCTTTGCACATACACTGCTGCCATCTAGTGGCCAATATCTAAATTGCACCTGGGCTGGAATATCACATTATGGCCTTTCTCTTGCATTTCAAAGATGGTGGAAAAAGAAATACAAAAAACAGTTTCTTTCTTTTCTTTGTATTATCTTTTACCAGATCTAATGTATTATTTTCTCCTACATTCCTTTCACATTTCCACAAACTTCAAAGTGTTTCCTTTCAAATGATACCAAGAAAATGCATATCCTTGCTTCAGGGCCTGAGCTATAGGCAGTTAGATTTGGGTATGTCATTTTAGGCGAAAACTGGAAAAAGGGGTCGATCCTTAAATCCACTTCAATCGGAGTAGATGAAGGAGAGGAGAAAGGTTACAGATTGTGTATGTGTGCCATTCAGAGGGTGAATGGGCATCACAAAATATTTAAGTGTCTTTGAACCGGGTATAGTAGTAGGTGCCAGGCGCCACAGTTTAAGTGTGTCAAGAACTGCAATGCGGCTGGGTTTTTCACACTCAACAGTTTATGTGTATCAAGAATGGTCCACCACCCAAAGGACATTCAGCCAACTTGTGGGAAGCATTGGAGTCAACATGGGGCAGCATCTCTGTGGAACGCTTTTGACAACTTGTAGAGTCCATGCCCCAACGAATTCAGGCTGTTCTGAGGGCAGAAGAGGGTGCAACTCAATATTAGGAAGGTGTTCCTCATGTTCAGTGTATATATAACACGCTGGTAGAGACATGCTTCTGAAAGTAATATACGGGTTCATTGAAAAAGTAACTAATAATATTACAATATTTGAAGACAGTAACTCGTTATATTACTCTGTTACTGTTACGGCTCTCGTCGAAAGGAGTGGACCAAAGCGCAGCGTGGAAAGTGTTCAGGATTTTTAATATCAAAAAACACTCAAACAAAATAACCAAAGTGAAAACGAAAGCGCACAGTTCTGTCAGGTACAGATACAAAACAGAAAACAAGATCCCACAAAACCCAAAAGGAAAATGACAACTTATATATGATCCCCAATCAGAGACAACGATAGACAGCTGCCTCTGATTGGGAACCATACTCAGCCAAAAACACAAAGAAATAGAACACATAGATTTTCCCACCCGAGTCACACCCAGACCTAACCAAACATAGGGAATAATAAGGATCTCTAAGGTCAGGGCGTGACAGTACCCCCCCCCCCAAAGGTGCGGACTCCGGCCACAAACCTGAACCTATAGGGGAGGGTCCGGGTGGGCATCTACTCTCGATGGAGGCTCCGGTGCGGGACGCCGACCCCGCTTGAGGCTCCCCCCACTTCGGTGACACCTCTGGTGCAGAGATCGTCGCCAGAGGCTCCGGACCGGGGACCGTCGCCAGAGGCTCCTTTCCCTGGATCGTCGCTGGAGGCTCCTTTCCCTGGATCGTCACTGCAGGCTCCGGGCCATGGATCATCACTGGAGGCTTCGTGCCATGGATCATCACTGGAGGCTTCGTGCCATGGATCATCACTGGAGGGTTCGGGCCATGGATCATCACTGGAGGCTTCGTGCCATGGATCATCAGCCTAGTTAGTGGAGCTGGCACTAGTTAGTGGAGCTGCCACAACACATCCTGGCTGGATACCCACTTTAGCTCGGTGAGTGTGGAGAGCTGGCACAGGACGCACTGGGCTATGAAGGCACACTGGAGGCATAGTGCGTAGAGCCGGCGCAAGACACACTGGACCGTGGAGGCGCACCGGAGGTCTGGAGCGCAGAGCTGGCACAACGCGTCCTGGCTGAATACCCCCTGTAGCACGGCAAGTGCGGGGAGTTGGCACAGGCCGCACTGGCGAACTGGGGATACCGTGCGTAGAGCTGGCGCAGGATATCCTGGACCGAGGAGACGCACTGGAGACCAGGACCGCTGAGCCGGCACAATCCGTCCTGGCTGGATGCCCACTCTAGCACGGCAACTGCGAGGAGCTGGCACAGAGCGCACCGGGCTGTGAATTCGCACTGGAGACACGGTGCCTGACCAGTCACACTCTCCCCACGGTAAGCATGGGAGTTGGCTCAGGTCTAAAACCTGACTCCGCCAATCTCCCCAATTTGTATTTTTTCCGCTTTAAAATTTTAGATGGAACTCTGTGTTGTGTATTGTTTGGTATAACTGGCATCATCATTGCTTAAATGGCAAATGTGAGAAAGTACAGACATGCTACTGTAGATATACATATTTCTGATATTCTGAGAATATGGCAACCATGTTCTGGGTATGGTTCTATCAGAAGCAACACTACCACCTGGGCCATGTTTCATCAACAAATTAGAAATGTTACACATAGAAATGGAATGATGAGAGCTGATGTGTTTCCTTATCAGAGACATGTGTTTGTTCTACATGGTATATGTGGTGTGGATTTCAAACAGACGATTTCTACCGATATATATAATAAATAAACATGAAAAAAGAAAGAAAATAGTTAATAATTAAAGAGCAACTTTATACAGGGGGTACCGGTACAGAGTCAATGTGCGGGGGCACACGTTAAAACCTTACCCAGCCAAAAACACAAAGAAATAGAACACATAGATTTTCCCACCCGAGTCACACCCAGACCTAACCAAACATAGAGAATAATAAGGATCTCTAAGGTCAGGGCGTGACAGTACCCCCCCCCCCCCCCCCCCAAAGGTGCGGACTCCGGCCACAAACCTGAACCTATAGGGGAGGGTCCGGGTGGGCATCTACTCTCGATGGAGGCTCCGGTGCGGGACGCCGACCCCGCTTGAGGCTCCCCCCACTTCGGTGACACCTCTGGTGCAGAGATCGTCGCCGGGGGCTCCGGACCGGGGACCGTCGCCAGAGGCTCCTTTCCCTGGATCGTCGCTGGAGGCTCCTTTCTCTGGATCGTCACTGCAGGCTCCGGGCCATGGATCATCACTGGAGGCTTCGTGCCATGGATCATCACTGGAGGCTTCGTGCCATGGATCATCACTGGAGGCTTCGTGCCATGGCTCATCACTGCAGGCTCCGGGCCATGGATCATCACTGGAGGCTTCGTGCCATGGATCATCAGCCTAGTTAGTGGAGCTGGCACTAGTTAGTGGAGCTGCCACAACACATCCTGGCTGGATACCCACTTTAGCTCGGTGAGTGTGGAGAGCTGGCACAGGACGCACTGGGCTATGAAGGCACACTGGAGGCATAGTGCGTAGAGCCGGCGCAAGACACACTGGACCGTGGAGGCGCACCGGAGGTCTGGAGCGCAGAGCTGGCACAACGCGTCCTGGCTGAATACCCCCTGTAGCACGGCAAGTGCGGGGAGTTGGCACAGGCCGCACTGGCGAACTGGGGATACCGTGCGTAGAGCTGGCGCAGGATATCCTGGACCGAGGAGACGCACTGGAGACCAGGACCGCTGAGCCGGCACAATCCGTCCTGGCTGGATGCCCACTCTAGCACGGCAACTGCGAGGAGCTGGCACAGAGCGCACCGGGCTGTGAATTCGCACTGGAGACACGGTGCCTGACCAGTCACACTCTCCCCACGGTAAGCACTGGGAGTTGGCTCAGGTCTAAAACCTGACTCCGCCAATCTCCCCAATTTGTATTTTTTCCGCTTTAAAATTTTAGATGGAACTCTGTGTTGTGTATTGTTTGGTATAACTGGCATCATCATTGCTTAAATGGCAAATGTGAGAAAGTACAGACATGCTACTGTAGATATACATATTTCTGATATTCTGAGAATATGGCAACCATGTTCTGGGTATGGTTCTATCAGAAGCAACACTACCACCTGGGCCATGTTTCATCAACAAATTAGGAATGTTACACATAGAAATGGAATGATGAGAGCTGATGTGTTTCCTTATCAGAGACATGTGTTTGTTCTACATGGTATATGTGGTGTGGATTTCAAACAGACGATTTCTACCGATATATATAATAAATAAACATGAAAAAAGAAAGAAAATAGCTAATAACTAAAGAGCAACTTTATACAGGGGGTACCGGTACAGAGTCAATGTGCGGGGGCACACGTTAAAACCTGTTGAGGACAGAGGGCGCTGTTTTCACTTTGGGGGAAAATCGTGCCCAATTTAAACGGCCTCGTACTCAATTCTTGCTCGTACAATATGCATATTATTATTACTATTGGATAGAAAACACTCTCTAGTTTCTAAAACCGTTTGAATTATATCTGTGAGTAAAACAGAACTCCTTTTGCAGCAAACTTCCTGACAGGAAGTGGAAAATCTGAAATCGATGCACTGTTCTAGGGGCTGCCTATTAAAGTCCTTGATATTTATTAGTTTAGATGCACTTCATACGTCTTCCACTAGATGTCGACAAGCAGTGAGAGAAGAAATTGAGTGTGTAACTTGATCTGGACTCGAATCATAGCTCTTGGCATGACGTGTCACCAGTTTCCTGTTTTCTGGAGAGCGCGAGGAGGGACCTGGATTTGCCTTCTGATAAGCTGACGTTATGGACGACTAATATCTCCGGCTTTGATTTTATTTGATACATGTGACAATATCATCGTAAAGTATGTTTTTTCAATATAGTTTAATCAGATTATTGAAATTTTTTCGGGAGTTTTGCCGTGTTCCGTTCTCTTCCGTTTGTTGACGATGGAGAGATTCGTGCCACTTGGCAAGTGTGCTTGCTAAATCGAGAGGGAAAAAGCCCGTTCTAAAACCAAACAACGATTGTTCCCGACAAAGGACCCCTTGTACAACATTCTGATGGAAGATCAGCAAAAGTAGGACCCATTCTATGATGTTATTTCATATATCTGTCGTACATGTGAACTAGTCGTTTGCGCCCAGCTTTTGGGTACTCTCTCGCTATACCTAAGCTGGATGTCGTAATTAAGTTATTTTTAGAATTCTAACACGGCGATTGCATTAAGAACTAGTGTATCTATCATTTCCTATACAACATGTATTTTTTAGTTATGTTTATGAATAGTTATTTGGTCAGAATATGTGTGTCAGAAAAAGTGTCAGAAAAATATCCGGATGTTGTGGGAAAAAGATGCTACGTTAGCACAACGTTAGCACAATGTATAACCACTGATTTCAGCTCTAAATATGCACATTTTCGAACAAAACATAAGTGTATGTATAACCTGATGTTATAGGACTGTCATCTGATGAAGCTTATCAAGGTTAGTCAAAATTATATATCTTGCTGGTTTATTCGCTATCGCTAACGTGCCTATTGCTATCGCTAACGTGCCTTGATGAATGAATGCGGTAGTGTGGTAGGCTATTGTAGTAAGCTAATATAATGCTATATTGTGTTTTCACTGTAAAACACTTAAAAAATCGGAAATATTGGCTGGATTCACAAGATGTTTGTCTTTAATTTGCTGTACACCATCGATTTTTCAGAAATGTTTTATGATGAGTATTTAGGTATTTGACGTTGGTGTCTGTAATTATTCTGTCTGCTTTTCTGATTGTGCAATTTCTGATTGTAGCTGCAATGTAAACTATGATTTATACCTGAAATATGCAAATTTTTAGATTTATTGAATAACATGTTATAAGACTGTCATCTGATGAAGTTGTTTGTTGGTTAGTTTGGTTGGTTCTTGGTTAGTTAGGTTGGCTTTGTGCATGCTACCTGTGCTGTGAAAAATGTCTGTCCTTTTTTGTATTTGGTGGTGAGCTAACATAAATATATGTGGTGTTTTCGCTGTAAAACATTTTAAAAATTGGACATGTTGACTGGATTCACAAGATGTGTATCTTTCATTTGCTGTATTGGACTTGTTAATGTGTGAAAGTTAAATATTTCAAAAAAATATCTTTTGAATTTCGCGCTCTGCCTTTTCAGTGGAATGTGGGAGGAGTTCCGCTGGCGGAACGCCAGAGCCAGACAGGTTAATCTAGGTAATTGAGGTAATACAGTGGCTTGCGAAAGTATTCACCCCACTTGGCATTTTTCCTATTTTATTGCCTTACAACCTGGAATTAAAATAGATTTTGGGGGGGTTTGTATCATTTGATTTACACAACATGCCTACCACTTTGAAGATACAAAATATTTTTTCTTGTGAAACAAACAAGAAATAAGACAAAAACAGAAAACTTGAGCGTGCATAATTATTCACCCCCCAAAGTCAATACTTTGTAGAGCCACCTTTTGCAGCAATTACAGCTGCAAGTCTCTATAATCTTGGCACATCTAGCCACTGGGATTTTTGCCCATTCTTCAAGGCAAAACTGCTCCAGCTCCTTCAAGTTGGATGGGTTCAGGTTGTAATGCAACAAAATAGGAAAAATGCAGAGGGGGATGAATACTTTTGCAAGGCACTGTATGTACATTACTGTTCAAACGTTTGTGGTCACTTAGAAATGTCAGAATAGAAAGAGGAGTGGGAGGCCCCCGTGCACAACTGAGCAAGAGGACAAGTACATTAGAGTGTCTAGTTTGAGAAACAGACACCTCACAAGTCCTCAACTGGCAGCTTCATTAAATAGTACCCGCAAAACATGTGACCCCAAACTTTTGAACAGTAGTGTACATGTAGGTAGAGGTAAAGTGACTATGCATAGATAATAAACAGAGAGTAGAAGCAGCGTAAAAATGGGGAGGGGTCAATGCAAATAGTTCAGGTGGCCCTTTGGTTAGCTGTTCAGGAGTCTTATGGTTTGGGGGTAGAAGCTGTTAAGAAGCCTTTTGGATGTAGACTTGGCACTCCGGTACCGCTTGCTGTGCGGTAGCAGAGAGAACAGTCTATGACTAGGGTGACTGGAGTCTTTGACAATTTTTAGGGCCTTCCTCTGACACCGCCTGGTATAGAGGTCCTGGATGGCAGGAAGCTTGGCCCCAGTAATGTACTGGGCCGTACGCACTACCCTCTGTAGTGCCTTGCGGACAGAGGTCGAGCAGTTGCCATACCAGGCGGTGATGCAACCAGTCAAGATGCTCTCGATTGTGAAGCTGTAGAACTTTTTGTGGATCTGAGGACCCATGCCAAATCTTTTCAGTCTCCTGAGGGGAAATAGGCATTGTCATGCCCTCTTCACGACTGTCTTGGTGTGTTTGGACCATGACAGTTCGTTGGTGATGTAGACACCAAGAAACTTGAAGCTCTCAACCTGCTCCACTACAGCCCAGTCAATGAGAATGGGGGCGTGCTCGGCCCCAGTGGTTGAAAAAGTATCCAATTGTCATACTTGAGTAAAAGTAAAGATACCTTTATAGAAAAAAGTAAAAGTGAAAGTCACCCAGTAAAATACTACTTGAGTAAAAGTCTAAAAGTATTTGGTTTTAAATATACTTAATAAGTATCAAAAGTAAATGTAATTGCTAAAATGTACTTAAGTATCATAAGTAAAAGTATAAATAATTTCAAATTCCTTATATTAAGCAAGCCAGACGGCACCATCTTCTTGTTTTTTTTAAATTTACTGATAGCTAGGGACACGCTCCAACACTCAGACATAATTTACAAACGAAGCATTTGTGTTTAGTGAATCCGTCAGATCAGGTAGTAGGGATGACCAGGGATGTTCTCTTGTGTGAATTGGACCATTGTCCTGTCCTGCTCAGCATACAGAAACGAGTACTTTCAGGTGTCAAGGAAACTGTATGGAGTAAAAAGTACATTATTTTCTTTAGGAATGTAGTTAAGTTAAAGTAAAAGTTGTCAAAAATATAAATAGTAAAGTACAGACACCCCAAAAAACTACTTAAGTAGTACTTTAAAGTATTATTACTTAAGTACTTTACACCACTGCTTCGCCCTCCTTTTCCTGTAGTCCACGATCATCTCCTTTGTCTTGATCACGTTGAGGGAAAGTTTGTTATCCTGGCACCAACCTGCCAGGTCTTTGACCTCCTCCCTATTAAGCAATAGGGTGAATGTACTTTGAAGTAAATCTCAGCTCTGTTAAAAGTAGACTCAAGAAAATATTTTATTGATCATAGTGATTCAGGAGTATCATTAAAACAGGTTAATATGCCCCACCAACGTTATAGAATTATACAGAAAGCCCTTAAATTGTTGAAATAATTAAATCAAATCAATGACGAGAGAAAATTCTAATTAACTGGTAACTGACACAGACATGGTGGTGTAATAGAAAGCTCTGAATGCTGTGAACCTAGAGGTTGTGAGTTCAAATCCCAGGTGAGGACATGTTGAATAATAATTACTGCAGTGGAGGCTGCTGAGGGGAGGATGGCTCATAATAATGTCTGGAATTGCCTAAATGGAATGGGATCAAACACATGGAAACCATATATTGATGTATTTGATGCCATTCCACTGATTCCACTCCAGCCATTACCACAAGCCCGTCCTCCCCAATTAAGGTGTGAATTACTGTATAAACGAACAAGCACACCATAATAATGTATGACAAAGTGTGTAAAATATGTAAGTTGAAAACGCTGTATGTTCAAAGCATTGTGTGTATACCTAACCTTGCCAACAGTCCAAAAGAGCTGTAAATTGATCAGTGCTTCACCAATCAGGGTCTTGATGAGCTTGGCAATAGTAACAAGGCATGATGTGTAATGCATTTTTTTGGGGAGACCGTTACTTTGAGACCATCAGGAGACATCCTGACAACTGATACACAGAAATGTTTTTGGAATGTTCCCACGAAACGTGGCTATAATATTAATATCTTACATTCTGAGATGGCAACCATGTTCTGTGTATGTTTGGTGAGACGTTAATGGAATATTCTCCTAACCAACAGAAAACTGGACACAGGAATGTTTTTTCAACGTTCTCATGAAATGTGTCTAGAACACTAATATCTTATATTCTGAGAACATGGCAACCATGTTCTGGCAGGGTATGTATGATGTGACGTTGATGGAATATTCCAAAATATGCTAAAATGGTTCTCAGAAGGATTTTGCTAACATAGATAGAATGTTCCCATAACTAACAGAAAACTGGACCCAAACATTAGGGGGACATTACAAAAACGTACTCTCTCCCTTTTGATTTCAATTTGATTATAATTGTTAGCTGGGTAATCTTACATCATTGTGTGTAGGTCTAAATAACTAGCCTATAACGTATGCAAATAATGATATGTCTTACAAATTGTTAAATTCAGTAGATTGAGCATCCTGTCGGGCTGTATCACCGCCTGGTACGGCAACTGCACCGCCCACAACCACAGGGCTCTCCAGAGGGTGGTTTGGTCTGCACAACGCATCACGGGGGGCAAACTACCTGCCCTCCAGGACACGTACAGCACCCGATGTCACAGGAAGGCCAAAAAGATCATCAACAACAACCACCCGAGCCACTGCCTGTTCACCCCGCTACCATCCAGAAGGCGAGGTCAGTACAGGTGCATCAAAGCTGGGACCGAGACTGAAAAACAGCTTCTATCTCAAAAGCCATCAGACTGTTAAACAGCCATCATTAACACAGAGAGGCTGCTGCCTACATACAGACTTGAAATCATTGACCACTTTAATAAATGGAACACTAGTTACTTTAATAACTTTGACAAGCATTTCTCTACACTCGCAATAACATCGGCTAACCATGTGTATGTGACCAATAACATTTGATTTGATATTGAGATAAAAAGAGGAGTCTTCTAAGTGACATAATATTTAATAAAAAACTGTTAGTGGCAAATGGTTATGGTAACGCCATTATACCAAAGAAGAAAAAGAAGAACTGGGTGGTGAGGGCAAGTTGACGGACTTCCGGGGGCAAAATAATCTTATTTTTTTCTTGCGTGCGTGGCGAGGGCGGAACATATGACGTCGTCAGCAGAAGCTTGGAAATGTTTATTGTTCCTTCCCTTTGAAGAGAGAAAGAAGGCTAGCAAGGCAAAGCAATAACGATTACATAGACCATTTTCATACAGTTTCAAGTAGCGAAGCCACAGTAAACGGCCGAGGCAGGTTGACACAGGACCCAGTGGCCATGGCATATGCGTACCTCTTCAAATACATCATTATCGGAGACACGGGTAAGTATTCACTGGTAGCAAAGATTGCTAACGACAAGCTAACGTTAACCGCTATCTTTTATTTCCGCAGTGGTGGAGAGTACAGTGACGTGGTAAAAGCGGAGACGCAAGGGGTGGGATGACATATCTATTTCTCGCTTGCTAACAGCGTTAATATTATGTCATTAACTTGTCTAACGTGAAATAGAAAACATCATTTTTCATCATATCGCACAATTTGTGGTCAGCTAGTGTGCTAATTTAGCAACTGTTGAAAACACCAACAAGCTGACGGCCTATTGTCTTTCCGCTGTGCATTGTGAGAGTGGGGTGCTAAGCTAGCAATGCTAACTAGCCTAGGCTAATGTCGTTGGTTAGCTAGCTGTATCTAACGTTAGCTGTTTACAGCGACATCAACAACAACAGTTATCTAATTTGACAGCACTTAAACGACATGGGTGCTTGCACAGACCATGTCAGCCCCTTTGGACTCATCCACATCAATGTTTTGGGCTTTCTGTTTTTTTTTGCGAGCTTGTAACGTATATCTCTGAGCCACAAAACAAGGCCACAAGTCCTCTCTCCCTCGAAATGGCGTTTTACAGAGTTTTGGTACGGTTTCCTACGGCCACCTCCATGGCTCGGGTTTTACAGTAGCGGTCTAGGCTTTCATGGTCGTGTTTAACTGACATAATGTACTCATACACGGGTATTGTGTCAATAATGCTACGCAGTTTGTTGTCATTTGTTGTTGTTAGACGAGGTCTAGAACGGTAACCGAAGAAATATCGTGGATGCTGCCAAAGCAAGCATATATAATCTTCCCGTAGGTTGACTTAACAATGCAACGTAGGTACTTGTTTATCAATAACAGTGCAACTAACGTTAGCTATGTGCTTCTTCGTCTTATTTGGTTAGATCAGTGTTATTTTGAATATGTTGCTTAACAGCTCAACCCTGATCCTTGTTGAAATAGCCTAATAGCTCAGCATTTTGCCCAGGGCAAAATATATATACTGAGATAGTTAAAGGTAACCTGTCTCTGGCTAGAGAGAATGTCAGTCTATGATGATGCTGAGAAATAAACACATGTAGCTGGTCCACCTGACGTTAAGTGTACCTGTAACCATTTTGGTATCTCAAGTCCACAGGGAGTGATGCTATGACTTTACTGATTGATCACTAAGGCCTGTACATTCAAGGGTGTATGAGGTCTTTAAAAGTAACAACCTACTGTTTTACTCGGTTTAAAAGTATCAGGGAAGGGAAGTGTATCCTGCACCCAGGAAAGCCAATAACAGGTTTACCAGCTTGAGCCCCTGCATTTCTCTAAGATGAAGGGCAGAATTTGACTTGAAGTATTTGCTGACAGCATATCATATGATGCTTGTTTCAAAACATGAGATGTCATTACCAACCCAAAACTCAGCGGTTAGCATTTAGGAGTAGTAAATCTGTCAGTGCATTAATTGCCGTACTTGCCTACATCCAGGAGAGTTGGGCCTACTCCTTACGTTTATTAGTGTAATTACTCATTACTAGAGTTTCCTGACCAGAAACTAGGGCCATGAGTTTTTAGTTCACAGAAAAAAACTCCAAGCCCTACTTCGAAATACTATTGCTGTCATGGACTAAGAATTCACATACCCCATTTGTGTAATGAAGAGGTTGATCAGTAATGCCTGTCATGTAACGTGAGATTAGTTGGGATGGTATAGTTACAATTTAGGCACGTGTGTTACTATTGGGGAAGACTATATAAGAATGTTCTGTAAGAGCTGGGCGATATGGACAAAAATCCATATTGCGATATGCTATATATACAAAAGTATGTGGACACACCTTCAAATTCATGGATTTGGCTATTTCAACCACACCTTATGCTGACAGGTGTATAAAATATAGCACGCAGCCATGCAATCTCCGTAGACAAACATTGGCAGTAGAATGGCCTTACTGAAGAGCGCAGTGACTTTCAACGTGGTAACGTCATAGGATGCCACCTTTCCAACAAGTCGCGTTGTCAAATGTCTACCCTGCTAGAGCTGCCCGGTCAACTGTAAGTGTTGTTATTGTGAAGTGGAAATATCTTGGAGCAACAACAGTTCAGCCGCAAAGTGGTAGGCCTCACAAGCTCACAGAATTGGCACGCCGAGTGCTGAAGCCCGTAGCACGTAAAAATCGTATGTCCTCTGGAGCAGTGGAAACGTGTTATCTGGATTGATGAATCATGCTTCACCATCTGGCAGTACAACGGATGAATCTGGGCTTGGTGGATGCCAGGAGAACGCTACCTGCCCGACTGCATAGTGCAGCTGTAAAGTTTGGTGGAGGAGGAATAATGGTCTGGGGCTGTTTTTCATGGTACGGGCTAGGCCGCTTAGTTTCAGTAAAGGGAAATCTTAACGCTACAGCCTACAATGACATTCTAGATGATTCTGTGCTTCCAACAATGCTCCTGTGAACAAAGCAAGGGCTTGTTGAGATCGGTGTGGAAGAACTTGCCTGCACTGAGCCCTGACCATAAACCCCATCAAACACCTTTGAGATTAATTGGAACGTCGACTGCAAGCCAGGCCTAATCGCCCAACATCAGTGCCCGACCTCACTAATGCTCTTGTGGCTTAATGGAAGCAAGTCGCGCACAGCAATGTCCCAACATCTAGTGGAAAGCCTTCCCAGAAGAGTGGAGGCTGTTATACCAGCAAAGGGGGGACCAACTCCATATTTATGCCCATGATTTTGGAATGAGATGTTTGACGAGCAGGTCTCCACATACTTTTGGGCATGTTGTGTAAATTGCCTGGATTAATACCATAACGATAAATAGAACAATACGTTTATAACAATGTCCACCACATCCTTTAAACTATAACTATTGGTTTGATGGTTGTAGCCGTCAATTGTCCCATTAACAATCACCCATATTAGGGAACTTATTTCATTTCAAACTTCACCTTTCTCTAGTATAGGGTACTTATTGTCATAAACGATAGCAGCAAAATGTCTGCGATAAGTGATGGGTATGGTTGGTGCCAATCATTTTAGGTTTATCATCCCAGCTCTATGTTCTGTCCACTTTTTAAGTAGCCTAGGCCCATGTCCCTTTCTGTGCAAAAATAATTTTACCCCTAGACCTCAGCATCTAGCAAAAAAAAAATCCCAGTCAAACTCTAAATTACACCACTCAATCATTAAGCATCTATAAATGGGAGTTTTCCCTCTCTGAAAGACAGAGCATGCTGGGAGCAGATATCGCTCCTGCTGTCCTCTCTGCCTCTGATACTAGTCCTAGCAGTAAACAGTCCAGTTGCAACACCACAGACCTGTCATCCCCTAGCTTCACTGTGGGCCATCATGTGAGCACCTGCAACCCAAGCTATCATATTGCTCATTCCCATTCTACATGACTGCAGTTTAGGTATGGCTATCCCAGCTGTTGGAGCTGTTAGATATATCCTGTTGTTGTTTACTAGGCTAGATGAGGTGATGGTGGAGAACCCACTTCTGTCCAAAAAGATGAATGTTTTTCTCAGCCTGCATAACCTAGTATTTTCACCTGGATGAAATGGCAACTGTTTATTTTCACATCAGTGCCAAATCAAATGCAGTATTTCAATGAGTGACATTTTATTTGTCATATGCACAGAATACACGTGGTACACAGTACAATTAAATGCTTCTTAGCATATAGGGGTCTCCAAAGTGGCGCAGCGGTATAAGGCACTGCATCTCAGTGCTAGAGGTGTCACTACACACCCTGGTTCGATTCCAGGCTGTATCACAACCAGCAGTGATTGGGAGTTCCATAGGGCGGTGCACAATTGGCCCAGCGTCGTCCGGGTTAGGGTTTGGCCAGGGTAGGCCGTCATTGTAAATAATAATTAGTTTACAATGACTAGTTAAAGGTTAAATAAAATATAGGTCTATCATGAAAAAGCAACAGCTGTTTTCAAAGAACCATATGCACCACAGAACACTAGATAGAATCACACCTCAAGGTATGATACGCTCATCTCATTATTTTCAACATAGCAATTAGCCTACAGCTTGCACATCTTTGATATGGCAGGACGGTCTAATTGAACTAGCAGTACCACTGTTTGTTTTTAACAATAATGACCTGACCACTAAAGAACCACATGCACACATCTATTCAGAGCTAGAGGCTGATTGGCTAGCAGGTGCATGGTTATGTTGTGTAATGGTGACTTTGCTTTGTTGTTTCTGTACATCCTTCTCATGGTGTCTTCCATCACCCTGGCTCCCCTGCTTAGCAACGGCAGTGGTAACCCATAGAAACACTAATGAAAGCCTTCTCTGGTGTCCAGAAGGTTTCACCTGTTTTGTAGGGCTTTGACGATACCAGTATCATCGCAATATGTTTTCCATTGCAAAAAAAGAAAATACTTACCAGACAACTCTTTGGTCTCAAAAACCTGCTGTATGTAAAATATTGTGTGCTATAGCTTGGAAAATAAATTTATGTGACTCTGGATGACAACATAATGATGTTTGTTTCCAACATTAGGTCTGTTTTCCTAAAGAAGTTAAATCCACAATACTAATGAGTATCACGATACTGGTATCGTCCCGGCCCTACCTGTTTGCGTTGTAACCATGTGGTGCAGCACACAGGTTTTCACAGGTTCCCCTTCCACTGTGTGGCGGTGTGTTTCACGGTGACGTTTGATTATTTTCTCTCACAGAAGCACGTCACACATTATATTTAGGTCTTGAGTATACTTTGTGAGAAGTTGATTTAGCCACATTCTTGCATTCATCAAGGTCAGTGCTACCTATGAATAACTTGGTTTCGTCACACCAAACAACCTCATGAGTCGTGGCATTTGACATTTTGTGGGATGACATTAGGGCCGGCCATTTTATCTATATCAGGAGCGTCCTCATGTTGACATGGCCTCTGATATAGATCCTTCTGAAGAAATAGATCGCTCTTCTTAACCCCAGATCTAAGATCAGATAACACTATCCCACTCCCAACCTGAACAATTGAGGGCATGATATTATTTTTGATCTTGAATCGGTGGTTTAAAGCATCCTCTATCAACTCCAGAAACGCATGACAATCAGAACTCTACTTGTTTGAGCAGCCATGTGCCAGAAGCCTCTTGATGTGCTAACTAGAGCGAGCCTCCAGCCGGACTGACTGAGCTTCTCTACCGTTGTGTGAATATAGTCAGAGGGCTGTAGGGCCCGATACAGTCTGACATTTTCCTCTTTTTCTATTACTGTCTAACGTCAAATTAAAGAGATTCAGGGACTTCACAATATGATATTATCACGATACTTAGGTGCCGATACGATATGTATTGCAATTGATTGGAAAGCGGCCGCGGTCATCCCCCTCTTCAAAGGGGGAGACACTCTAGACCCAAACTGTTAGACCTATATCCATCCTACCCTGCCTTTCTAAAGTCTTCGAAAGCCAAGTGAACAAACATATCACTGACCAGGAATCCAACCGTACCTTCTCCGCTATGCAATCTGGTTTCCGAGCTGGTCACGGGTGCACCTCAGCCATGCTCAAGGTACTAAACGATATCATAACCGCCATCGATAAGAGACGGTACTGTGCAGCCGTCTTCATCGACCTGGCCAAGGCTTTCAACTCTGTCAATCACCGTATCCTTATCGGCAGACTCAACAGCCTTGGTTTTTCTAATGACTGCCTCGCCTGGTTCACTAACTACTGCTCAGACAGAGTTCAATGTGTCAAATCGGAGGGCCTGTAGTCCGGACCTCTGGCAGTCTCCATGGGGGTGCCACAGGATTCAATTCTCAGGCCGACTCTTTTCTCTGTATATATCAACGATGTCGCTCTTGCTGCGGGTGATTCTTTGATCCACCTCTACGCAGACAACACCATTCTGTATACATCTGGCCCTTTGGACACTGCTAACAAACCTCCAAAAGAGCTTAAACACCATACAACACTCCTGTGGCCTCCAACTGCTCTTAAGTGCTAGTAAAAGAAATGCATGCTCTAACCGATCGCTGCCCGCACCCGCCCGCCCGAGTATCACTACTCCGGACGGTTCTGACTTAGAATATGTGGACAACTATAAATACCTAGGTCTCTGGCTAGACTGTAAACTCTCCTTCCAGACTCATATTAAGCATCTCCAATCCAACGTTAAATCTAGAATCGGCTTAATATTTCGCAACAAAGCCTCCTTCACTCATACTGCCACACATACCCTCGTAAAACTGACTATCCTACGGCGACGTCATTTACAAATTAGCCTCCAACACTCTACTCAGACTGCATCCAATTTGCTATCACAGTGCCATCCGTTTTGTCACCAAAGCCCCATATACTACCTATATGCTCTCATTGGCTGGTCCTCGCTAAATATTTGTCGACAAACCCACTGGCTCCAGGTCATCTTTAAGTCTTTGCTAGGTGACGCTCTGCCTTATTTTTTTTATTTTATTTTACCTTTATTTAACTAGGCAAGTCAGTTAAGAACAAATTCTTATTTTCAATGACGTCCTAGGAACAGTGGGTTAACTGCCTTTTTCAGGGGCAGAAGGACAGATTTGTACCTTGTCAGCTCGGGGATTCGAACTTGCAACCTTTCGGTTACTAGCCCAATGCTCTAGGCTACCCTGCCGCGCCAATCTCAGCTCCAATCTCAGCTCTCTGGTCACCATAGCAACACCCACCAGTAGCACGTGCTCCAGCAAGTATATTTCACTGGTCATCCCCAAAGCCAACACCTCTTTCACTGGCCTAACTGGTTAAATAAAGGTAAAATAAAAATTCTCACGATGCTATATGTTTTGCAATTTGATGTTCCAAAGATATTGCTCACTGTGTCTGCTGCAGAGGGACGAGAGAGCATGAGAAAATGAGTTTTGATCATTCGTGGAAATAAAAGTGCTGAAAAAATGTTGGTTAACTATTTAAAAAGGATACGCTTTTTTGGCACAGGTACAGCCGACTAGAGTGGTTGGTTTTATAGTGTGTGTGTGTGTGTGTGTGTGTGTGTGTGACTAGCTAATGTTAGTCGTGGGCAATTCCACAGTAAAGGAATTACCCTGACACGGAACCCAAACCTGCTGCGCGCGTGCGCCATCGTGCATAAATTAATTTTGTCCCCCTACATCAAACGCGATCACAACACGCAGGTTAAAATATCAAAACAACAACAACTCTGAACCAATGACATTAATTTGGGGACAGGTCGAAAAGCATTAAACATGTATGGCAATTTAGCTAGTTAGCTTGCACTTGCTAGCTAATTTGTCCTATTTAGCTAGCTTGCTGTTGCTAGCTAATTTGTCCTGGGATATAAACATTGAGTTGTTATTTTACCTGAACTGCACAAGGTCCTCTACTCCGACAAATTAATCCACACATAAAATGGCCAACCGAATCGTTTCTAGTCATCTCTCCTCCTTCCAGGCTTTTTCATCGTTGAACTTATATGGTGATCACATCTAAACTTTCATAGTATTACCACGACAACCGGCAAAACAGTTAGTCTTTCAATCACCCACGTGGGTATAACCAATGAGGAGATGGCATGTGGGTACCTGCTTCTATAAACCAATGAGGAGATGGGAGAGGCAGGACTTTCAGCGCGATCTGCGTCAGAAATAGGAATGACCAATTTTAGCCCTTGGTAACGCAGACGCGAGCAGTGTGGGTGTAATAATTTAATAACATCTATTTCTACATTTATTTTGCGACGCTCGCGCACGCGACGTGTCCGGTCTGGTTTGCATGTGAGACTCAGATTTTTCACTTTAAAATGTATGCCAAACAAAATCCATTGATTTTTCTAAGGTTAACAAACCATAAAACTTTATGCACAAGGACTACTTTTAACAATTTACACATTTGACAAGGACACATTTACTTGGAAGAACAGTGCAGATACAAAGTTTTGTTAACAGAATAAACTCATTTTGTTACCAAACTTAGCATATTCACTGTTCTTCCAGGGAATGTGTTTTTGTCAAATTTTCTGTCTTAATTGTTAAAAGTCGTCCTTGTGCAGCCTCCCGAGTGGCGCAGCGGTCTAAGGCATTGCATCACTACAGACCCAGGTTCGAGCCCGGGCTGTCGCAGCCGGCCGCAACCGGGAGACCCATAAGACACAATTGGCCAAGCGTCGTGGGGGGGTTTGGCCGGCCAGGATGTCCTTGTCCCATCGCGCGCTAGCGACTCCTTGTGGCGGGCCGGGAGCATGCATGCTGATTCCGGTCTCCAGTTGTACGGTGTTTCCTCCGACACATTGGTGCGGCTGGCTTCCGGATTGAGCAAGCAGTGTGTCAGGAAGCAGTGGGGCATGGCTGGGTCGTGTTTCTGAGGACGCAAGGCTCTCGACCTTCGCCTCTGCCGAGTCGGTAGGGGAGTTGCAGCGATGGGACAAGACTGTAACTACCAGTTGGATATTAAGGAGAAAAAGGGGTTAAGTACAAAAACGAAAATGTGTGCATAGTTGTATGGTTTGTTAAAAATGTCAAAGTTTAAGTAAAAAATGTGAGTCTCTAATTTCCTTACTGTAGAATTTCCCCTATGCAGACAGAGCCCCTATTTGTTCATGTGTGTGTGCCTCTGTTTAACCGTGCATGTTTGTTTTGCAGGTGTTGGGAAATCATGCCTATTATTACAGTTCACAGACAAGCGGTTTCAGCCGGTGCATGACCTCACTATCGGTAAGACTCCTTTATATCACACATGTCATTATTCATTATAACATTTAATGACCGACTGTGATTTAAAATGTATCCTGCTTCTGCACTGCCTAGATGCACTGGAGGGACCTCAATTAAATCATCTCAGCATTTCGCTCAGATCCCCTCACTGTATTAATTCATTTCTTAAGGATTTTCATCCCTCGCCTCTGGTCTAACCTGTAAAGATGAGGGAGATGTGTTGACATTGGGAGAGAGCTAGATGTATTAGCATTTTAATATGATTTAATGTGTACTGGTTTGGCCAGTGTCTGATAGTGTAGTAGATCAGACAATCTCTGCTGTAACCTCAATACACCATAGGCTTTTAGCCAGGGCGTATTTGTGGTGGAAGCTGGTATCTAGTTTATGGTTAAGACCAGGACTTTTTCCTGACCATGAAATACTAGCCTAGAAATAGGGTCCTGTTCATTTATTTTTTCTGCTCCGATCACGTGGTCATGGAAAAACTCTTGGACCAACAGAGTTGTAGACTGATTGTGTAACCTGGTGGTTGTCTTTCCCAGGTGTGGAGTTTGGGGCGCGGATGATCACTATAGATGGTAAACAGATCAAGCTGCAGATCTGGGACACGGTAAGATACCTGCCCCGTACCACATTAACAGATGTGATTTTACCTGAATACAGTTGACTCCTTGGTGGTATTCATTAGGGCACAGTGTAGCACTATATTTCAAAACGTTCTGCAACTGAAATTGATGTTATATAATGCCTTGGGACTGTTTGTGATAGCATCCAGTTGTCAGGAACGATTAAGATAAATGTATTAATGTCCACCCACTCTGCCCAGAGTGGCTTAACAAACGCTTTGGTCATTTCACTTATGTTATAAACACATTTACCAAGACAAATATGATTCATTAACATTATATCCAAAAAGTCGGATTTTGTAACCTAATACGTCCGATAATAAGTACAAGATCTGTTGACAGAGCGGTGCCGCTTTCTCGCAGCAACTTTTGAGGATTTTTACATGTGGTGGTCGTCTGCAAAGTTGTTTCCGCGTGTCGCAAAATAACATGACTTGAGTGGAATTAATTGTAAAAGGCTTTGAAAATAGAAAAACTTGCGGTACGCTCAGTGTGCTGTTGACATTTCAGACATACTTTTCATTAATGAAAAGCGTATAGGAAAATATGTAATGTCTCAATCGATATCAGTCTTCCCTCCTATTGTTTTATGTCCTCCGTGTTCGAGAAGAACGATGACGAGTTCAACGGTGAGCCTGTCAGTTAGCCTAAATTCTCGCAAAGCGTCCAGCCTAGATGACGCAATGCTATTTTCCTATTTTTTACCACTTTTTTTTGTTGTCACCCTGATCTTGGTCATCCTACAAGGATAAAAATGTTTAAAGGATTGTTATTATTTTACAAATTGGTCAGTGTTTTTTATTTATTTATTGGACACCCTAAATGTAGCTGGTATTATACTGTCCCGATTCAGTTAAATGGAATTTGAACTGATCTGAAATGCACTTATGAGGAGTAAACTGTAATCATTAATGTATGAATACTGTTTTTGTACTAATGTATCTTATCATCAAAGTGATAAAGGTTTTCCACCTAGTGACGATCACATCCATGTCGTATGATGAGTGGCACCCACTCAGTGTGTAATTCACCCAATATAACCCACCAAGTCTAACAAGACAAGTCTAATATGTTGTTTTTTCTCTGAACTCTTCAACACATACAGCATTAAAATAGCCCATATTGGAGCTAATATTTAAGACTATCTCCCTAATGGACCCTTGTACAGGAGGACTAGCTCTCTTCCCCCCCCCCCCCCCCCCCCCCCCCCTGGCATGCATGTGTCAGCATGGACATGTTGCAAAGGAAAGAATGACTGCGCCTACACAACAGCGTTATGTCAGTTGGCTGTTGACATGTTTCACCCTCTTTTCAAATAGTCTCGCTCAGCTATGTCCTTGTGACGTTTTCTATTTTGAGTTTTTGAATGGTCTTTTAGCCGTGAAGGTTGATGTGTGACGTGATGATTAAGGTTTCTCATTGTGCCCTTCTGGTGATTCCCTGTGCAGTGCTGAGAAAATATGAACGCTGCAGGAGATGCTCTGGTGTAGTATGTATGTATGGCCTGTAGGGGGAGACACAGCTCTACTATTAAGAATAGAATCCCACAGCAGTAATGCTGATGGATGGTGGTGGTGGTAGAGTCCTAGGCCCTAGAGGCCTTCTGTGCCACCGATGTAGTGCCTGCTGCTGCTGTGTACTTTCTAGGCCACATGGTAACTTGGGTGCATTTTGGTTGATGAAAAGGGTAAGGCTGTAATTCAGCAGAAATTCAAGAGCGTTGGACCGGTCACTAACCAAAAGGTTGCTGGTTCGAATCCCCAAGCGGACCAGGGGACAAATATGCCGATGTGCCCTTGAGCAAGGCACGTAACCCTAATTGCTCTTGTAAGTCGCACAGGATAAGAGCGTCTGCTAAATGACGTAAATGTAATATCTGGAGACCCGGGTTCGAACTTTGGTTATTAACCTAACAAAAGCTTATGGGTATTTTCAACACACCACTATGACTATCCCTTCCATTAGAATTCTCTGTGGTTTAGCCTACATCCCAGACCACCACTTGTCCACCCTGCCAAGACAGAGTCACAATCAAACACAGGGTGTGTGTACTGACCGTGTAGCCTTATCAGTGTGTGGGTGTCCCTGTGTGTGTGCGCACAGGAGGAGGAGCCGGGAGGCACTGCCTGCCCTGGGGGTGATGTAATAGACAAAATCTGCATTTCTGGCCTTCCTGTAACCTTTGAGCTCTGGCAGATGGCAGGCATAAAAGTGTCATTCATCATTTATTCACAATGGCCTCCATTAGCTCCAATGTTAGCAGCTGCCTCGGGGGACTGTTGCCACGGACTTACGGAGGGACTGACTGGGCCTTATTGAATTCAAATGTGCTGGGGCATTGGCTGCCTGGCTCGCACTCACCTGCTGCCAGGCCAGAAGAGAACAGAACAGAAGAGGTAGAGAAGATCCAGGCTCAATAGTCTTCAGCAGCTATCCAGGGAAGAGGGAAGCCATCTTATCAAACACTGACAATGGTATCTACAGACAGGTCTTGTCTGCCTGCCTGCTGTACAAACCAACTACTGACTGGCGAGCGAGAGAACGGGGAGTTGTGATTGGCCAAAGTGGTAGCACGTTATGTTATGGGCTGTGTGGAACACAGTGGGCCCCTTGTTTGTGAGGAGTCAGTCAGTCAGGGATGGGACGTAGAGAAAGACAGGAGCCTTTTGTACACTGTGACAGGGGCTTGCCTGTGCTCTGCCTAGCTGCAGAGGGAAAACCAGGAAGCTTGGTTTTGGAATAATGGCGCTCTAGTTGAGAATTTCTGTTGTGTTAGGAATGTGTATGGATTAGGGAAAGACACTGGGAAGCCTGGACTCGAGGAGTCGGGTAGGGACTAGGAAGCCTGGACTCGAGGAGTCGGGTAGGGACTAGGAAGCCTGGACTCGAGGAGTCGGGTAGGGACTAGGAAGCCTGGACTCGAGGAGTCGGGTAGGGACTAGGAAGCCTGGACTCGAGGAGTCGGGTAGGGACTAGGAAGCCTGGACTCGAGGAGTCGGGTAGGGACTAGGAAGCCTGGACTCGAGGAGTCGGGTAGGGACTAGGAAGCCTGGACTCGAGGAGTCGGGTAGGGACTAGGAAGCCTGGACTCGAGGAGTCGGGTAGGGACTAGGAAGCCTGGACTCGAGGAGTCGGGTAGGGACTAGGAAGCCTGGACTCGAGGAGTCGGGTAGGGACTAGGAAGCCTGGACTCGAGGAGTCGGGTAGGGACTAGGAAGCCTGGACTCGAGGAGTCGGGTAGGGACTAGGAAGCCTGGACTCGAGGAGTCGGGTAGGGACTAGGAAGCCTGGACTCGAGGAGTCGGGTAGGGACTAGGAAGCCTGGACTCGAGGAGTCGGGTAGGGACTAGGAAGCCTGGACTCGAGGAGTCGGGTAGGGACTAGGAAGCCTGGACTCGAGGAGTCGGGTAGGGACTAGGAAGCCTGGACTCGAGGAGTCGGGTAGGGACTAGGAAGCCTGGACTCGAGGAGTCGGGTAGGGACTAGGAAGCCTGGACTCGAGGAGTCGGGTAGGGACTAGGAAGCCTGGACTCGAGGAGTCGGGTAGGGACTAGGAAGCCTGGACTCGAGGAGTCGGGTAGGGACTAGGAAGCCTGGACTCGAGGAGTCGGGTAGGGACTAGGAAGCCTGGACTCGAGGAGTCGGGTAGGGACTAGGAAGCCTGGACTCGAGGAGTCGGGTAGGGACTAGGAAGCCTGGACTCGAGGAGTCGGGTAGGGACTAGGAAGCCTGGACTCGAGGAGTCGTCGGGTAGGGACTAGGAAGCCTGGACTCGAGGAGTCGTCGGGTAGGGACTAGGAAGCCTGGACTCGAGGAGTCGTCGGGTAGGGACTAGGAAGCCTGGACTCGAGGAGTCGTCGGGTAGGGACTAGGAAGCCTGGACTCGAGGAGTCGTCGGGTAGGGACTAGGAAGCCTGGACTCGAGGAGGAGTCGGGTAGGGACTAGGAAGCCTGGACTCGAGGAGGAGTCGGGTAGGGACTAGGAAGCCTGGACTCGAGGAGGAGTCGGGTAGGGACTAGGAAGCCTGGACTCGAGGAGGAGTCGGGTAGGGACTAGGAAGCCTGGACTCGAGGAGGAGTCGGGTAGGGACTAGGAAGCCTGGACTCGAGGAGGAGTCGGGTAGGGACTAGGAAGCCTGGACTCGAGGAGGAGTCGGGTAGGGACTAGGAAGCCTGGACTCGAGGAGGAGTCGGGTAGGGACTAGGAAGCCTGGACTCGAGGAGGAGTCGGGTAGGGACTAGGAAGCCTGGACTCGAGGAGGAGTCGGGTAGGGACTAGGAAGCCTGGACTCGAGGAGGAGTCGGGTAGGGACTAGGAAGCCTGGACTCGAGGAGGAGTCGGGTAGGGACTAGGAAGCCTGGACTCGAGGAGGAGTCGGGTAGGGACTAGGAAGCCTGGACTCGAGGAGGAGTCGGGTAGGGACTAGGAAGCCTGGACTCGAGGAGGAGTCGGGTAGGGACTAGGAAGCCTGGACTCGAGGAGGAGTCGGGTAGGGACTAGGAAGCCTGGACTCGAGGAGGAGTCGGGTAGGGACTAGGAAGCCTGGACTCGAGGAGGAGTCGGGTAGGGACTAGGAAGCCTGGACTCGAGGAGGAGTCGGGTAGGGACTAGGAAGCCTGGACTCGAGGAGGAGTCGGGTAGGGACTAGGAAGCCTGGACTCGAGGAGGAGTCGGGTAGGGACTAGGAAGCCTGGACTCGAGGAGGAGTCGGGTAGGGACTAGGAAGCCTGGACTCGAGGAGGAGTCGGGTAGGGACTAGGCAGGTCATGAATGAGTAAAACATTGCTAGAGCTAGGAGTTTTTCAGAACCTTGGCTCAGAAGAACCCCTGACCCTAGTAATACAGTGTACCAGACACCGTAGCATTTTGTCTGTCCTGACACACCCTTGAGCTCTTGGAGTAAGACTCCTTTTAAGAGTTGATACTATATTCATATTGATACTTACTACTGCTGTTTTGCCCTGCTGTGTGTTCGCTGTGCTGTTGTGCGCTGGCGGACTCCGGAGATGCAGTCAAATTCAAATATGCTAAACCATCGTTTGTGACATCACGATGTTATCGCCATCGACAATGGCTGTCAAACAATCGTCGCTAGACGATGCAAACGTAAAATAGCCTAACCCTGCTACTACTGCTTCTACTGTTTTGTGCTACTGCTGGCTCTTCTTTGTACCCTTTAACTATAGGTTACTATGCTTCAGTGCTGAGCTCTGTCTTTACTTTAACTGAGCGTCTCTGTGTGTGTACTATATCTGTTTTTTTTTTTTTTTTTTTTTTTTTTTCTCAGGCTGGCCAAGAATCCTTCCGCTCAATCACCCGGTCCTACTACAGAGGGGCAGCCGGCGCCCTGCTAGTGTACGACATCACAAGGTCAGTCTTGCGGCCATTTTCTCCCCAGGCCTTATCATTCTAAATAAACACTAGGACCACTATGGTTAACTAAGTCAACTTTCCTCACCCAAGGTCCTCCCTTAGGATTCAGGTCATGACTTTTGCTCATGACAGATAAAAATAATAATAAGAATTATGTATTTTTAATGCATTTGTTTAGGAGGAAAGGAAAAGTAATCTCTTATCTAGCTAATTCAGTTTAACCGTAGTTAGAGCGACTGAGATTGATGTTTGTATAATACATTGGGGAATTAATTGAATGCAATGTCTCCCGCCCAATGTCCTTATTTTGCTCATGTAGATCCACTTTTGTTGTTCCAAAAGGGACCTACGTTCACCTAATGAATTACATTTGTATGCATTAGTTTACTTGGAAAGGACAGTGTATTGTGTTCTTATGCTCAGTGTTGCTCCAATGTTAATTTTATTACAGAAGGGACACCTTCAACCACTTGACAACCTGGTTAGAGGATGCTCGCCAACATTCCAACTCCAACATGGTCATCATGCTCATTGGGAACAAGAGGTCAGATTCATCTCTCTGTCACTCATGGTTACCGAACAACCCTGTCATGGTTGTCATGGTTAAACTGGGTGCGCCTCAAAAGTCTGAAATGGCACCCTTTCCTAATTTCCTCTTCTTAACCTACACTTTCAGATCTATAGACTATGTCAAATCAAAATGGTGGATGCTTGACTGTGTAATTTGCTTTCACCGGGTCAATTTTATGATACAATTGCTGATAAAGGAAAGGAAAAAGGGAGAAGTAGTCATTTTTGGCAATTGAAATGCGCCCACCCAGTTTCACAGCCCCTGCTCCCTGTGTGTGCTCTTGTCTCCTCTAGTTAGATGACATATCTCCTAACTGGCAAAAGTGACAGAATGAATTAGCAGATCATTTGGTGCAAAACACAAGACCGTACTAGCGTAACGCAGGTCTATGGTACTGTATATATCAAGTGTTTTTTTTTGTCCCCATAGTGACCTGGAGTCCAGGAGAGAGGTGAAGAAGGAGGAGGGGGAGGCCTTTGCCAGAGAGCACGGCCTCATCTTCATGGAGACCTCCGCCAAGACTGCATCCAACGTAGAAGAGGTACCTCCTGCTCACACTGTGCTATTTATTGTGTGTGTGTTGTCAACATCATTTTCTCTCACTCACGTCTGCCCATTAATATACCCCCCCTTTCTTGCTCAGAAAAATACACACACACCAACGCACACATGCACGTCTGTTCTCCAGTGTGCTGGGTAGCCAGACTCTCTTTCTGAGGATTTAAGGCCTTGGAGAGACTGGTTTATAGAACCCCCCTCTGCCTTTCCCCCTTCCCCGCTGCAGAAACCCCTGGTATGATTAATTTGTCTCATTAGTGTCCCCTGAATCCTCCCGGTATCTCTCCTCCTCCATCTCCCTCTCCGCGACGTGACGTGTACATCGCCCACTTATAGCTCATCCATATTCATAACCTCCCCTCCCCCCTCCTCCGCTCCCCTGTCCGCCGCGACAGCTGAAAGCCAATCATGCCTCATCTTTTAGAAGGCATGGTGGGTGGGTGGACGTTCTTTATATTCCATTGACCCTACGATAAGCACTATATGAAGAGAGATGTGCTCTCTGCCTGTGCTGAGGCTAATGCTGGGTCCCTGGGTTATGCCCTGGGTCTCTATGGCCAGGTGGGGGCGCTCTGCCTCAGGCGGAGGGAAACATCTGTTGCTGTTTAATATGTTAATGCATGAAGAGGCAGGGAGGGTAGAGACAGGACCAGGCCGTGCCTCCTGAGCTGAGGTGGACTTTTGTTTTCAGATTCCGCAGCAGGCCTCACTCATTCCGTGCTAAAAATATGAATTTCAGTCAGTATTTACTGTAGAGGGGGGCCCTGCCCTAGGCTTGTTTTTGAGGTGTACATAAGGTTATGATTATACGGCCTAAACTAGGGTGTAAATTCAGGCTAGAACTCCCAATTCAATGGTCTTTGAATGTTTGTACTGTACAACCGAAAGAAACCGATCGTACAGGCCCAATTCATCATTACAGTTGATGATTTTTCTCTGTTTATACGTCTGCTCGCGTTGTTCTTACAGCGGAGTGCTGTAGATTGATTTTCTGTGGCAACAAGCCAGAGATGCATGTGCTAATGCCTCATCCTAAACTCCTGTATATCCCACTCTTTAGAGCTTATTCAGTCAACGAGACATATATATATATATCAGCAAAAAAAGAAAGGTCCTCTCACTGTCAACTGCATTTTATATGAACATAAAATTCAACAACTGAGACATAAATTGAACAAGTTCCACAGACATGTGACCAACAGAAATTGAATAATGTGTCCCTGAACAAAGGGGGGGGGGGTCAAAATCAAAAGTAACAGTCAGAATCTGGTGTGGCCACCAGCTGTATTAAGTACTGCAGTGCATCTCCTCCTCATGGACTGCACCAGATTTGCCAGAGATGTTACCCCACTCTTCCACCAAGGCACCTGCAAGTTTCTGGACATTTCTGTGGAGAATGGCCCTAGCCCTCACCCTCCGATCCAACAGGTCCCAGACGTGCTCAATGGGATTGAGATCCGGGCTCTTCGCTGGCCATGGCAGAACACTGACATTCCTGTCTTGCAGGAAATCACGCACAGAACGAGCAGTATGGCTGGTGGCATTGTCATGCTGGAGGGTCATGGCAGGATGAGCCTGCAGGAAGGGTACCACATGAGGGAGGAGGATGTCGTCCCTGTAATGCACAGCGTTGAGATTGCCTGCAATTACAACAAGCTCAGTCCGATGATGCTGTGACACACCGCCCCAGACCATGATGGACCCTCTACCTACAAATCGATCCCGCTCCAGAGTACAGGCCTCGGCGTAACGCTCATTCCTTCGACGATAAACGCGATTTCGACCATCACTCCTGGTGAGACAAAACCGCAACTCGTCAGTGAAGCGCACTTTTTGGCAGTCCTATCTGGTCCAGTAACGGTGGGTTTGTGCCCGTAGGCGATGTTGTTGCCGGTGATGTCTGGTGAGGACCTGCCTTACAACAGGCCTACAAGCCCTCAGTCCAGCCTCTCTCAGCCTATTGCGGACATTCTGAGCACTGATGGAGGGATTGTGCATTCCTGGTGTAACTCGGGCAGTTGTTGTTGCCATCCTGTACCTGTCCCGCAGGTGTGATGTTCGGATGTACTGATCCTGTGCAGGTGTTGTTACACGTGGTCTGCCACTGTGAGGACGCTCAGCTGTCCGTCCTGTTTCCCTGTAGCGCTGTCTTAGGCGTCTCACAGTACGGACATTGCAATTTATTGCCCTGGCCACATATGTAGTCCTCATGCCTCCTTGCAGCATGCCAAAGGCACGTTCACGCAGATGAGCAGGGACCCTGGGCATCTTTCTTTTGGTGTTTTTCAGAGTCAGTAGAAAGGCCTCTTTAGTGTCCTAAGTTTTCATAACTCTGACCTTAATTGCCTACCGTCTGTAAGCTGTGTCTTAACGACCATTCCAAAGGTGCATGTTCATTAATTGTTTATGGTTCATTGAATAAGCATGGGAAACTGTGTTTAAACCCTTATTAATCTTTCAAAGACGGTGTTCTGAAAAAGGGACGTTTCTTTTTTTGCTTATATGGTTTGATTGGTCTGAGGCTTGGTTTCTTTAATCTAAGTGTCACTTCTAGTTTGTTGTGTGGATGTAAGCTCTGGTCCTGTACTAATTTGGCTATGTCTCCTTTTCAGGCATTCATCAACACAGCGAAGGAGATATACGAGAAGATTCAGGAGGGTGTCTTCGACATCAACAATGAGGTAATTTGACATGATAGAGAAAAACGCTTTTGGTGTTCATTTTGTACACTGCAACTTTGACAAATACCATCTTCTTGACATAGCTTAACTTTTTCGTTATAAGTCATCAACTGAGGTATGGGCAAGTGGTCAAACGCCCTTGCTCATTTTGTAGTGCCCTAAGCCCACGTCATAAACTGAGTGAAGAGGCCGTAAATAAGGATAACACCTTTACAGAACAGCCGTTGGATATAGTCCTATCTAACAAAGGTAATTTTGAAGACCAGAAAGCCATTGTGTTAGCTAGTTAAACCTATTACGTAGCCATATAGTTCTGCGAGACGATGCGTCCTTCTCTGCACTTCATATTTTCGAGGCAGAGGCTTATTTGCAGCAGCCCACACTTCATCTTTCTCTAAAGGAGGGAGAGAAGAAGCAGAGCAAGTTCCAGTCTGCCAAGCAAAACTTCCACCGTGTGTTCTTCCGTTTCTCCCTTCTCCCCTCCCTCTCCCTCCTTCCCTCACTCCGCTAGCCCTGGCTACTGGCCAGCGCATAAATTCCTCACATCCCACAAGGTTACAGCCAGCCTGAAGGAGGCGAGCCCCTAAGCAGCCATTGGGTATGCTTTTTATTAGAGTAGTAGGAAAGAGTAAAAAAAGAAAGAGGGGGAGAGAGAAAAAACGAGGCCAGGCACACGGTCCAAACCGCATCAGCTGACTGACGAAGGGGGAAGCCCTGGCTAGAATCCCTGACGCTCACTGGCAAACGTAGTGAGAAACCCCCTCCACCTCCTCCTCCCTTAACACTATAAATCTGATTTAGAGCGATGCAGAGTTTCCTTAAGAGCTACTACTACTGCTGAAAACCACAGCAGCCCAGGCTCACAGTGGAGTGCTGCCTTTCCGCCGCTCTGCGCTCTCTTCAGCCACTGAAGGGCTGGGGAGATGAAAGCAGTGCGATGGATGAAAGTGCCGCTGGCTGCTGCTGAGTGTGCGCGTGTGTGTGTGCATATCATCTCTCCCACACAAAGGACTGTGACTGTGAGCCAAAGAGAATTTGTCACCATTGATATTGCTTGTTATGATGTCCAATTCATCCACCCCATAAAAACACAAACAACACTCAAACTTGAATCATCAAATCACACCTGACCATCACGATCCATTTTCCTGACTGCCTGAATCCACTAACCGGTTGCATTGTGTTGTGGTTTTGTCTCGGCAGGCTAACGGCATTAAGATCGGGCCCCAGCACGCTACCACCAACTCCACTCTCTCCGGTAGCCAGGGGGGTCAACAGGCCGGAGGGGGATGCTGCTGAACACCCCTCGCCCCTCTGTCCCATACCACCCCACCTTGCCTCGCCCCTTGTGTTTCTACTGGACTGGTCGGGCTCACTAACATTTTCTTAACCCCTCCCCACAGCCTTGCCAACGGAGAGTCTAATCGTGTACTAGGTGTCTGTCAGTCAAAAATACCAAGCAAAACACATTAAAGTACCCTGGTCCTGGTGCAAAACATGCCCCTGTATAAGAGCATTGGAGCCTGTCTTGGTTGTAGATTGATAGGTTGTTACTGTTGTGTTAAAACAGGCAGGGTGCTTTAGGATTGGGACTCATCATATCTATCTGTACATCTATCTGTCAGACAGTTGTGGATCATGTCTCTTTTTTTTCCACTCCCAAGTAAGGATTTCGTTTTTTTGTTTTGTGCCCTTTTGACTTAAAAGCTTAATTGTATTTAACACTACAATGTTGGTCATCGATAGTATTTTAATCGGTTTCATGTGGGAGAAAGAAAGCTTTGGGGAAGTGGGGTGAACTCGAAGTTTGAAATAAAAGAAACAGCTGTGTCGGAAGTAGCAGCCATGTCTAAAGTGAAGTTAAAAGAAGAAAAGGAAAAAAAAGCAGGACTCTTTTAAATCTGTATTTATCAGTCACATTCTGTGTATATATAGTTACAGTTATCCTTTCTTGCTTTAGTGTATGTTGACCAAGCTAGAATTCTTTGATGAACTTGCTGGGAACATCTATACTGTACGAATAGAGCTTGAAACTGCAACAGTATTGCAAAAAAAAAAAAAAAAAAAAACTGCTTTGACACCATTTTAAGATAATATTTTACTTAATTTACTTTTTGTCCTGCCACCTGCCTTCCTTCCCCCTCCCCTCTCTCTCTGTGCCCTAGATCTGCTATGACTGTGTATAGAAACTTTGGCTCAATATTCTGCATCTATTTTAATGCCAACATTTTGTGTTTACCTGTGTTCAATAACCACAAATACCAGAATTTGATCACCTCTGCTCGGATAAGAGATCTCAGCTGTTTGCCTTAACGGAAAGCAGAAGAAAATATGAGAAAAACATAACCAGGTTGCGGCGGAATCATTCCAGTAACTTCATTTTGCGTATTCTTATACATGCTCATAGACACATTCTTACATTAAACACACATTGCATACTCTAAATGTATACATACACAGATTTAAACAGTACATGCATGCTTAAATGCATACATGTGTCCTTACACACAAACAACCTGCGTATGTCTATTTATACATACAAGCCTGCATATATATATTTTTCTCTTCAGGAATTTGTTTTTCATGCAGTCTGCTGTGGAGCGTCGGTGCAGAGCAGCGTTTTCCTGTAGGTGTGTGTGAGTGGCTGTGTACAGCCTTGCTTTCTTTGGCTGTGCATGCTGTTAGTAGATATTATGGTGAACATCTCGTCTGTCGTCAGAGGGGCGCGGGAAAAGCCAAACCTGGAGTATCTATGTGACCCCCTCGACATTTATTTGCTGTGTTGGTTCTTCTTAAAAATGAAAAAATGCTATCACAATAAACTATAATAAAACATTCTAAACTGAAATATCATTTGATTGTCATGTGGGGGAAAAAATTGCTATGTTTAAAATGTACATTTTGTAATTTACTTTATAGAATGGATATTTTGCCTCTGGTCCCCTATAGTTCTTTTCTGAGTGTCTGTGTTGGTATATGAATGAAACAATTATATATGGATCCATACTGTATTGCAGCTTTGATTTCTCAATATATAAAGTGAAACACAAAGAATGCATGTCCTCAGAGCTGTGTGTAGTTTTGGAATTGCAGGCTTCGTTCCCAAATGATCACCACACCCTCTCCCTAATATCAACATGAACTAAAGGGGGGCCACATGCAGCCAGTACCAATTCAACTGGTTTTACAACACACTTCTCTGCTCTACATTGCATATTTCTCAGGTATAGGCAACCAATCGGGTACAATTCTAAAATTTTCACATCAAATGTGTGATTTCATTTCTTGGCCTCCTATGTGGTTATTAATGAATATTTAAACATTACTTACTGAAAAGACATCTTATTTCACCACCAATATGAAAGTAACATTGCACCGGGTGTTTCTCAAATAGGCTTACAGTACAGCAAATTAGTTTCAGGTGGGAATGGATTGCAGTCAGCAATAGAGACAGTTCATGAGATATTTGTTTTATTCATCCCCATTATATCGGCCAACATTTGGATGTAATTTGAAATGGGCTTTTGTTGGTGGTCATGCACAGCGACAGTTTGATGTTAAAGGTGAACACATCTCATGACCTACTTTTCAAAGCAGTAAAGGAACGAAATGTGAAAAGCTTGTGTTGAACAGATTAGTGAACCGTCTGAAAAGGTAGAGGTAGTATGCCTGCATTAATTTTATGAACCATTTCGAAAATGAAAGTTTGATTTTAGTGAATGCAATTATAGTGACCTTCACAGTAGATGTGAAATCAAGATGGCCTTCTCACAGGCAAATTATACCCACAAGCACAAACTACATGTATTTTTAAAGACAAACTCTATTAAATGCTGTGCAAAAAACTTCGAAATGTATAACTGATCCATTGGAATATTTACAAGCATAAGTAAAATAAACAGTGGATTTGAGAGGACATTGGGCATACAGAAAGGGAGTGCGTGCGCCTTCAAATACACAAGTCTTGTGGGGCAGATTGTTATGATAAGCAAATGAATGGCCGCGCAAGGGACATCCGGGTTACTTGCCTGATGATTCGTATGTAAGGTAGTGTGCAATGCATCAAGGAAGAGACCTTCACAAAAGTGTGATTGTGTGAAAGGCGTATTTCTTAATCTTGATATATTTCTATCGCAATTGGTTGCACATGTTTAGCTTTTTACTGTGGTAAAAAAAGGTCTGAAACTACTCTGAAAACCACAGGGCCTCGGGTTGGCCTTGCACGTGCCCAAGGGACCAAGTAGAATAATATGCTCCCTCCGTAGAAGAGCAAATATGTAAATATGAATCGTAAATGTGTATGGTGTCCATCTCTAATTATCATAATTATTAATCTGCAGTTGACATGGAATTAGGAAACTCAATTCTCGGGGTCGAACTGATGCACCATACACAAATAAAAAAACATCCACTCATTGCAGGTGGTACAGATCCATTTAATTTGAGAACGCTTGTCTTAAACTCGTGTTGAGCTTTTACAGGTCCATCATTTCAGGTTGAAACATATTAAAAAATATATATATTTCTCTATATATAGATTTTATTATCCCCTGAAAAGTGATAGGGTTTATCATTTGAGAAGCAACTTGAATCCACGACACAGGTTTTCTTACTCTGTTACACAACTCTGCTATGCCACGCTTTTATTAGCATCTGTACACAGGGAAACTGATTTACAAAATTACCACTAAATGTATGAATAACTCCTACAACCATACGCCGAAATAAGAAATGAAAATATATATATTTAATAGCGTCTACAATAAATGAATAATAAAGCGCACATTCGTCACAGCCCAGTAGGGTCATCACGCGCACGCATGTTTATCCATTGGAGCCATGAACGCGCCCCCTACCCGTAGAAGGTGAGCGAATGTCTGGAGGAGAGGACTCGAGAACGCGACCGCCGGGATCGATCGGATTAAACTCGATTTGAGTGAAATTAACACAAAGGAGAGAGGCAGAGTCGGCGAGGAAGGGATAACGACACGCCGAACATTATAAAATAACTTGAATTTATTTATAAACGGACCAGAAAGGAATTTACTGGAGATAGCTACTACGGGAGTTAATTTGCGAAACCCTGAACTGACCAAGCTTGTTGGGTAAGCGAGCAATGCTCTTTTTAAATGGTTGGATTCCGTACGCCCTCAGTTCAGTTTGTTCACATGGTAAATGAGCTAGTTGTGTGTTACTCTTACCTGTAAATAACCAATTTATGATAATGTTTGAAAACTAGATCTCACTTACAATCGACTTTTAATCTACCATGGAAGTTGGTATGGTAGCTGGGACGTCTATTTAGCAAACAACTTCGTGGAAAACTTATTCTGAAAAGGGAATTGTGTTCCCCCTCTCTCATTTACAAGTCATTGAACGTCCGTAAATTACCATGTTAAAATGCTAACTACAGTTAGCAAGTTTAGCTCGTAACCCGCTGCACTGAGCGGAGTGAGTCCTGAGTTTTTTCATCAAGTGAAGAATATTAGCCAACACGGTGAGCTCTCTCAGTAAGCACAGACAAATGTGAACAACTTGACTTTAGAAATGTTGAATTGTGACTTTTTTCTTTGTAATACAATAGGCAAGAGTGAGTGTTCGTTAGCTTGGGTTAGCTAATTGTGTGTTGAGCTAGCTAGTGAGACACGAGGTGGCTCGAACGTAGAGGTGAGTCAGTGGCCGAGATGAATGAGTGAGTAACCTTAGTATAGATTGCTAGCGCGAGGGATCCCCTGGATGCACTGTGACAAATATGCAATTTCTTATTGCAAACCACACAATCGGATTTTGTGACTAAAGTTCAACTTGTATTTCATAAATTGAGTCTATTCACATGTGATTTAACTTGATAACGACGGGGTGAAAAGTAGCCTGTCCGTAGTGTTTTATAGGACGATGGACAGGGGGTTGCTTGAGGCCAGACGGTCATCCCTGTTTAGTTAGCCTTCTATCTTTTCGCCCTGATATATCCATATAATTGTTAAAGTACATGGGCTTTAATCAAAACACTGAGTTTCAGCTTCGATGGTTCGAGAGAATTTCGTATTTTGAAGGGAATAACTCGAGGTTAGCGTTGCGTTTCCGTCCAAAACGTGCTTAATAATGTAGCCTAATTAGCATGCTGCTAGCTAGTTGGTGGCCCATTGCTTATAGTGAAGTTGCGCTTGTAGCCGACATTTGACCACTGTATCAAAGCCCTCATTGTCTTGCTGCTAGCCCAAAGGCTAATAATGTGCTAATGGGCTACTTTGATGGCGAATGCCACTTTGTTCAACAGCAAGCAAACCGGTCGCAGTTTGTTGCATGCGTTTCCGCGTTTTAAAGTTTGATAAGAGGGCTTGTTTATCAAGAGATGTGTAGCTACAGTATTATGGGGAACTTTCTTAACTTGTTACCCTCTGTTCATCCAGCGTTTTTCGATTTTAAAACACCTGCTGCTGTATTGTGGGTGGCTGAATTTCTAAATACAAGCTGACATTCTTTTCCAAAAATTTCCAGACCGTGTTGCTCCATTATGTTGTAATCAGTCAACTATAGTTCGCATAATGCGTGTTGCCAGTGACTACTTTCAACCCTTTATAATAGAACAAGAACGAATAGATATTTAACGAAAACTATTCGCATAGCAAATAACGTTGTTTTGTTGAACGAACAAGCTACGTTAATTGATAATCGAGAATCCCTTGAAAGATAACCGAAGTACTACCCCCACCTTTTGCGGAGTCTCTAACCTAAGATGGCAGCTTCTAATGTATGTCCGCCAACAGATAAGAGGCCCCGGGTATGGCGGGCGGGACAGATGTTATCCAGTATTGTGGCTTCTACCATAGTCTGCATTTTCTTGTGGTTGTTGAGGTACTGCTTTCCGACTGACTTATATAGCTGCGTTGACTTTATGAAGGGGTGGGGTTCTGTTGAACAAAAGTTTTTGGCTATGGCACCAGTGCTATGGAGTAAAGTTTTCTTTATACCCCACTACTAGTCAACTGTTTTTGCAAAAACTTTGTCATAAAGCAGTTTATTAGCTCTAAACATTTATTTTAAATGTATACCGAAAACATTTCAAATGAGAACATTTGAGTGATATTATGCAGGTTCATCTCTATCTTTTGTCTGGAACCTGTGGTTTGACAAGACGTATTCAAGATCAGATTTGAAGCCTAGAAGTGTCATGCATGTGTATAAACAATGCTCTTAAATCCCAATCATGTTTTTGTTATTTTAAGATGCAAAGCCCAGTCACAGATCTTAGCCGCATATGTAATTACAGGACCCTAACCAGCATACACCGTGGATCCCTAAAGGCCAGCCTCGAGAAACTAAACTTAAAATGCAAGGTGGGAGATAGTTGAGAGAAAGACGAATTCGATGTAGCCATTTTGACCATTTAAGACAGTTGCCCCATTGACAATGAACACTCCGGGGCCTTGTGTACAGTGACATATTTTTTTCTGCTGTAAAAATTAGCATTGTTTCCGTCACCCCAATTTGATGAGTAGAGCAATGCATGCTGGGAAGCTGTGGCCCGTCCAACGCGTCTTTATGTAACCGGTGTGAAAAGGCTAGCTAATTAGTGGTGAGCACTAGTTGCGTTTTCAATCTAGGGCTGTGGCAGTTGTGGAGGGATGCTTAATGGGATGCAGTTGTGTTCAGAGGGTAACTGGTTCGAGCCCAGGTGGGGACAAGGAGAGGGACGGAAGCAATACTGTTACATTAACTTCTGGTTTCAGTTGCACAGTGGTCCTTTGTTGCTCAGTTGGTAGAGCATGGTGCTGGTAACGCCAGTTTAGTAGGTTCGATTCCCAGGACCACCATATGTAAAACGTATGCACTGTAATTCAGTTTGTATGAGAGAATGTTAAATGCATATATCGGGGTTCCCCAACTGGTGGCCCGTGGGCCAAAGTTTTCTGAGCCCAAAAAAACACGTTTGTTTTTAAATTTCATTGTTGGACTGTAACAACACCATAACATCAGCTCCAAGTGAATTTAATTTATGAAATCTGTTCCCAAGTTTTCCAGTGCATAATATATTCACATGTGATCTTGTACACATGTAAGCAAGGTTAGAAATTGTTTTCGTCAAATATATCTGTTTGTGCTTCTTGCGGTAAATTTGCTGTCAGCAAATTATTTGTAATTATGTTCCGACCATCCGCTCAAGAAAAAAAGGGCCCACTGCTAAATCTAGTTGATGATCCCTGCCATATGTTATTATATATTATTCAAACTACTACTGGGACTTAATTGGTAAAGTACTGTTATGACAATTTAAGTTGCTCAGAGGCACTGTTTGAAGAAGCAGTTAGCTGGCACACTATCCTTAGAAAAGTTCTCACTTGAAAGGAGTCAATAACGGTATTTTGGCAGATTTGTGGGGAAATAAATGGTTATCATTTCATATATAAGCCAACGTGTAAAAGGAAAGGTACTTCATTCTCCTCCATATCCACTAAATCAGTCTGATTGTTGCCACAGCAGTTTGAGTGGCACACAAATCTCAAAATGTAGACCTAATGTAGTTTCATTCAGATTCAAACCAAGATTTATTGAGTTTAATGTGTGTCAGAAACACACCTGCTGTGTAGGCCCATCTTTCTTTCCTGCCTTGCTCCTATTGGCTAACACCTTGACCTGGAACTGCAGTCCTAATCCTGTCTCGGCATTCTCATCTGATCCCCAGTGTCAGAGGTACTCTCAATCCCAACTGAGCCCTTGTATGAATACAATGGGCACTGTCTGTGTGGATCTGATCTGACCACTTATTGTTATGGCTGCCATTTTGTTAAGTTATGTGGCAGTTGTTGCTCCTCTCAGTGGAAGAAGTTGAGCATAGTTCTCCCTCGCGCCCCGCCGCTCTGCTCCTCTCTGCCACTCCTCTCCAGGTCCGGGGTTTGCAGAAGTGTTGTGGTGGCCTGTTGTGCCTGTAAAAGCAGCCCCCGCTGTCCCTCCCTCCATCCCTCTCTTACACCACCTTTCTACCTCCCGTAGTCCTGGCCTTATGAACCACTCTTCTTGACAGGAATATTTGAGATGCTGCTTCTATCTGAAGTGTCGACTAGCCAGCCCCTAAGCCTTGTTTGTGTGTCACAGTTCCTTTCTTCTAAACAGAACATATTATAGATTGGCCACAGCTGATAAGATGCATTGTTATTCACTCTAATCATCATTGTATGGCTCATGCGAGGAAGCTTTGTCGACTATGTATTTCTAGATGGCTCATTTTCATACAGCAGTCGCTCCAACTAGTTATTATGGCTGAAGAAGAGGCTTTTCCCGCTCTGTCTATCCATTCATTCATTGAATTGCCATTTGCCTGACTAATCAACCGGAATTATTCGGCTGCTCTGTTCACAGCATACTTCAGAGACTGCCATCCTTGTCATCTGTGTGGCGATGTTAAAATTAGGGGTGTTGTACAAAACAAAGTCATAAGTGATTGGATCATCTCTAACCAGAGTATCAAAGCCAATGACCCATTTTCCAAACGCAGCTTTACCCACCTGTGTTCTGGCTCTGGGACCAATCAGAATGGTTAGAATGCGCTTGCGTTCTTGAAATTGTCGGAGGGACTCGGATCCAGACCCATTGTGGAGAAAAAACTAAAGTGCGTGACGTAGCATAGCGTTTGGCCGGAGCAAGGCGTTTGGGTAGCCAGGCAACAATACTATCCCCTCATTCAAACAACGGCACAGTCACAGCCGAGATTCAGTATAGTGGTTAAGTGTTAAGATCTGAGAGATAATGAATCTCAGTATAGCCTAGAGGAGATTTACAGACCTTTTATAGACTTAGTCTAAGTAGGTCCTTCCTTCATCAATTTGAAATGATGGGTGAAAGCAATACAGCAGAAGACCAACAAGGGATCGCTTTCACCTGTCCAGTGCTATCAGTGCAGCAGCAGAAAATGATGCACAGTTCATGACAATTGAGTCCCACCACTGGAGTGGGAAGTGAATGCAGCCTTCTACAGTGTACACAGACTAGCAGTGGAAGAGGAAGTGAGCCCCCCCCCCCCCCCCATCCTGGCCCAGGGTAATCCTCTTCCTGTCCCTCACACCCTTAACCACAGATCTGGGGTCAGTTTACCCCGAACCCTGATCCCAACCTTAACCATTTTACGCGATGAAAATACCTGACTGTTGATCAGGGTGTTGGGAACAATGTGTAGGCCTTCATTCTGTCAGAAGTGCATCAGGACAGACAGTGACAGAAATCATCTGCCCTGAGGGAGTGTCTTAAAACCAGTAACCCTGGCTGGAGGCGCCGGCCTTCCAGCCTTCTCCTGCGCATGGGTAAGTCTAGCCAACCACCTCCCACCCAGCCGCTGACTGTCTGAATACCTTTCAGCATGGTCGGGTCAGTCGTCTCTCTGGGAAATTATTTAGCTCCTCTGGGAGGCCCCGAGTTTCCTGCAATTGATTCTTGGAAAACTGAGGGATAAATTGAGGTTTTGGGTGTTTGAACTGTTTGAACTGTTTGTCTTGTAAACTGTCAAATGTACCATATTAAGACTAGCATTGCACATGTTATTTGTGGCACCAGTTAGTTGCTCAAATCTCAACACAACTATAACATTTTATTGGAACAAACTTAGTATGATCTAGCCTATTTTGTTAGATACGAATAACCTGTAATTGCACATGATCCTAGGTTTGCAAACAAAACTCCGCTGTAGTACAGCTATTTATCACTCAAAGTGTTATGAGGGAGTGCACCACCATCTTTCCAGGGTGTTGATCCATCCTCCTCCTAGTACAGCCTCTTCCAACTGCCATCACAGTTGTGCAAATATATGATGGCTAATGCCAGATAGCTAAGCACTAGCTAGCTAGGCGCTAGTCAGTCAGTGGCGCTGACAGATTGAAACTGATATCAACCAAATTGTTCACTATATAACATGAGTTAGTTAATTGATGCCTAGTTAGCAAACACAATTATACAGTTTTTATTAGGAAGATTTAATAAGTTAGACACTCACTGGACAACTTTGGTAGGTAGCTAACTAGATGGCTTGGTTTCCATTTCCCAACAGATTTTTCTAATTCCCCTGATTGGTCTTGGAAGTCATGTGTTCACCAGAAACGACTTCTGGTAAACGGTTTGCCTCTAGTGGCAATAAATATTGTTGCCACAGATTCACCACTAGTGGCAAACATTTGCAAACTTCTGGCGACATTTTGTGGCACACTATTTAGTTGGAAGCAAATTTGCCACAAATTTGCAGGGAGATAGCTGCAACAAATTCATTTTTGTAAGGGACAGAAATGGTATGACTGTATTTGAACCTGCATTCTGCCCAACCCTACTTTTCTCTTTCTTCTTCCCCGTCTTTCTATGTTTTTCTTCTCCTGGGCCAGACATCCTTGACAGGAAGTTAAAACTCCTCTTTCTCCCCCTCTTGCCCCAGGCCTGCAACGGGCTGACACAAAGGGGCTTTTACCCCGGCTGACCCTGCAGCAGGTACCTCGGCTGTTGGGCAGCCAGTCAGATGAGTGCCACAGAGGAAGGCGTTGTGGTGCTGTTTCCTTGGAGTCAAGGTCAAAGTTCTGCTGAATATATCACTGACAACCTCTTCTATTCCCCATGCGACTGTTTCTACCTTTCACATGTACACACATACAACCGCTCTTACTCCTCCTTTGCCCCACATTTGACCACAAAAGGCCTCTGATTTGGACAGCGATTTTTTTGGGGGGGGGGATATTAAGCCCACGTGTTTAAAGCAGAGAGCAGATTGCATAAACAGAACTCCTTCCTGTTTTCCCCCTCCCTGCTGTAAAGAAAAAAAGTCCATTAACAAGGCAGCCGTGCGTAAAACAACCAGATTCCTATAGTCCCCCCTGCCCCCTCACTCAAATCCCAGCCCAAGCATATTGCTCGCCCCTCAGGCCCCCCCCCCCCTGCCTCCCTACTCAATCGCCCCACTGCTCACATCAGTCACATTCAAACACTGTCTTTGTGCAGTTAGCTACTCACAACACACATCCATACCCTCTTCCCCGTCTGCACATGCACATCAGCATGCTCACCCCCCCCCCCCCAGTGGAGCAGAGGTATAAATTATGCTCAGGCGCATGCCTCTTGTGGGGTAGGTGGAGGGAGGGAGTTTTCAGTGGGTAAGGTATGGAGGGGGCCCTGGGAGGGGGTAGGGCAGATAAAAGGAATGCTGGTGGTGTGCCTCTGGAGAGCTAGCCCCTTGCTGGGACCTGATGCCTGTACTCTGGGGCTAGGGCTCAGGGAGGGAGACACCACAGGTGGTTCTACCATATGATGGCAGTCCACAAGGCTCTTAAGGCCACTGCTGAATCACATAGCCCTGGATTAGTGGGACCCAGAAATTAAGAGCTCTGTAGGTCCTTTTATTCATATTATGAGTAATTTCATATGTCCAAAATAAGAACTGTGACCATAACTTTTGGTTTTGGAGTAAGTGTTGTTAGCTTTTGGAAGTTAGACTGGCAGTGTTTATTCAATTGAACTTCACTCTGCTTTGAATCTACAAAGAAAAGCGCAGACGGTTGATTACGACAATTCGTCTTGAAATGTATACAGTTTGGTTAGGACACTTCAGAAGTAATTTGTCTTCTAACTGATCCGTGAGGTTACACTTGTCTTCAAATTGTTTTTGCAGGTTATCTTTTCAACGTGTCAAGTGAAAATGACTTAGTGTCATATTCGATAAGCATAAGTCTAGCCAAGCAGAGGTTCAGGCAGTAGCCAACGAACTTGGACCAGGCGTTCTTCTTGTAGCATGATGATTCCTTGAGGACACAGCCCCTCTAACAACTAGTTCAGACACCCTGAAGTGAAACTATTCTCTTAGTTAAGCTTGCTTACTACTCTCACATTTGACCTAATTTGTGTTATCATTAAAGATAAAGAACATAAGCCGTTATTAACTTAGGATGTTTGTGATGTAGGCTTGCTGCTTCTGTAGGCTTGCTGCTTCTGTAGTCTTGTAAAATTAAGTGGCAGAAATTTGCTCCCATTTGCTCCCGTGTCGAAAGATAATTTCTTGGGAGTGCTCCGATAGTTTATTTTGGCTTGGTTGAAAGGTGTGAACAAGATCATTTTGGAAACTTCTGTCTTCACTAATCTGTTCTGACTTGAATCAAACCTTTTGCATATGAAACAAACAATAATTACGGAAGTTTCCAACCATGATACAGTGCAGATTGATACTTGTCTTTTTTCTGATTTGAATTTAAGTCCTCCCCCTATAAGCTTGTCTGTGTGTTTCACTCTGGTGCTCTTGTCAATAGCAGCAGAGCAGTTGGGAGAGCCAGCCTTCAAACCAGAACAGCAGAGTACCTCTTATGAAAGACCTATGGTCACGCAATCTGACACAATCAACTTTACAACTTCCCTCCCCCACACGGTCTGCCTACCATCCATGTGCCAGGCTATGTTCTGATAGTATTTCTAATGAAAGTCAATTATTATGATCCATTGACTGTTGGTGATAAAGTAAAAATGGTATTGTTGTTGTATGTGACATGGCCTCCCAACCAGGCCTAGTATGTGGCCCACAGGAAATGCCTCCTGTTTACGTTTTGGGGATTTCCTGGAAAAAAGTTTCATTTTCAACCATCAAGAGAGTAGGGGGGGAAATAACTAGTCCCTCTATTCTGTTGCTATTCAGCTTGCTACAGTCCATTTTGTAACTCGAGTTTCGCGTTCAATGGTAGTTACTGACACAGAGCTGTCGACTAGCAGTTATGGTTTGGATGTTCTAGTGTAAAAAAATAAAATTAGTCCTGAGTATGGGTGTGAGCATTTAAACGAAATTGGGATCTTAACCACAAGGGAAAATCCTTAATCAAAAATACATTTTATTATTTTCCCACAAAATTAATCAATGTGCAGTTATCACAAACCATTTTCTGTTATAGCCTAACTAGACGATAGGATATAAAGGCCTGGGAAAATAGTGTAATTTAAATATTGACTCAGCCATAGGAAGTAGGTGCAAAGTAAACGGCATAGTGGGTCAATTTCCTCCCTATTCCCACTACGAGAGATGGCGTCTGAGGAGCAGAGTGGCCAAAGAGATTTCTACTTTTCAATTCACATTACATCATTGCCTTACCTTTCGTTGTGGCGGGTAACACTAAATTCTTTGTCCGCAGCTCAAATTAACCATAAATTTCACAGTTGACACTAGCAAGTAAGCGCAAATTATTTAACAATCCGAGCAACCTTTCTTCCTAAACATATTACAATGTGGAGTAATGCAACCAAACCATATTACTCATCAGTAATGCAACAATCCACAACCATGTGCAGTCAATTAGTTTATTTTCTCGTCTGTACACATTAAATTAGCTGACAATACACAGCTAACTCCAGCTAGCTAACATGCTTCATGATCAAGTAATGTTAGCATATCAATAATGATATACAAATGTAAAAGTACAGTAACATTATCAGTGTCCTTATTATATAGGCTACACAGCTATTTAACGTTAGCATGCTAGCTCAACGAAATTTAATTTCTGCATCAAATATGTGCTGGCTATAGCCGAATTCTAATCTTTAGTTGAATCATAGCTAGATAAGCGCTCTAAGGCTTACACTAGCTACCGCATTAGTTACCTTAGAAAAAAACAGGCTTAGTTTGATCTATATCAACGAAGTCATTATGAGGTAAAAGAAAATTGGTGGCTCAGTGCAGTCAAGCAAAAACCTTGACTTGAGATTTAAAAGTATGTAACAGGATGTTACTATTTCAAGGTACTCAATTCTATCTTTTTCATACACTTTTCTGTGTGTGGTTAAACGAGACCATTCTGTTTACACTGCCCTGCTTAGAGGCTAGCAACTGTCGGGCATGTGTGCGTGGTCGAAATGTGACAAGTTTGCATTAACGTATATGTGTAGCCGAGGCTATTTTTGCAAAAAGTTTAACTGTAAAGTCCCTAAGAGTGAAGCTCGAGGCAAAAATTCTCCACTGTTTTGGTGCCCTGGCTACCACGCTGTGAACTTCTGCACTTGCGCATGTACTGTCAGAGCAAAGTGTTGAATCTTGCTCATCTCTGTCTTAGCCTATTCATTGATGATTACTGAATTTGCGAGACCTTGCAAGCCCAAAAAATTGCAAGATACATCATTCCTTTGCGAGAGAATGCTTTTGATTGCCAATAGATAAGCCTAGTGCACGGCTCTGTCTTTGTGGCCAACCACCTATACTGTGCCCATCCCTTTCGTTCCTCACTAGCTCGCTGTGAAAGATGCAAGTGTTTTGTTGAAGGCTTGGGTGGTATACGGTATACGGGGGTATTTGGAAATAGCCACAGGTTGGTTTTTCAATACCGTTAACCTTTCTAGCGCAGGCGTTCCGCTAGCGGAACCCCTCGACAGCATTGTGCTGAAACACATTAACAAGTCCAATACAGCAAATGAAAGATAAACATCTTGTTAATCTACCCATCATGTTCGATTTCAAAAAGGCTTTACAGCGAAAGCACAACATATGATTATGTTAGTTCAGAGCCAAGTCAAAAAAACACAGCCATTTTCCCAGCCAAAGATAGGAGTCACAAAAAGCAGAAATATAGATAAAATGAATCACAAACCTTTGATCTTCATCAGATGACTCTCATAGGACATCATGTTACACAATACATATATGTTTTGTTCGATAATGTGCATATTTATATCCAAAAATCTGTTTACATTGGCGCATTACGTGCAGTAATGTTTTGATTCCAAAACATCCGGTGATTTTGCAGATAGCCCCAGAAATACTCATAATAAACATTGATGAAAGATACAAGTGTTATTCACAGAATTAAAGATGGACTTCTCCTTAATGCAACCGCTGTGTCAGATTAAAAAAAAAAAAATACGGAAAAAGCAGAATCTGAGTACGGTGCCCAGAGCCCAATCCAGCCAAAGAAATATCTGCCATGTTGGAGTCAACAGAAGTTAGAAATAACATGATAAATATTCACTTACCTTTGATCTTCATCAGAATGCACTCCCAGGAATCCCAGTTCGACTATAAATGACTGATTTGTTTCATAAAGTCCATTTATGTCCAAATAGCCACTAGTTGTTAGCGTATTCAGCCCAGTAATCCATCTTCATGAGCACTACGTCCAAACAAAAACTCAGTTCCGTTACAGGTCGTAGAAACATATCAAACGATGTATGGAATCAATCTTCAGGATGTTTTTAACATAAATCATCAATAATGTTCCAACCGGAGAATTCCATTGTCTGTAGCAAAGCACTGGAACGAGAGCTAACTCTGTCTGGAGCGCGCGTCAGAGCCTGAGAGACTCTGCCAGAACCAGACTCATTTAGCTCCCATTCCCCCCTCCTTTATAGCAGAAGCCTGAAACAAGTTTCTAAAGATGGTTTACATCTAGTGGAAGCCTTAGGAAGTGCAACTTAACCCATAGACACTGTATTCGGTAGGCCAAGCTTTGAAAAACTACAAACCTCAGATTTCCCACTTCCTGGTTGGATTTTTCTCAGGTTTTCGCCTGCCATATGAGTTCTGTTATACTCACAGACATCATTAAAACATTTTTAGAAACTTAATTTTTTCCTTCTTTACCTGTCCCCAAATTGAATAGTTTGTTTTGATATTTCAACCAATGTGTGCTCATCGCGTCTGGTATGGATGGACAAAATCAACATGCAGGCGCGTGCCCGGTCTAGTCTGCATGTTAACCATCTGAAAGGGACACACTGTGAGGCCCAAACTGTCGCTGGCATTAGTGCACCTGCATTGTGAATTCACGTGGAATTCTATGCATTTTTCTTATTGTTTTAACAGAAAACCGCAAAAAAAGGTGTTTAAACATTACGATTTTATTTTAAAAAAATCACATCTCTAGTGATGAGTCGACAACACGTAGTCTAACCCCAAGAAAGAGCAAGTGGTGGTGGGAATGTGCAGGTCTGATATTGAAGGATGGCTGTGGTGGTCTGGCTCTGTTTGTATGGGCAGGTAACTCGTTGTCTCTCCTGCATCAGGGCATGCCTAACCGCACACTCGCACGTCACCAAACACACATTGGTCGGCACCCAGCCTGCGGATTGAACTCTCTCCCACTCCACCTCTCGCTTGCTCTGTCTTCTACTCTTCCTATAGCTTGTTCTCTCTCCCACTCCACTCCCTCTCACTAACACACCTAAGCCCCTCCCTCTCAGACACACACACACACACACCCGGGCGTAGCCCTCCTACCAGAGAGAGCGAGAGGGAGAGACGTAGAGAAGGCCCTGGCACTGAGCCACATCTGTCACTCTAGAGGGAATTAGGTGAACGGTCAGCCCTCTGGCTTAGACGCCAAATCTGATCACAGGGATTCAAATTTGCAGCTTTTGGCATGGCCCTGCTGCACACCTCGCTCACCCTCCCCCCCCCCCCCCCCCATATCCTACTTCCCTACACACACACACACACACACACACACACACACACACACACACACACACACACCACCCCTTCTCACCACCCTGCACACACGCACATGGATACACACACTCCTCCCCACGCACATACACCGTCTCATCTCCTCCCCCACGGTGCAATGTCATAGGGGGGCTGTGGGAGCTCTCACTGTGCTGGAGGAGCTGAGCTGCTTAATGGGAGGAGAGGTGATTTATGGGCCAGGAAGAGAGGAAGCAGGGCAACTCCTGTTCCTGCTCTTAGCAGTAGCTGTGAGGTGATAAAAGCGGCTAGTGCTGTCACGGCAACACAGGGCCCATAGGCCCGCCACACTGGAGCCCTCAGCTCTCATTCTGGCACGTTTAAATCATAACAAGGCTCAATCTGGTGAAATGTAGGCCAAAGCACGGAATAGTTTCCCAATCATTTTATTTTGAAGAACGTCCTCTTTCTCTCTCGTTCTTCTTGAGTGTTTCCCTCGCGGGCCCAAGTGACTTTGTGAGTGTAGTTGTTGATTGCTATGGCCATTTACCTAGTGCTTCATTTTCGCTGTACCTCTACTGTGTGGCAGAAATAAACAACACAGGGCAAGTTAAAGAGCATGATGGTGGGTGTATAATTGTGGTTGACTCTGTAGATGAAGAGTAAGTGGTGTAATGGTAGTGTAATATGTCGTAGTCTACTGTAGGCCTATATGACGGTTTAGAAGCAATGTTCAATCACTTGCGTAGATTTAAGAAAAAACTGTGGGTAGCCTATAATTCAAATGATGTAAGACTACTAGTCTATGTTGTAGTTTAGCTGATAGAAAAGTACTTTATAACCGACGGTTATGGATGAAGACCGTAAATATATATCAGCTTAGATCACAGTGCAGTTATCACAAAACAGATTATTTTCTGTGTTGTAGCCTAACTAGATACCCTATTCCTCTCTGGTATGATTTACATTTAAAAAATCCTAACTTTAGGCTACTTTGGTGAATCTGCGAGGTGTACAAGACCTTGCGAGATATGGATTACCCAGACCTATGTGCACGTTTCTTCCTGCTTGCCCCCTCCTTTCTGTCCCTCACACTGGCTCGCCTGCTCTTTCTTTTGGCTAGTGGCTAATGATGCGGGTGTGTGTTCAGTCTGTGTGTAGAATATCGTAGCCAAGTCATTGATGATAGGCCCTGCTTTACTGATGTTGTGAACCATTGCAAGATACAGCATTCCATTGTGATATACATCTCTTGATCGTTGTTAGCCTGTTACGGCTGGGTGTTCCGCTAGCGGAACGTTTCGACAACATCCAGTGAAATTGCAGAGTGCGAAATTCATTTTTTAAATTACAAATATTTAACTTTCATACAATCACAAGTGCAATACACCAAATTAAAGCTTCACTTCTTGTTAATCCAGCCACCGTGTCAGATTTCAAAAAGGCTTTATTCCACTATTGAAGACGGAATCAATAGCGGATAAAAATGAAAGTGGAGCGAGCGCTAGGTCGCGCGCCACAAACACAACAGTACACTAGACTCGACCCTCGTTCTGAATAGCCATACTTCTTAATTAGTCAAAAGAAAAACATCAACCAATTTCTAATGACTTGTCATCTAGTGGAAGCCCTAGGAACTGCAACCAGATGCCTCAAATCTAGATTTCCATAGAAACCAATTGAAAACATGGTCACCTCAACAACAAAAATTCCTGGATGGCTTGTCCTTTTTTTTGTGAGTCGAGTACTCCGTTATTTTGGAGTCGTCTCTCCACCAGTTGGAAAAATGGCAGAGAAAGACAAGCAACAGCAGCGAAGTCCTTTATGGCATTACTATGAGAAGGAAATGCAAACTTTGCGAGGTGGAATTGAGGTACAGCAATGGTAGTACTGGTGCAATGCTTGACCATCTGAAAGGGACGCACTGTGACAACCTAACAGTTGCTGGCAGCTGAATTGTGATTTCACATGTAATTTTGTGCATTTTTATCGTTTTAACAGAACCAATAACAAAATGGCGGTTTAAAGAAATTGTTCTTTTGTCACATCCTTAGGACGCTCGCAATGGCTGCCTGGTATTGTGAAGCAATGACTATGGTAATATAGACTTGTCATTCAGGTTATGTTAACTGATATAGCTCATTCACTGTAATGTGTTTTTTGTAACGTCAGTTGAGTTGAATTAGTATATCACAGCACGTTTTAGAAAATGTTACTTCCTGCTTTGCTCCTATGGTATACTCGCAATATGCCATCATTGACTTGAAATGGGACTCCCGTTTGATTCATTCTACTTCTATGGCAGCACTTGCAGTCAGGAGACGAGAAACGATGCATAATAATAATATACATTTGTTTTGCTATTCTGACTGTTATGGTGACCGCTGTAATTTTGTCTGCTCAATTATCGTTATCCAAAATTCCATGACTCACAGCCCTAATATCTGTTACTATATCTTTGTTACTGCATAGGCCTACATGGCGGCCGTGGAGTGTGAGTCTATTCACCACAATAAACAGGAAGTCTGACAGCTCCAGGCATGTCACGCCACTCCACTCTCCGCCACATTGGTGGCTAACTACGGATGTGACATTACGCACGCTTCCTACTCAATCATGTTTCGTCACTCTCTCGCTCTTTCTCTCTCTCTCTCTGTGTCAACACTCCCCGCTGTGTTGTGGTTTGTCTTTAGAGATCTGTTACAGTTTGTTCTTTCTTCATCTAGTGAGTCGCCCAGCAAGTTTTTATTTGAATTCCCTTTGTCTGAGGTTGTTGCTAAAGCAAGTTTGTTGTGTTGCAACTTGCGAGCATCATTCTCTTCCTTTCCTTTGTGATGTCTTTCCTTTTTGAGTTTGAAGGTGAAATTCAGTGTCTGAATTGTGTTTTGCGAAGGCTTACCAGTATGCTAATGTAGCCTTTTTGAAGAGTTGCTGTTTAGCAGGAAATTGCTTCCCCTCTGCTCATTGACTAGAAAGGTCAGTGGTAGTAGTGCGTGGGGCTGATGCTAGCAACCATGTGGAGAGGCTTGAAAGAAAGAGGAAAGTTGGGGGTGGGGCAGAGGGAGGGGAATGAAGAGAGGAGGGGATTCTCTAGTGGGGGAAGTGAAGTGTTGAAGTTTCGGGGACACATTCCTCCTCCCTACTCGTGCACCCAAGCTACATAATAAGTACTGTGACACACACACACCTACACTATCCTCTTCACATACTCAAGCTTACACTAGGACCCAATTTTAGCCTGATATAGTTCTGGTTTATTTTTTCCAGGTGTCCGTTTTCCACTTTTTTGGAAACCCCCAAACACACATTTTTTTATAAAAATAGAACATTCAAGTTTAATGTTTTTAATTACAACAATGTTTAAACCACATCAGGAGACTATTTTAGAGGTCTGGGAAATGTAATGCAACTGCACACCAGGAAGAGCCATTGTTTGGTTAAGCGGTGTTGCTGTAACGCTCATGTGATTGCAGAGTTTGCAAGACAAATGGCCACTGGATTGACGCAAATAATCATGTTAGCATTCTGCCAGGTAGGCATAGGCTACTTTGGCGTTAACATTTAAGTGAGGTTTTTGGGAAAGCCTTTTCCATCTCTACCAGAAGGTTATCATTAGCATCATTGCTAACTTTTCAGAAAGTTGCATGAAAATACGAATCACTGACGCATTTTGTCTTGTGATTCACTTGGGTAAATTAATGCTTTTTCTAATAAGTCCAATAGATTCAGTTTATTTCCTACATTCAGTTTATTTCCTACTAAGAGCAATAAATGTAATATTGTTGAATTCCGTTTTAATGTCTGGACTCCGTAACGCTGCTTTCATAGGCTTGAGGCGGAGTAGGGCCCTAACCTGCGCGCACATGCCCACACATAAACACACGTCACGTGTTGAGTTGGACACCCAATCCCTGTGCTAGCTCTCCTTTCAGCCTGGTTTATCTCACACCGCCATAATACCGCCAGCTCATCTGATTACAGAGCTCAGGGGACGTGCAGGTTGAGGACACGCATGATTAGGGGATGGCCGATATAGGCGTAGAATCTAATAGCGTTTTAGCAATATTTTGTAAAAAAATATTTTATTTTACACTTGGCTAAACTTTGGGAACCATAAAATTAGAATGATCATTCTAGTTTTATGGTTAGAATACAGTGGGAATGCAGTTTTGTTTGGCATGACAATGGAAGTAAGGGAGATGGTTGTGTTGGAGTAGGAACCAAATTGCTGGTCAGTGTTTCCCAGGGGACCCTAATTGGGTTTAAATAGATGGATACATAGACAGATTTTTTTAATTTTTTTTTGCCTTTCTCCCGCTCATTTATGAACAAGCTGCACAAGCAGTGCTGATATATTTCACCACTGGTACCAGCCTGTATAAGAGCAAAGGTTTGTCAGCAAGATAAGTGGATTTAGCTAGCCAGCTAGCTAGTGATTAGCATAAGGGGCCAGCACATGTTTTCTAGGCACATTTGCAGCTTGCTAAGACCAACTAACTAGAGTTTTGCAGAGAAAGTTACACAAACAAATAGTATAAAATAGAAACGTGGATTTCTATAAAGAAGCAATGTGGAAAACTGCGTTATTGTTTCAAAATCAGTTGACTGCTCACTGTTTAGTCAGTGCATGCAGAGTGCAGCTCGAGCACCAGGAACTGCCTGCTTGAGTGACAGGGGGCGGGTCTTGTGTGTATGGGATTGGGCAGCGCTCAAAAGAGACTGAGCGAGAGCTCCGTCAACTTGAGCAATAAATCAAAAGTTTTAAATAAGGCATTAGACGGCTGTGGCGTTTCAAAATGTCTGGCGGTATGGATGTTGCACATGTCAATATTGCAATTTCTATTAAACATTTTATTTATTTGTGTAGCCTCACTCACTCGTGATGCACCCAGAAACACACACACACACAACATACATGTATGCACTCACTCTTACACACTCACACTTGAGCTCTGCCGCTCTCTCTCCTCTGCCCAACAAAACACACACACGCTTGAGCAGGTGGCTCCCCTCCTTGTATTCTCACATCTGCTGGGCTGATCTGGCAGCTGCTGCTGTTTAAACACCCCTGCTTCTGCCCAGGCCTTTGTTCTTTTCCAACCAACAACCCATTCTAAAGAATGAATGAGTTTAGGCTTGGTGTGTGTGTTGGAAGAAAATCTTTTGTTTGAAAGTAAATGGAAACAGAGGTGGGATGGGGTGGTGGGGGATGGGGATGAAAGGGCTATGGGGGGGGGGGGCGTTTACAACTGATTAAACTGCTAAACATGTGCCACTTTTTAAGAAATCTATTTCAGTTAGGAGGTTAAAGAACAGGAGTAGCGTTGCACAATTGACCTGATATAGCCGATTCTAATGTTCCTATCTCTCTCTTCCCTTTCTCTGTCCTCTTCCTACCGCTCTCCTCTCTCCCTCCCTCCAGGTCCCATAACCTGGCTTTGCCTGACACTGCGTTCTCATTCTCTGAGAGAATTAGGGAAATATGGAGTGACATGCTGCAGATTAGTTAGCGGATTAGTGGCTTTGAGGACATCCACCTCTGTGTGAGCGCAGATTCCCTGGAGCTCCGCTCCCCCCAGCCGCCAGGTCCCCAGCAGCCATGGCCGACCCAGGGATGTTGAGCCTGTTCGGGGACGACGCCAACCTGTTCTCGGACGGGCTGGAGGGCCTGGGGGACTGTGGCTTCCCCCAGGGCCAGCCCAACCCCATGGGGCAGCAGATGCCCCACGAGCACCAGGGCTACGGTTCGCTCTCCTCCAACTCCCTCCACCACCCCTCGCAGGCCGTTCCCGGACAGCCCAAGATGGGCCACCCCTACGACCCCTTCGCGGGCTACGAGCAGCAGCAGGGCCGGATGTTGGGCAACGGGCCCGTCGTCAACGGCATGGCGTCCCCACATTCGCGCTACCACAACAATCCCCAACAACCTGGAGGGGGGCACCACGTCTATTCTGGAGCGCAGGGTGACGGGCGCGGCCAGCCATTCCCTGACGGAGGAGCCGTGTGGGGCCCCCAGGCTGGCCCCGGGCAGGGAAGGCCTCCATTCCAGCAGCAACAGGCTGCAACCCAGGCCCCCTCCCACCAACAACACGGCCCCTCAGGACCCCAGGGCCACGGCCACCAGATGGGCCCCTACATGGGCCGGGCCGACTATGCGACCATGCAGGCCCACTCTGGCCAGACTCAGACGCCTCCTAGGATCAACCACTTCCCCCAAGGTATGGGCCAGGAGCCCAGCCACTACATGGGCCACGTGGGGCTCCAGCAGAACCCCAGCATGACAGGTCCCCCCATGCGCCACCCAGCCCAGCAACAGCAGCCTCCACAGCAGCAACCGCCTGCCCAGCAGTTCCTCCACCGGCCCAGCCAGGAACCCATGGCCTCCCACACCCCTCGCTTCCCCCACAGCCCCTCTCGCCAGCAGCAGGTCCTGGCCGGGAGGCCCCACCAGAACATGGGGTTCAACATGCACGGCCAGGCAGCCCCCCCTGGTGCTGTAACCAGCTCAGGGCAATACCCCCCCTACCCCCAGTACGGCAACCTTAATCAGGGATTAGCCGGCAGTGCAGGGATGAGTCCCGTCATGAGCCTCAGCAGCACCAGCAACAACAGTAACGCCATGGGGCCAGCCCAGGTCCAGCGCTACCCCAATGTAGGTGGACCCCCACAGCGCTACACGGGCCCCCAGGTACACCAGCAGCCTGTCCACCCCAACCAAATCACCGGACAGCCTATGCACCCTTCCCAGCCCATGCACCCCTCCCAGGCACAGGCCACCCCCCAACAGCAGCCCCACCTCCCCACACCGCCTCAGGGATCTTACGGCTCTCCCCCCTCCATGTCCCCAATGAGGGGCATGGGAACCCCTGGGGGCACACCTCCGCCTCAACAGGGCCGCCCCCCTAGTGCCGGCCTGGCTCCAGAGGTAGGGGGCTACCCAGGAGTCCCACTCCAGCCCCCTAACCCCATGGCCCCCCCCCAGAGAAACCCCACTCCCATGGGTGCTCAGCAGCCACACCCCCACCTGCAACACCACACTCAGCACCCTTCCCACCCGCAGCAGCACCCCCACATGCCCCCGGGCCAGCAGCTCTACCCCGGCATGCCCCCTAACCAGCGAGTCCCACTCGGCCAGGTGAGACCTCCAGGTCCCATGGCCCACGGTGAGCCTCCAGGACCCCAGGACCAGCGGCTGCTCCCTCTCCAGCAACAGGCTCCCAGACCTGGGCAGCAGCTGCAGCCTCCTCCCATGGCCTTCCAGCAGCTGCAGCAGGTGCACCCCGCCCAGGCTGCTTTGCCCCCGTCGCAGGCCCAGACGCACCTGGCCGGCCCCCACCACCAGAACTCTCCACCCAACCAGCCACCCTGGGCGCCACCGCCACACCAGTCGCCTCCAACCCCCCAGAAAGTGCCTCACATTCAGGTGAGTTTCCTTTGATGTTGAGGTTTGTGTGTGGGGGTTTTTGTGGGTTTGTTTTCATGTGCGTGGGGTATTTGTGTGTGTGTGGGGGGGGGGTCTGTGACATTTAAAAACTCAGTGGTGCACTGGGTGGAGGTTGAATGGGAGTTTTGAGGTGTGTGTGGGAAATGGATTTTTACAGCGGTTTGTTTCCTCTCCACTGCATATCCTGGCCCTCCCCAAGACCCAGGCGCCACAGTACTAATCTCCTATCCCCCTCCCATCCCCACCCCCTCTCTCTGAGGGGGAATACTCCCTTCCTGCTCTCTAAGCATCTCTCTCCTCCCCCGTCTGCTCTCTTTCCGCCCGCTCTGCTCTCTCTATTCCATCCTCACTTCCCTCTCTTGTTTGTTTAATTCTCTCTCTCTCGTTGTCTGCCCCTCTATCTTTTACTCTTCCCCCCTCTATCCATGCACCCTATCCTGTTGTTTTCCATGTCTCGCTCTTTTCTCTCTCTGCTCTCTCTCGTTCTGCTCTCTGTGTGTTTGCCTTGTCTGTCTCGAAGGACTCATGCGTGAGTTAATGGTGTACAGCAGGATGTGGCCTGTCGGGAGGGAGAGAGAAGAGGGGAAAGGGGGGCAGGGGAGGATAGGGGGGAGCCAGTGGGGAGTGGAGGTTACCAGCTCTCAATAGTTTGCTGTGTGTGTGTCCTGGCTTCCATTAGCTTGTTTTGTGCTCAAAGCCTCTTTCCCTGCAAACCCATTCACATACAATGGCTGCCCTGTGGCAGCACACGCATCCAACACTTAGCATCTCTATTAGTCCTCTTCCTCATTCACACCATCACCACTCTCCACTCCTCCTCTTCCCCTTTACCAGTAGTGGCCCCCTCGCCCCATCCCCCTGGTACCGGGGACTCCTATTAGGGAGTTTTGTGGTTGACATTTAAGATGTCAGAGTTAATTTGCCCAACGCGAATGACCTAGATGTTAGGCACACAGTTAAGCCTCATAGCATCGCTTCGGTGTGCTTCGGTTCCTGGCTACAAGAACGTAACCCCGTTATATGTTAGGCTGGCTGAGGGAAATGCGCCCGAGGACGTCAAGACTATGATGGCGTTATTGTTCCTGTGGTGGATCTGATTTCCCCCCCGGTCGCGGTAGCAGTGTCTGGCTCTTCAGCTCTCAACTCTGCATCACTACTCTCTAATATGGTAATAGGGTTCCTGACAGTCAGCAGCTCCTTTAGCTCCCAGCCGTGTCTGCCCTGGCTGCTGTAATATGGTAATGCAGGGTTCGATATCGCGACCAAAACAGTCGCGTTTGCGGACGTTTGACTTGGCAGTGCGACACACATTTTTAATTGGTCATAAAGGGTGTTTTTTTTTCATATGTTTGTACCTTGATTTTTTTATTATGATTTATTCAGTAGGTCTACCACTTTGTGTAGCCGTTAGGCTTTCGTTAGCTTTGCTGACAGTCTTTGTGTAGATGGAAATGCAATTTGAGCTGCAATGCGATTTAAAACGAAACTTTTTTTAAAGAAGCAATCCAGTGACCGTTTTGAAAACTCAATCACAAGTGCGCTACAGACAAAGGTGGCGCGTCATAAGCTACGGTTCCCCTAAAGTAAATGTAATTAAATTGTCAAAATGATATAGCCTGATTAGCCTACTCGTATACAGTTCATTCGGAAAGTATTCAGACCCTTTCCTTACGTTAGTCTTATTATAAAATGGATAAATAAAATTATAAAATCCTCAATCTACACACTACCCCATTATGACAAAACGATAACTGTTTTTTGGTCATTTTGGCTAATTTATTCATATAAACATACCTTAAGTATTCAGACCCTTTGCTGTGAGACTTGAAATTGAGCTCAGGTGCATCCTGTTTCCATTGAATCATCCTTGAGATGTTTCTACGACTTGATTGGAGTCCACCTGTGGTAAATTCAATTGATTGGATGTGATTTGGAAAGGCACACGCCTGTCTAAGGTCCCACAATTGACAGTGCATGTCAGAGCAAAAACCAAGCCATGAGGTCGATGGAATTGTCCGTAGAGCTCCGAGACATGATTGTGTCGAGGCACAGATCTGTGGAAGGGGTACAAAAAATTCTGCGGCATTGAAGGTCCCCAAGAACAGTGGTCTCCATCATTCTTAAATGGGAGAAGTTTGGAACCACCAAGACTCTTCCTAGACCTGGCTGCCTGGCCAAACTGAGCAATCGGGGGAGAAGGGCCTTGGTCGGGGAGGTGAACAAGAACCTGATGGGCACTCTGACAGAGCTCCAGCGTTCCTCTGTGGAGATTGGAGAACCTTCTAGAAGGACAAACATCTCTGCAGCACTCCACCAATCAGGCCTTTATGGTAGCGGCGATAATCAAGATTCTCTGGTCTGATGAAACCAAGATTGAACTCTTTGGCCTGAATGCCAAGCATCATGTCTGGAGGGAACCTGGCACCATCCCTACGGCGAAGCGTGGTGGCAGCATAATGCTGTGGGAATGTTTTTCAGCGGCAGGGACTGGGAGACTAGTCAGGATCATGGGATAGATGACTGGTGCAAAGTACAGAGATCCTTGATTTAAAAAAAACCTGCTCCAGAGCGCTCAGGACCTCAGGATGGGGTGAAGGTTCACCTTCCAGCAGGACAACGACCCTAAGCACAAAGCCAAGACAACGTAGGAGTGGCTTCGGGACAAGTCTCAATGTCCTTGAGTGGCCAAGCCAGAGCCCGGACTTGAACCCGATCGAACATCTCTGGTGAGACCTGAAAGTAGCTGTGCAGCGACGCTCCCCATCCAACCTGACAGAGCTTGAGAGGATCTGCAGAGAAGAATGGGAGAAACTCTTCAAATACAGGTATGCCAAGCTTGTAGCATCATACCCAAGAAGACTCGAGGATGTTATCGCTGCCAAAGTTCCTTCAACAAAGTATTGAGTAAAGGGTCTGAAATACTTATGTAAATGTGAGATTTCAGTTTTATATTATTAATACATTAGCAAATATTTCTAAACGTCTTTTTGCTTTCATTATGTGGAGTTGAATGTAGATTGATGTGTGGAAAAGCAATTTAATCAATTTTAGAATGAGGCTGTAACTTTACAAAATATGTAATACGTCAAGGGGTCTGAATATTTTCTGAATACACTGTCTAAATGTGTTTATTGCGTTTCTACATTTGAAAACAAGGATGGTCCAACTTGGGCTTCCAAGGATATAGAAGAAGTTGGAAGCCTTGACTGTCTTGTTGCTGTGCTCCCCACTGCCAATGAACCTCGGCACCCCATGTTTTAAATCCTTTCGTCAAGAACTCCTTTAAAATCTCGTCCCAATTTCCGAAATCACTTTAGCCTAAAACATGCAATCTGCTTCTCCCCATTTAATGTTCTAATTGTCTTTTCATCATCGCAGATTGACACAGCATTTCAGTTCTGGCATAGGAACGGTCTGGTGTTTATTAGTGACCTATTTGTTGATAACACATTTGTCTCATTTGATATTCTGAGGGTTGACCATAACGTTCCCACAACTTTTTTTTTTATGTACCCCCAAACTCTGCTTTGCTAAAATGCATTTCCACTCGAGCCCTCCTAATTGTCCAGTTGAGAGGTGCTCAGATCTTAACATCTATCTGAAGGGCACAATTTTCAGATTATAGGACATAATACAGAACATTAATCTGCCTTCCTGGGCAAATACAACATCTCCATGGGAGCAAGACCATGGGTGGCAAGTTACACGATGACACATAGCAACATAGTATGTGGCACATCCACACATCATTTTGCATAAGGCATGTAAGTTCAAGCCTTTGCACCGTCTCCATTACTCAAATGACAGATTGGCAAAAATACATCCAAGTGTTTGAGATGCCACCAGAGTCGAATGACTGTGGGACACGTTTCGGTCATGCCAATCTTTGATTGGTTTCTGGGACCCCCCCCCCCTTTTTTAATGCTTTTTTAAAATCTCACTTACAGTACCAGTCAAAAGTTTAGACACCTACTCATTCCAGGGTTTATCTTTATTTTTACTTTTTTCTACATTGTAGAATAGTAGTGAAGACATCAAAACTATGAAATAACACATGGAATCATGTAGTAACCAAAAAAGTGTTAAACAATTAAAAATATATATTTTATATTAGATTCTTCAAATTGCCGCCCTTTGCCATGATGACAGGTTTGCACACTCTTGGCATTCTCTCAACCAGCTTCATGAGGTAGTCACCTGGAATGCATTTCAATTAACAGGTGTGCCTTGTTCATTTGTGGAATTTCTTTCCTTAAAGTGTTTGAGGCAATCAGTTGTGACACTGTAGGGGTGGTATACCGAAGGTAGCCCTATTTGGTAAATGACCAAGTCCATATTATGGCAAGAACAGCTCAAATAAGCAAAGAGAAACGACAGTCCATCATTACTTTAAGACATGGTCAGTCAATACGGAAAATGTCAAGAACTTCAAGTACAGTCGCAAAAACCATCAAGCGCTATGATGAAACTGGCTCTCAGGAGGACTGCCACAGGAATTGAAGACCCAGAGTTACCTCTGCTGCAGAGGTTAAGTTCATTAGCGTTACCTGCCTCGGAAATTGCAGCCCAAATAAATGCTTCAGAGTTCAAGTAACAGACACATCTCAACATCAACTGTCAGAGGAGATGGCATGAATCAGGCCTTCATGGGCGAATTGCTGCAAAGAAACCACTACTAAAGGACACCAATAAGAAGAGACATGCTTGGTCCAAGAAACACGAGCAATGGACATTAGACCGGTAGAAATCTGTCCAAATTTGAGTTTTTTGGTTTGGTTGGGTGCTTTGCTGGTGACGCTGTCTGTGATTGATTTAGAATTCAAGCCACACTTAACCAGCATAGCTACCATAGCATTCTGCAGTGATACGCCATCCCATCTGGTTTGGGCTTAGTGGGACAATAATTTTGTTTTTCAACAGGACAATGTCCCAAAATACACCTTCATGCTGTGTAAGGGCTATTTGACCAAGGAGAGTGAGTGCTGCATCAGATGACCTGGTCTCCACACCAATTGAGATGGTTTGGGATGATTTGGACTGCAGAGTGAAGAAAAAAGCAGCCAACCAGTGCTCAGCATATGTGGGAACTTCTTCAAGACTGTTGGGAAAGTATTCCTCATGAAGCTGGTTGAGAAAATGCCAAGAATGTGCAAAGCTTCCATCAAGGCAAAGGGTGGCTACTTCGAGAATCTCAAAAATAAAACATATTTTGATTTGTTTAACACTTTTTCGGTTACTACATGATTCCATGGGTTATTAGATGGTTTTGATGTCTTCACTATTCTACAATATAGTAAAAATAAAGAAACCCTTGTGTAGGTGTGTCCAAACATTTGACTGCTACTGTATGTGTAATAACTATTAACCCCAACCTGTTCAGCTAATTTTGGAGTAATTCCCCTAGATCAGAATGTTACCACGCATCAGGTGAATGCAACAGCATTTGCCTCACTGCTAGCTCTCTGCCTTGTCCTCTTTTTCTGGGAGTCTGCAAAGCCAACTTCCTTTATGCAGTGGGTTAAGGAGGTGATGTCATCTCTGCCTCTAGAAAAGGTTAGGTGCACTGTGCTTGGGTCTCGACAAAAGTCATGTCTGATCTAGTGGCCATATTGTGATATAGATTTTTTTTCTTTCTCCATTATCAATTTTTTTGTCTTTACTTTTCTGTGTGATCTTTGTATGATGCCTTGGTGGGTGGAGGAATAAGGGGTTGGGATTGTTGTGCTGTTCTTCCTGTTCTCACATCTGAAAACCTATAAAGTACATGGTGTTAAATATCGGGAATAAATTTATTTTGTCCCCTACACCAAACGTGATCACGACACACGGGTTAAAATATCAAAACAACAACAACTCTGAACCAATGACATTAATTTGGGGACAGGTCGAAAGCATTAAACATATATGGCAATTTAGCTAGTTAGCTTGCACTTGCTAGCTAATTTGTCCTCTTTAGCTAGCTTGCTGTTGCTAGCTAATTTGTCCTGGGATATAAACATTGAGTTATTTTACCTGAAATGCACAAGGTCCTCTACTACGACAATTAATCCACACATAAAACAGTCAACCGACTCGTTTCTAGTCATCTCTCCTCCTTCCAGGCTTTTTCATCGTTGAACTTATATGGTGATCGCATCTAAACTTTCATAGTATTATCACGACAACCGGCAAAACGGTTAGGCTTTCAATCACCCACGTGGGTGGGTGAGGATGAGGAGATGGCACATGGGTACTTGCTTCTATAACCCAATGAGGAGATGGGAGAGGCAGGACTTTCAGCGAGATCTGCATCAGAAATAGGAACAACTTCTATTTTAGCCCTTGGCGCGCGCGAGCAGTGGGTGCAATAATTGAATAACATATATTCCTACATTTATTTTTGAGCGGTGTAGTCAGGGTATTAGTTGATTAATTTAGGGGTCATTTTCAACATATTTGATACAGCCTAACTGCTAAAACTGCAGTTTGGATTTGTAAAGTTCAAATTGATATAGTCATGCACAATATATTGTCACTGTCAAATATCACAATATTTGATTTAATCGAATATCGGCACCATCCTTGTCTAGTCCACGCTGCACAGGGTTACCTATTCTTTAAGTCGGTCACGGTTGCTGAGTTGATGGATACTGGCTCCATGAACTTTCTTCTATATAGCAACCAGAACCAATCATGCTCTAAAGAAAGAGTATGTCACGCATGTAAATATCACTATAGGCCTAAGCAAAAACTATTGCTGCTTGGTCTGACGATATCGGTGTTCTGTGTCTCGCCGCTCCTAGCGGCATCAACTTTTCCAACCGAACGACACAATGCCTTTTCTTTTTTTTTTTCATCAGTCAAGGAGGCAGCAGAGTATGTCTGTGGAGACTACTCTGATTCATCATATCCCCATCTGCCAAAGCAATGATGTGGGAAACATTGGATTACCAAGCTACCTGGAATATTATGAATGTATCTGCCTGCCTTATGCCTACAGAGTTCGAAAATATTGCTTTGCATTTTGGCGGTGCCGGATATATTTATTTTGTTATAAAAGAGCTTTAGGAAGGCCATAAACTGCACCTGCACGTGTTGAAGGCTACAAGTATTGATTCCATTCTTCAGTAGCATTTCGTCCATTATGATCCCATTCGGAGAATGGACGAGTTTAAAAAGCCCATAGATTTAATCAGCAGATGCTAGCTAACTGGACCCGTTTGACGGAGTTAATGTTTCCAAATGTGGGCTTCTCCCATGACTGCTCGTGCTGGCACGTTTATCACTTCAGCTCCCTCTAGTCCGTTTTGTTTTCAAGGGGATAGACTGAAAGATGAATTCAAGAGTACTTTTGAATAAGAAAAGGTGTCCTTGGAGTCTTTCTGCCTTTTCAAATTCAGCTGTTGTAGGAATTCTGCACCTGATTACCTCTGGCTAACACAGTTGATGTTGTTATTTTTGGTTGGCATCAACAAACAGTAAAAAAGAAAATGAAGTTAATGTTTGTCAATGGCCTTATTCTTTGGGGCTGTTGGATCACCAACTTATCCTCCAGTGATGGTAAGGCCCATTTTAGGATTTTCAGCCCTGTCCCTCAAGTGCTCGAACTCCAAAAGACTCATGGTACCCCCCCCCCACCCTCTCTCAAAACCACAACAAGACATTGGTTGATTGGCATCTACGGTCTTTTACACCCTTAGGCCACAGGCTTGCCATTTTGTTTTAACAGTGTTGAATTGGCATCAGTTGGGAACAATTTCAATTCATCAAAATGAATTGAACAACCGACATTGTAAAGAAATATTCTGGTTTGAAATTAAACTGACCCTAACCCTGATTTGCACAGGGATGAAAGACAGGTGGTCCCAGGGGTTTCTAACCGTAGCCTGTGAGCAGGGGTCTGCTAGTTGCAAGGAATTGACAAACCCCAGACGGTCAAGCCAATGGTTCTCCATCACCGGAGACTATACAGTTGACTGTTTTTAATGCCATCGTTGTCCATATTTTATGCTTCCTTCAAGGAATACTGAATATGAAAAATGGAGGACCATATTTGTAGCATCGCGATGGCGTTGTTCACCCTGGAGGTGTTGTGGTGAAGGACCACAGCCACTCAGCAGCAGTGGCCGCCCTCTGCTCTGCTCCTTCAGGGAGTATTTAGCTCAGAGAGCGAGCACTTTGGCTGCCAGAATAACCGGCACATCACTCTTCCCCTCCGAGAGATGAAACCCAATACCGTCCATATCGTATTCTGCACTGCTGCTGTCACATTAGCGATGCAGTGAGTGTGTGCGTGCACCGGGCCCATTGTCATTCATGTGATTGATTATCGGGGAAGCTGGGCAAGAGGAGACGTTTATCCATTAAAGCAGCAGTCCAAGCCCCCTCTCGCCTCTCTCTCTATTTCTATGGCCAGCCTGTCTTCTGCACACCTCTGTTTGGGGATGTGCATAAACACATTCTATGTGACCTTGGTGATGTTTGGCATGCACCATGCACCCAATCTGTCTCTTCGCTTGTTTACAGGAAATTTGCATTTGACTGCAGCGGTTGTGGTTTCTTCAACAACAAAAAAACAAAAAAAATTGGTCTCTGAGCGATCTGCAGGCCTCCCAGATAAAACGAGCACGCTACAAACGAGACCTCATCTTTCATTCTTCTGAATTTCCTTCCTTTCTTTCTCTACTCTCTTTAGTGAAAATACTTGCGCACACTCCAACCAGCTCAGACAAGGGGGATGTTTTCGAAGACTCCTTCGGCAAGAGCTGTGCCATATTGCAGTAAATTTGCTTATGTCCATAAATGCACCCCCCCCCCCCTTTCCATTTTTTTTTCACGTATGGATATAATTTATTCGTGTCATAATGCCTTCGCCCCATCTGCTACTGGGACTCCGGGCAGCTGGAAGCCCCAAACAGCTGCCAACGTGTTTCCTGTCAGCCCAGCTCTACTGGGGATAGAGAGCAGGGGAGAGGAGAGCTACTTCTGTCTCTACAGGAATAGAGACTAGAATTACCAAGTCCCTCTCTTTAGGAATAGAGGCTAGATTAGACCTAGCCCCAGACTCTTTAGCAATAGAATTCAGATTAGAGCCAACAGTCTGGATAAATTGCATATATTGTCTCTAAGGCTAAGTTGGAAATGTGCTCTTTCTCTATAGACCTATAGGTTTAGATTTAGTCATTTGTCTCCATGCTGAACTAAAGAAAAAATACAATTGTATTTGTCGCATGGTTCGTAAGCAACGGGTGTAAACTAAGTGGGACGCTTTATTACGGGCCTTTCCCAAAATGCAGAGGGGTAAAAATTGAAATTGAAAAATAAGACAAGGAATAATTACACAATGAGTAACGATAACTAGGCTATATACACAGGGTACCAGTACGGAGTCGAAGTGCTGGGGTATGAGGTAATTGAAGTAGACGTGTACATATAGGTAGGGGTTAGTGCTGAGCGATTAAGCTGAAATTAAACTAATTGATCAACGTCGGTTCAATTACACTGAACAAAGGTATAAACGCAACATGTAAAGTGTTGCTGAAATATAAATTCCCAGAAATGTTTTTTAAGCAAAAATAGCTTGTTTCTTTCAAATGTTCTGGACAAATTTGTTCACATCCCTGTTAATGAGCATTTATCCTTTGCCAAGATAATCCATCCACCTGACAGGTGTCATATCAAGAAGCTGATTAAACAGCATGATCATCATACACCTTGTGCACCTTGTGCTGTGGACAGTAAAAGGCCACTCTAACATGTGCAGTTTTGTCATACAACACAATGTCACAGATGTCTCAAGTTTTGAGGGAGTGTGCAATTGACATGCTGACTACAGGAATGTCCGCCAGAGCTGTTGCCAGAGAATTGAACGTTCATTTCTCTACCATAAGCCGCCTTCAATGTCATTTTAGAGAATTTGGCCGTGGGCCGGCATAAACTATGGACAACAAACGCTATTGCGTTTTATCAATGGCAATTTGAATGCACAGATACCGTGACAAGATCCTGAGGCCCATTGTCGTGCCAATCATCCGTCGCCATCACCTCATGTTGCAGAAGCTGAAATTATCCCAATTTTTTTCATAGCCTGCATACTCACCAGAAATGTCACCCATTGTGCCTGTTTGGTATGCTCGGGATCAAAATGTACGACAGCGTGTTCCAGTTCTTGCCAATATCCAACAACTTCGCACCGCCATTGAAGAGGAGTGGGACAACATTCAACAGTCCACAATCAACAGCCTTATCAACTCTATATGGAGATGTCGTGCTACCTTTAAGTATCTATGACCAACAGATGTATATCTGTATACCCAGTCATGAAATCCATCGATTAGGGCCTAATGAATTTATTTCAAATGACTGATTCCTTAAAACCTCTTGGAAATAGGGGGAGCTGTTTTCACTTTGGGAAAATATCGTGCCCAAATTAAACGGCCTCGTACTCTGTTCTAGATCATACAATATGCATATTATTATCACTATTGGATAGAAAACAATCTGAAGTTTCTAAAACTGTTTGAATTATATCTGAGTAAAACAGAACTCATTTGGCAGCAAACTGCCAAACAGGAAGTGAAAATGGGGCTCTGTGTCAGGGCTTGCCTATTCAATTGCCTTATATTTATGGATCTGTATGCACTTCATACGCCTTCCACTAGATGTCAACAGGCAGTAGAATGTTGAATGGGGTGTCTAGCTTGATGTGAGACCGAATGAGAGCTTTTGGAGTGACAGGTCCACCCTATTGGCAGTATTCAGCTGCGCACCAGGGAACACGACATTGTCTTCTGAAATGCGTTAGGTATACACGACGAAATGCTCCGTCTCGGACTTTATTGGATACATATGAGAAAAACATAAAGATGGATTTTCAACCGAGTTTGACCAGTTTATTCGACGTTTATTGTGACTTTTGGAATTTTGTTCCATGCGCCAAGAGTTGATGGACACGTGTGCGCCACAATGCTAGCCAAAGTTGCTAATTCGACAGAAGAAATGGACATTCTAAAACAAAACAACGATTTATTGTGGAAATAGGACTCCTTGCACTACATTCTGATGGAAGATCATCAAAGGTAAGAGAATATTTATGATATTTCGTATTTTTGTGGTATATGTTGGCTCCAACAAGGCGGAGAATTGCTGGGCGCTATCTCAGAATATTGCATGTTGTACTTTGTACTAAAGTTATTTTATTAAATCTAACACAGCGGTTGTATTAAGAACCAGTGTATCTTTCATTTGCTGTACAACATGTATTTTTTTAGTAAAGTTTGAGTTTTTTGGTTAGATTACGTGACTGTCCAAAATTTCTCCGGACAATTTGGTGCATTATGGCGCCGTATTCACAATGTAAAACCAGGATTTGTAGCTATAAATATGCACATTTTCGAACAAAACATAAATGTATTGTTTAACATGACGTTATAAGACTGTCATCTGATGAAGTTGTTCAAAGGTTAGTGATTAGTTTTATCTATGTGTGGGTTTTGTGAAAGCTACCTTTGCGGTGGAAACATGGCGTTGTGTGTTTGGCTATTGTGGTGAGCTAACAAATATATATATTGTGTTTTCGCTGTAAAACATTTTAAAAATTGCAAATGTTGGCTGGATTCACAAGATGTTTATCTTTTATTTGCTGTATTGGACTTGTGATTTCATGAAATTATATTATATGATATCCCTGTGGCGCTAGGCTATGCTAGTCAGCTTTTTTGACGAGGATGATCCCGGATCCGGGATGGGGTGTCCGTAGAGTTTAAATGAACTAACTCAATCAAATCCTTGAAATTGTTGCATTTATATTTTTCTTCAGTATATTTGTTTTCTTTTCTTCTGTGATCTCAATGTCCACATTGTACAGTTTCTTTAGAGATGCATCACATCCACCCTGAACTGTGCGACGTAGTTTCCAACAAGCCAATATTCTACCTAGTTTAGTGCATTGAATGTGGTAATTAACTACAATAATAATAAATGTAATATACACAACTGGAATATTTTATGAATGTGAATTAATAATTGGTAAGCAGTCACTAGCATCATGGGACTTTTATTCATTGTTTTATTCTGTTAATGCATTCAACCCAAATAATCTAACTGAACCAACCTCAAAAAGCTCTAATCGCTCAGCACTAGTGGGGATCAATTGACTAAACAAGAGGATAGATAATAAATAGTAGCAGCAGCATATGTTTGAGTTAGTATACACAGAGGTAGCTAGCTGTTGGGCTAACTATTTAGCAGTCTTATGGCTTGGGGGTAGAAGCTTTGAGAAAAGTATAAAGCTAGCAATAGCAGTACTGGGATAGAGGTAACGACTACGGTGGGGAACAGCAGGTGTGATGTTTGGGGCAACTTGTGGAAGACATCTTTTACAAAAACGGTTTAACCCTAAAGAGTCGTTATGTGATCAGCATTTTTGTTTCCCTGCTGCTGAAAACATTTACTAATATCTTATTCCTTCTCTTCTCCTGGCAGCATTCCCCTTCAGATCCATCATCCGCGACGACAGCTTCCGACAGGACATCCGCCTCAGGGGCAAACCTCCAGCCAGCCTACCGTGACCAGCAGCCCACGGACACAGAGCAGAAGCCAAAAAAGAAGAAGAAGAAGAAGAAAGCCAACGTGATTGAGGGGGAGAAGGGAGAAGAGGGGGAGAAGGGAGAAGAGGGGAAGAAGCAGAAGAAGAAGAAGAAGAAGAAAGGAGTTATGGAGGAAGGTGACGAGGAGAGGAAGCCGGGCGTCGGGGACAGCTGCGGGGTTGAGGTTGACCCTCTGACAGGCGCCCTGGAGGAATCGCCAGCGGCGGATAAGAAGACCAAGAAGAAACCAAAGGAGAAGGAGCCTAAAGAACCCAAGCCACCCAAGACTCCGAAAATGCCCAAGACCCCCAAAGATCCCAAGGAGAAGAAGGCCAGGAGCACCACCCCTAAGGCCAAGATTCCCAAGAAGCACAGGTAGGTTACATCTGCATTATATAAACTAAATGTAGGTTATATCACTCTAGTAGAGGCATAACTATTAATAGCAGCACTACATTTAGATGATAGGCTACATCTAGGCAAGGCACATACTTCCACATAAGCTGCTCTCTAACTACTGTTATTGAACGCCTTGCTGATTTCAGTCTGTGTTCAGGTCAGTATTTATGCTTTTAGTACTTAGTTGGATAAACCTTGCTCTTCAATCACGTGACCAGTCAGTGGGAAACATCGGTCACGACCCCGAGTTCGCGAACACACAGGTGGACGAGGAGTGACATCCGGGGTCTTGGCACATGTAGGCAGGGACACTGGTTGGTTATGTGATCATTCGACTCGGTGAGCTAGCTATGCCGCTGGTTTGGTGGAGTGTCCGTGGGTTTGTGAGTGTACATTGTGAATTGTGAAGCAGCCATCTATTGACGTTAACAGCAGCAGTAGTAGCACACCAAGTTGCTGCCAAACCAAGCTGAGAGCTTTGGCGCGTTGGCTTACACAGCGATGGGAACCTTCCATCCTCATGCTTTAGTGGGAACATGTTGGTTGGCCTTCAGCATTCAGTCATGACCTAATATGAAACCACTGAAAATCGCCAGTCAACTTAACCTGTGAGGTAGAAGTTGCGTGAACCAGAGTGATTCATCTAGGGCTGGAGATGGATGGAGAAGCGCCTTCATGTTACCTGGTCTGTCCATCTCAACACCATGTCTCAGATGTTGGCTTCTCTCTCCCTCTCTCTTCTCTCTGTCTATCACAGGGCTTCAGGAGCCCTTAGCATGCTAAAGACCCTGCGTCTCGGTCTCTCTCTCTCTCTCTCTCTCTCCCCCTCGCTCTCTGCCTCCTTGGGTGGAAATGCAAAGCAGGTGGGCAGAGCCAGTGAGCGATCTGGCCTTTTCATTGTGGAGGTAGTAACATGAGCTGCCTGAGGAATGTCAGCAGAGCCCCCCCACCCCCGCCTTTCTCTATCCCGCTGCCCTCATCCCCCTCTCTTCCCCTACTCCGCAGTGCTGTCACTCCTCCTGCCGCTTGGCCCCTTTCATCCAGAGGAAGAGGGAGGGGCCAGAGCCGCCAGTCAGCCCCGCATCTGCGGCCCAGCACCGGAGCAGGGGTCAGCTGAGGGGGAGGTGTGTGTGAGAGGAAGCGAGCGGTGGGGGGAAAGGAAAAAAAGATTCATGTGTGGCTGTGTGGTAGAGGGAAGTGAGTGTGTTTCTGTGTGTGTGTGCCTAGAGGGGGAGGAGGTAATCTTGTGGCGTAAAATGGCCGCTAATGGTAATCAAGGCCATGCTGCCTCATTTAGCCACCAAGCCTGACTCCAGCACCGGGAGGAAGCCCTGCAAAAAGGCTCTTGTCTCTGGGCGCTAAATGAGCTCCAATTTAATTGGGGCCAACTCCCTTTCCACTAGTGTTGCACGGTATACCTAAATGTACAGATGTTTTCGATACTAGAACATGAAAAACAGGTTGGTACTAGAATTTGTTACTTTTGGTACTTCTTTCAAATGTCTCACGTCATAGACTCAATCCTGTCAAGCCGTATGTCTAGTAATTTCCCGGGTGGCGCAGTGGTCTAGGGCACTGCATCGCAGTGCTAGCTGCGCCACCAGAGTCTCTGGGTTCACGCCCAGGCTCTGTCGCAGCCGGCCGCAACCGGGAGGTCCGTGGGGCGACGCACAATTGGCATAGCGTCGTCCGGGTTAGGGAGGGTTTGGCCGGTAGGGATATCCTTGTCTCAGTATGTAAATGTAATAAAATGTATGCACTCTACTGTAAGTCGCTCTGGATAAGAGCGTCTGCTAAATGACTAAAATGTAATTTGTCGATCTTCTCACGGGGCTAGTAGCAAGCTAGCCAGGCTACTTGCGCATGCAGCCGACACAGTGCAAGCCACTTTTGAGAAGCAAGCGAGAGGAGAGGGCAAATGCTGACAGCATTGGCTTCTTCTAACGAACATACCTCCACACCCGCAGCTTGTTGACAAAACTGGCTCCAAAAGTGAACTATGGGAATACTTTGCTTACACAACCGATGAGGGCAAGCCTACCGAAACAACAACTGTGAAAGGTGTTAAAAGCAGTTCAGTGCAAGGGAGGTTCAGTTGCAAAACGACAAAAAAAAAAAATAATGATTACATCCCAAAAGTCATGTGAAATGCACTCTTAACTTAAATATATTGCTGTCATAGTTAACGTTAGGCCTACTTCCTGTTTGTCTGGGCTTTCTACCATTAGCCAGCCAACTGCACTGGGTGGGGCATTGCACCCTGGGAGTTGAAATGCACTCTGGGAATCGTAGTGTGCCGTGTAAAGTCCATTGTATTTGTATGACGTCTAGACTACTGCAATATAGAAGCTTCAGAAATGAACTTAAGTGTGTCGTTTTGGAATTAAACTGTTCATTTAATACATTAAATGATTTAGTTGTAACGAATAATGTTATCTTAAGTGTAATGAATGTCATTTGACCTGATATTATGGTCATAGATGAGCAAATTAACCCCGAGATGTATCAAATTACATTTTAAAACACTTTAGATGTAATTGTACAATTATTCTCATATGGTATGGTTTTGCATCAGGAAAATGTAAGATTCTTATTTAATATGGTGTTTAATTTTTTTAATAAATTGAAAATAGAATAGAAATGTTCTATTTGTTATACTAGTTATCAACATATGTTTCAAAAAATAAAGCCCGGTGGTTATTCAGTGACTTTAGCTAATACTCATTCGTTTTTTTTGCTGTGGTTTGGTTTTGGTGTTGAGTATCATTTTATTATTGACTTTCTTGATACTAAACCTTGTATCAGTCAGTCTGGTATTGAGAGCACCATTCTTCATAACCTTCCTCCATTTTGTGATGGCTAGGCCAATGGGTTAATTTAGCATGATAATGGTGGCAGCTCATTCACTCAACCTCCACCCTGTAATGGTGGACTAAACATTCTCCCAGTCTTCAGGCAGAAGTTTTCTACTCTGTCCAGATCGGAGGCAGACGTCCTCCACCCCAACCCTGGCCTCAACCATGAGGTGGGAGCAATGGAACTGATCCTAGATCTGCCTGCCCACACCTACCCTGTCTAACTTGGTCTTGGCCAATGGCCATTTCATCTGTCCACAGAGGGTTGCTCCCTGAGCACACAGAGGGAACCTCCGTGTCTGAATTTCTCTGGTCTTAAGTGGCTTTCTCCGCCCGGTCTCCTTTCGTTACACTTTTTGATTTTAGTTAAACACCCTAAATATCCTATGTGTTTTGATATAACTGGTTAGGTAAAAGTACCTTTCATGATAGGATAGGTGAAAGCAATATGGTGGAAGCCATATCTGAATAAGTCATGAGTACAGCTGAAACGGAGCAGACCTCTCCTTTTGCACTGTGTAGAGAGACACTCAGTTTGGCTCGAGTCCATGTGCTCATTTTCTGTCCCCTGCTTCCCTAGCCAGCATCACTGACATGGATGGAGTGAGGGGCTTCAGGAGAGAGCGAGCCAGTGGCTGGCAGGCAGAAGAAGGCTGTCTTTTGACCTTGTGTTTCTGTGCTCGGTCATCCTGGGAGAAAGCGGCGCTATTAATAGCTACACCCTCTCCTGCATCGTTGCTCCTCTCGCTGCCACACCCGTGTGTGTGCAACATGGGGTGTGTGTGTGTGCTGGCAGATTTGTTTGCTGTACACACAGCCGTCAGGAAGAGGGAAGCACACATGCAGCACCTCACATTGAGCGTGTTTGTGGCTCTCCCTTAATACAAACAGACTGTTAACCCTCGAAATGTGTGATACGACAGCGTCTCCTTCATACTGAAAGGACAGAAGGGCCTTCCTCACTCTCCACACACCGGACCATTTATCTTAATCTGCTGCTTACTCGCTCTGCATCGAGGCACCTCCCCTTCCAAGCCAGTCACATGACTGAGAACCTTCCCTTATTAATGTCTCCATAGAGTTATTGCCGGCACTCTGCTGAAGCGGTGTGTGTGTGGGTACTCCTGTGTGCATTCATTGGCCTTTGCAAGTATGCTAAAGCTGTGTGTGTGTGGGCCCGGGGAGAGAGTGTCAGGGGGTCCAGCTGTGTATGACTCATCTCACCAGCGGACGGCAGGTGTCCTATAACTCTCCCTCCCTCCGACCTTCTCCTCACTCTATTCCCTCTCCTCCTCCCGTCTCCTCGCTGTCAGCATGGACCATCACGCACACACACTGAGCAAAGTCACACACACACACCACTGCTGGAGGACCACATGCCTAAATGCCATTCAGTACGCCCCAGAGACCAGATTAATTTCAGTGGTGCAGTTGGAACAAATCCTGCTTGTTAATGCAGTTACAACACCATCATGGCCGACTGGTATTTTGGTACTACATACGCCGTCTTATGAAACGTCATGTTTTGTTGCCCTTGTGCTGTATCTATAACAGCGTTGGTTAGCGGCGTTAGTCCTCAGTGTTGCTGCCTCACTACCTCCCTCCTCCCCTGGGTGCATACACACACAGCCCCCAGAGTCTTTCCTTGAACCCTGCCCACAATACCTTGTGACTGGAGGATGAGATGGAGTAGGAGACTGATGGGGGGGTGGATGGGAGTGAAGAAGATGGGGAGATGGTAGAGAAAATTGAGTGAAGGAAACGATGAGTGGTGAGGGAAGGAATGGAGACTTGATAGAGGGGTAGAAAGACGGAGGCAGGAGAAGAGATTGAAAGGCCGACCAAAGGGAAGAGAGGGAAGGGGAAAAGAGAGATTAAAAGAAGGGATGATGAAACTGGTCAATAAGATGGCCCGGTAGAATGAGAAAGGAAGATGGCGATGGAGTCTGAGGGTAAATGATGGATCATTGGAGGAGCTGGCCAAGAAGAATGAGTAGAGGAGAATGGACAGAGGAAAAATATAGTAAATCTGTGGTTGATTGGGTGGGGGAAAGAGATGGGGAAGCTTATGGGCAATTCAACAGTTACGGAAGTATGACACTCAGAATTTTCACTTTTAAAATGTAGTTTAACAAACCATACAACTCTATACACAAGGACTACTTAAACAATTTACACAGGAACACATTTACTTGGACAGTGCAGATGCAAAATATGGTAACAGAATAAAGTTCGGTGACAGAATGACGGCATTCTGTTAACAAATTTTGCATCTGCGCCGGTCAAGTAAATGTGTTTTTGATGCGTTTTCTGTGTAAATTCTTAAGTTGTCTTTCGGCATAGAGTTGGATGGTTTTTCAACTTTGAAATCAAATGGTTTTGTTTGGCACACATTTTACATAGAAAAGTTGGAGTCAGTATAATTACCCTTATCTAACCAAGATGAGAAAAAGGGGGAGAGGCCGGGGGGGGAGAGAAAGCAAGGAGAAGCTTTAGAGGAGAAAGAGGAGCCATAGAGGAGAGGCGTGATCGAGGGAAAGGAGAAAAGGAGAAGAGAGAGGGAGACTGACTGAGTAGAGCAGATGGCTCCAGCCGGTGGCGTCCAGCCAAAGGAACAGGTGCGGGTCATGTGACCGCCGGTTACCAGGGCGATGTGATTGCTCTTGGCGTGCAAATGAAAGGAGAGGGGGGCCCTAGAGGGGAGAGAGGGAGGGAGAGAGAGAAAGGCAAGAGGGGGGTTGACTGCCCACCCCCTGGGCTTTGTGTAATCTGTGGCAGCCGTGGAGCTGTGTGTGTGTGTGTAGTACACAGAGAGGAGACAACACCCCTTCTCTCCCCCTCTTCTCTTTCATGTTTTAACCCTCTGTCCTCCAGCCTCAAGGAAAGGACCTCAAACTGTTAATTCAAAACATGGCGCCTCCAAGATGGTTACTTACTAGAAATCCCAGATGACATCCATCTTCTTGTGTATCGAACATCAACTTTGAAACCACAGGTTCATCTGCTGAGTTCTCCTTGTTGTGTACAGGGTGATTTGTTGATTGTTCCAACGGTCATGAAAATGGTCTCCTAAGCTTCTTATGCTATGGTAAAAGCCTTGATATTGGGAGCAGATTATGATAAGAGATTGTCCCTCATGGTGTGAAGGTAATTATACTTTTGGCATTGACTTTAGACTATCAGAGACACAGACGACCGAAAGCTGACGACAATATATTTTTTTATGTGCAATACAGTGGTGGTGATAGGAGATGGGGTTCAGACACACTCATCCTTCTCTTTATTATCCATCTCCTCTCACACTCATCTCTTCATTATTCTCCTTATCCCTCCTTCCTCTCCTGACGCTCTCTTTCATTCTTCTCCTTGTCCCTTCGTCCTCCTCGTCCTCCAGCAGCACTAAGAAGGTGGAGGCAGTGGAGGGCGGTGGCAGCAGTGTGAAGGAGACCAAGAGGAAGAGAGAACCGTCAGTGTCGGTCAACTCCGATGTGGAGAAGTCACCCCCACCTCCCTCTGATGAGGAGGACGACGACGGTGTCCAGGTACACACACACACACACACACACACACAGTAACGTTAGTGGCACACACAGTAACGTCAGTTGTACACACACATACACACAGTAACGTCAGTTGTTCATACAGAGTAACATCAGTGGTACAGTACAGACACACACACTTTCCAACAATGTCAATCCTGTTAGAAGCCACCAAATAACCCCCATGCTAATTTATTGACTTCATTCTGGTTTTAATATGGATTTAATAATACAGCCGTATGGATGATGGCTGAACTAAAGGGGCCAGATGAAGTCTTAAGTATGCATCCCAAATGGGACCCTATTTCCTAGATGGGCCCGGGTCTACCGGGCATTCAGCCACAGGCCCTGGTGTTCAATTATTAACTTCATCTGGTCCCTGTGTTTTTCAGGAGTGAATTCAATAAAAAATATCTTAATGCGAGATGCTCACTCAAACATACAAGCACACTAGCCTGCTCTGAGCCAGGCATATGGGAGCTGTTAGCTGCAAATGACTTCACCAACCCAAACATCCAGGTGACCCAGCCGTCTGACACTGAGGCATTGTCCAATTTCCACCACTCTTAAACAGTAGGCATGACCTGACAGATGTAATACCATGATTGCAGCTGGCACTATTTAGCCCGTTAGGAGAGCAGCAGAGAGGGCCTGCCCTGCGCTAGAGCGTGGCTGTGTGGCTGTGGAAGTTAGATATTTAAAAATATATATATATATTTTTACCTGATTGATCTTACATAGGATACAAATGTTTTAAAAAACACTATCATAGAATTCACCTCTGTTTCCACCCTGGTTTTATTTGTCAATCCCGTTTCTAATCTCATTTCTATTCTAAATCCTGCTGGGATTAACGTTTCTGTTATGGTTATTCTGTTTTCGGGAATGTCGGTCTAGCGCGGTACTGTAAAGTACAACTGTTCACTTATCACCTCTCCCTCGTCCTTCTCTCTGTCCTCACCCGTCTCTCTCTCTATAGAAGCGTCGCTCCAGTCGTCAGGTGAAGAGAAAGCGCTACACCGAGGAACTGGAATTCAGGATCTCGGATGAGGACCATGATGGAGACTCCCCAGCTCCCAAGTCCCCCTCCAACAACTCTGAACAGCAGGTCAGCACTAACAGAGAGGCAGAGCGAGGTGCTCTGGCGTGTGCATGTCAGAAAGAGCTTGTCAGACAGAGCCAAAGTGTGTCAGATCATCTTTCTGTATTGTCTGTGGATAGATTTGTGCTCCCTGCCCTCCATTACATAGGCCTGCTAACGTTGTTCCATCTGTGTGACTGTAGGAGGTGGTGGAGACAGAGGGGCCTGTGGTGGAGAAGATCATGGCCATGCGCATGGGGAAGAAAGAGGTGAGGCTCGCGCGCCAGATTATACACACGCTCATCCTCCCTCCTAGAAAGCCGCTTCGTAGACCAGTCTAGCAGTGGTCTGGAATGAAGCCGGTTAGAGTTGTGTGGACTTGGTTCTCTTGACTTTTGGGTTGGACTAGTAATTTGATTAGGCCAGACATTCGCAGCCGTGGAGTTGACATGAGCCTTGAGTCTCTCTTACATTAAAGTCTAGATACTTCATTGTGACTGTATCCCTTGTTGGCAGTGAAGGGGCGCCGCTGTACTCCTCCAGTAGCGGCGGTGTAGGGAGTTGAAGTATAAGGGATGAGAAAACGAGAAGCGCTTTGTTCCCCCAAGACCGGCTGGTTTTATATGGTACATTACACTCCAGACAGGGTGTGTGTGTGAGGGAGTTGTGTGTGTTCTGTCTGTCTTCAGGGTGTGTGTTTCTTCATTCCATTTCAAAAGCTTCTCCAAAACAAAGCTTAGTTCACCTCTGCCAAAAACAATACGAACACTCGTGCAGGCTGGCTGGCGGCTGGGACTCGAAGTAAGGCAGCTGCGAATGGGTTACCCCCCCCCCACCTTGCACGCACACACTCTGCCTGAGGAAATGCTAGTTTGGCGTCTGTCGTAGCGCTGTGGTTTTGGCAGGAAGCCAGGCCTCGGGTCAGCTCTCTGTGAATGGAACCGTGTGCGCGTGTGCGTGTAGTGTGGCTGTGTGTGCATAGAAGTGATTCATGAGTCATCCTCAGCACCGCACAGTAGAGATGGTTGGTCTTTAATGGGGGGGGGATTGTCAGTTCTCTTCTCCACTACAGTACAGCGAGAACTCTGTACCGAGATACAATTGTTAGACTTTACTACTTTGTTAGAGAAAACGGTGGCCTGGATTTAGTTTTCTTTTTAATCAGCGAATCACACTCAAGGACAAACTTTGCATCTTAACCTAAAACTCACACTCCTATCGCCCAACTGTAATCGACAACAGCTGACACAGATATTTACGTCTTGGTTGTTTTTTCACAGATGGAATCGGGAGAGGAAATGGAAGTGGAAGAATTCTATGTGAAGTTCAAGAGTTTGTGAGTGACCAAAGTACCGACACACTACGATACAGGGGCCTTAGTTCACCGTGTCATTTGATTACCTCAAGCGTTTGGGGGGAAATGGTGGATAAATGGCATCGTAATAAAACGTGTAATCTAATACACGCTCTGTAAACCACAGGACTACTGTTTGGATTAAGATTATAATATAATGCTATAATTCTCTAGATTAGCGCATTTTTGGTAGTGTGTGTTTCTGGTATGTGGTGTGTATATCATGGCATGTCTGTTATGGTGTTTGTCATGTTTTATGGCGCGTGTGTGTGTAACTGTATTTCTCTCTCTCTGTGTAGCTCCTACCTGCACTGTCGCTGGGCAGATCTGGAGGAGCTGGAGAAGGACAAAAGGATCCACCAGAAGGTCAAGCGGTTCAGGGCCAAGCAGGCCCTCGCCACCTTCGTGACAGAGGTCAGTCCCGCACCTTTATATTCCCCACTGTTTGGCTGCCATTTTGTGTCAGTTTTGACACGTGTGGTACAATCGGTTTCTTTCCTCCCACTTTCATCTTCAGAGGATTCAATAACATAAGGTTATTTGGTTGGGTGAATGTTAGACTTTCTCTGCTCTTCACTTTTCCTGGTATCTTCATCTGCCATTGTAATGGTCAGAAGCTAACCTTCTCTCCTTCCCTCCCTCCTGCAGATGGATGACGAGCCTTTCAACCCGGACTATGTTGAGGTGGACCGGGTCCTGGACGAGTCAGAGAGCACAGATGAGAACGGCGAGGTTTGTTCCTTATCTTTCTTTTCTACCTGTTCTCTATGGCCTTTAAATGGCCTCCAAAGTTGGATAGGTTTGGTTATGTCCTTGACTTATCCTTGTTTTGAAGTTCATTGGCTGAACGCTCCTTTTAAGTTCAGACCAAACGTTGGTTGGCCTTTCCTTTCATGTTGGAGTCACAAAGACACACGAACCCTCTCTCTACCTCCCCTCTTTCCCCAGCCTGTCAACCTGTACCTGGTGAAGTGGTGCTCCCTGCCCTATGAGGACAGCACGTGGGAGCTGAAGGCCGACATCGACCTGGCCAAGATCGAGGAGTACGAGGCCGTGGCGGCCCGCCAGCCCGAGACCAAGCGCGTGGTGAGTATTAAAAACCACTCACACACACACACTTCCACTCTACAGACTCTCCTGCTACCTTTTTCTTACATGTTTTTATGGCCCCAGCCCTTTAACTCGGAGCCAGCAAGGCCACGCTCCTGCAGTCGCACGGAAACCACTAACGGCAGGCTTTTATTTGAAACAGGAGCGACCTCCCACCGACGGCTGGCAGAAATCCGAGAGTTCCAGGGATTATAAAAACGACAACGCACTCAGGGAATACCAGCTGGAGGGAGTGAACTGGCTGCTCTTCAACTGGTACAATACGTAAGGAGAAGTACTATAATGCTCTCTGTGTGTGCTAAGCTGTATGATATATCTGTGTGACCCACTATTCTACAACGTTTATTATTTAACAGTAGTATAATATGCATGATGTGACAAAAAACCCCACAGGTACTCAATAACAAATACTTTGTATATATAGTGCATGTAATTGAGTATGTGGACATCCCTTCGAATTAGTTGATTTTGCTATTTCACCCACACCGGTTGCTCACAGGTGTATAAAATCGAGGACACAGCCATGCAATCTCCATAGACACACATTGGCAAAATAATATCCTTACTGAAGAGCTCAGTGACTTTCAATGTGGCATCGTCATAGGATGCCACTTGCAACAAGGCAGTTCGTCAAATTTCTGCCCTGCTAGAACTGCCCCAGTCAACTGTAAGTGCTTTTATTGTGAAGTGGGAACATCTAGGAGCAAGCGCGTAGAACGTAAAAATTGTCTGTCCTTGGTTGCAACACTCGCTACAGAGTTTCCATAGCTGTGCAGCAGCACACAAGCCTAAGATCACCATGCGCAATGCCAAACGTCAGCTGGAGTGGTGTAAAGCTCGCCGCCATTGGATTCTCAAGCACCAGACACGCATTCTCTGGAATGATGAATCACGCTTCCCCATCTGGCAGTCCGACGGATGAATCTGGGTTTGGCGGATGCCAGGTGAACTCTACCTGCCGCAATGCATAGTGCCAGCTGTAAAGTTTGGTGGAGGAGGAAAATGGTCTGGGGCTGTTTTTCATGGTTCAGGCTAGGCCCCTTAGTTCCAGTGAAGGGACATTTTTTACACTACAGCATTTAATGACTTTCTAGACAATTCTGTGCTTCCAACTTTGTGGCAACAGTTTGGGGAAGGCCCTTTCCTGTTTCAGAATGACAATGCCCCTGTGCACAAAGCATGGTCCATATAGAAATAGTTTGTCAAGATCGTTGTGGAAGAACTTGACTGGCCTGCACAGACCCCTGACCTCAACCCCATCAAACACCTTTGGGATGAATTAAAATGCTGACTGCGTGCCGGGCCTTATCGCCCAAAATCAGTGCCCGACCTCACTAATGCTCTTGTGGCTGAATGGAAGCAAGTCCCCGCAGCAATGTTCCAACATCTAGTGGAAAGCCTTCCCAGAGGAGTGGAGGCTGTTATAGCAGCAAAGGGGGGGGACCAACTCCATATTAATGGCAAACATTTTTGGAATGAGATTTGACGAACAGGTGTCCACATACTTTTGGTCATGTAGTGTAGATGCTATGTTTATCCAACACATTCGCATGGATAATACTTAAACATGTCACCGAACATGCGTGAATACAATCAACACATCCATTCCCCATAGGGTGTCCTCCAACCCATGTGTTATAGGGACATGTGTGTACCCAAGCTGTGCTTTTCTCACACTAATCATTAATGTGTGATCTACCGCTGCTGCACACGACACACTACTGCATGCACACACCGACACCCCTTCACCACACACACACACACACACACACACACACACACACAAAAACCCGTCACCAGTGTAGCCTGCCTACCCCAATATATCAGTATAACACTCTATAGAAAAGCTTCCACACACACTTCTTAATTTGAATGTCATTGATCTGCCCTAACTGGGTTAGCTTAACTGTTCATTAGATTACTCACTCACTAATGGAGTGAACAGTGTTAAGGACACACTATTGCCCATATAGTGGACTGCTTGGCCAAAGGTAGGGCACTATATAGTCAATAGCGTGTCATTTGAGACGCTATCCCGGTTATATCTCATTCATTGCATTGTTTTCTCTCCTTTCTTTCCTCCTAACTGCACATTTAGATAACTCACTACCGCTAATAGTCACCGAGGGCCCCACTACTGCTAATAGTCACCGAGGGCCCCACTACTGCTAATAGTCACCGAGGGCCCCACTACTGCTAATAGTCACCGAGGGCCCCACTACTGCTAATAGTCACCGAGGGCCCCACTACTGCTAATAGTCACCGAGGGCCCCACTACTGCTAATAGTCACCGAGGGCCCCACTACTGCTAATAGTCACCGAGGGCCCCACTACTGCTAATAGTCACCGAGGGCCCCACTACTGCTAATAGTCACCGAGGGCCCCACTACTGCTAATAGTCACCGAGGGCCCCACTACTGCTAATAGTCACCGAGGGCCCCACTACTGCTAATAGTCACCGAGGGCCCCACTACTGCTAATAGTCACCGAGGGCCCCACTACTGCTAATAGTCACCGAGGGCCCCACTACTGCTAATAGTCACCGAGGGCCCCACTACTGCTAATAGTCACCGAGGGCCCCACTACTGCTAATAGTCACCGAGGGCCCCACTACTGCTAATAGTCACCGAGGGCCCCACTACTGCTAATAGTCACCGAGGGCCCCACTACTGCTAATAGTCACCGAGGGCCCCCACTACTGCTAATAGTCACCGAGGGCCCCCACTACTGCTAATAGTCACCGAGGGCCCCCACTACTGCTAATAGTCACCGAGGGCCCCCACTACTGCTAATAGTCACCGAGGGCCCCCACTACTGCTAATAGTCACCGAGGGCCCCCACTACTGCTAATAGTCACCGAGGGCCCCCACTACTGCTAATAGTCACCGAGGGCCCCCACTACTGCTAATAGTCACCGAGGGCCCCCACTACTGCTAATAGTCACCGAGGGCCCCCACTACTGCTAATAGTCACCGAGGGCCCCCACTACTGCTAATAGTCACCGAGGGCCCCCACTACTGCTAATAGTCACCGAGGGCCCCCACTACTGCTAATAGTCACCGAGGGCCCCCACTACTGCTAATAGTCACCGAGGGCCCCCACTACTGCTAATAGTCACCGAGGGCCCCCACTACTGCTAATAGTCACCGAGGGCCCCCACTACTGCTAATAGTCACCGAGGGCCCCCACTACTGCTAATAGTCACCGAGGGCCCCCACTACTGCTAATAGTCACCGAGGGCCCCCACTACTGCTAATAGTCACCGAGGGCCCCCACTACTGCTAATAGTCACCGAGGGCCCCCACTACTGCTAATAGTCACCGAGGGCCCCCACTACTGCTAATAGTCACCGAGGGCCCCCACTACTGCTAATAGTCACCGAGGGCCCCCACTACTGCTAATAGTCACCGAGGGCCCCCACTACTGCTAATAGTCACCGAGGGCCCCCACTACTGCTAATAGTCACCGAGGGCCCCCACTACTGCTAATAGTCACCGAGGGCCCCCACTACTGCTAATAGTCACCGAGGGCCCCCACTACTGCTAATAGTCACCGAGGGCCCCCACTACCGCTAATAGTCACCGAGGGCCCCCACTACCGCTAATAGTCACCGAGGGCCCCCACTACCGCTAATAGTCACCGAGGGCCCCCACTACCGCTAATAGTCACCGAGGGCCCCCACTACCGCTAATAGTCACCGAGGGCCCCCACTACCGCTAATAGTCACCGAGGGCCCCCACTACCGCTAATAGTCACCGAGGGCCCCCACTACCGCTAATAGTCACCGAGGGCCCCCACTACCGCTAATAGTCACCGAGGGCCCCCACTACCGCTAATAGTCACCGAGGGCCCCCACTACCGCTAATAGTCACCGAGGGCCCCCACTACCGCTAATAGTCACCGAGGGCCCCCACTACCGCTAATAGTCACCGAGGGCCCCCACTACCGCTAATAGTCACCGAGGGCCCCACTACCGCTAATAGTCACCGAGGGCCCCCACTACCGCTAATAGTCACCGAGGGCCCCCACTACCGCTAATAGTCACCGAGGGCCCCCACTACTGCTAATAGTCACCGAGGGCCCCCACTACTGCTAATAGTCACCGAGGGCCCCCACTACTGCTAATAGTCACCGAGGGCCCCCACTACTGCTAATAGTCACCGAGGGCCCCCACTACTGCTAATAGTCACCGAGGGCCCCCACTACTGCTAATAGTCACCGAGGGCCCCCACTACTGCTAATAGTCACCGAGGGCCCCCACTACTGCTAATAGTCACCGAGGGCCCCCACTACTGCTAATAGTCACCGAGGGCCCCCACTACTGCTAATAGTCACCGAGGGCCCCCACTACTGCTAATAGTCACCGAGGGCCCCCACTACTGCTAATAGTCACCGAGGGCCCCCACTACTGCTAATAGTCACCGAGGACTCCCTTTCATCATGTTCATATTATGTTTCTCCCCCTCCCAGACGGAACTGCATCCTAGCAGATGAAATGGGCCTGGGCAAGACCATCCAGTCAATCACATTCCTCTATGAGATCTACCTGAAGGGGATCCACGGGCCCTTCCTGGTCATCGCCCCCCTCTCCACCATTCCAAACTGGGAGAGGGAGTTCCGCACCTGGACCGAACTCAACGTGATCGTCTACCATGGCAGCCAGGCCAGCCGCAAGACCATCCAGGCCTACGAAATGAACTACCGTGACGCGCAGGTACGTCTTGGCCGTACTGTAACCATGACCTAACCACAGCACAACTATAAGACCACCCAGGCCTACGAGATGAACTCCATACCGTAATTTAACCTGACCATCAAGGCCAGACGCACAGGTAACGTGACCTTAATGTAACTATAATCCCAAGCACACCATGACCTTATTCTATCATAACTTTAGCATTGCATAACAAACATGACCTCACAAGACGCTTAGGCCTAAGTGAGACTATAGTACGGTACAGTAGGTTCTTCACCCTAATCTAAGAATAATCCCACAGTAAGCACTTTTAGATAGACGGTCAGGTACTTAACCTCATTAACCAGAGAGCCACACTGACCTTACCAGACCAAATAAAGACTACAGTGACCGAAATGTGACTGTAACCTACTCCAATCACTATTTTAAATGTGTTAACCCAGCGGTTCCCAATCTTTTCTGATCCGGTGAACACCAAATCACTGTCGATTTGTACCAAAATATCTTGCAGGCCAAATTGAGTAAATTTTATCGGTAAATGTAACAGATTAAAGGCCTATTATTTATTGTTATAAATAGCATTGTGAAAAGTAATGTAAAATTAATTATAATACCATTAATACTCCCAACTGTTATTTTTGGCAACAAAAAAGACCAATTCATAATAAAATTTGCGGACCATCTGCAGTACCGCCACAGACCACCAGTACCTCGGCAGACCATGTAATCCTATAACCAGGGTCCTGAGTTTTCCCTGATTGAGTCGTGTGGGCAGGAAAATCGACTGTTCACCATAACACTCCTTTCTTTCCCTCGCTTTCTTCTCCCTCCATCCTCAGAGTCGTGTGATAAAGGGAGCGTACAAATTCCATGCGGTCATCACCACGTTTGAGATGATCCTGACGGACTGCCCGGAGCTGCGCAGCGTCCCGTGGCGCTGTGTGGTCATCGACGAGGCTCACCGCCTCAAAAACAGGAACTGCAAACTGCTCGAGGGACTCAAGATGATGGACATGGTGAGTTGAAACGGAGAGAAATGTCTAGTTGAGATGTATGATTTATTTGACAAAAAAAGAAAATGCACAATACAACCACATGTGAATACAAAGACTACTTGCCATTGGACCTGTTGGAAAATAAGCAACTTATTGATGAAATGCTTATTTCATGGACATTAATGGGACTATGTTTCCGCCTTCCTCCTCTACTATCACAGGAGTAATAAAAAAAAAACATATATTTAAAGACCTACTGGAAGGAACTAAGTACACTACTGACTAAATACTCCCCCCCTCTCCCCCTGGGAAGGAGCACAAGGTGCTGCTGACCGGAACGCCCTTGCAGAACACTGTGGAGGAGCTCTTCAGTCTGCTCAACTTCCTGGAGCCTGAACGCTTCCCCTCAGAGAACACCTTCATGCAGGAGTTTGGCGACCTCAAGACTGAGGAGCAGGTCCAGAAGCTGCAGGCCATCCTGAAGCCCATGATGCTGCGTCGTCTCAAGGAGGATGTGGAGAAGAACCTGGCACCCAAGGAGGAGACCATCATCGAGGTGTTTGTGTGTGTGTGTGTTTGAGTGTGTTATGTTAACGTCAATTCTTGCAACGTGCAAGCCATCTTACCTTTTCTGTTAGATTACTACTGCCGTATTATGAGGAGTCTTGCTGACTGATTTCGTTCCTATCCCGTTCTCAGGTGGAGCTGACCAACATCCAGAAGAAGTACTACCGGGCCATCCTGGAGAAGAACTTCTCCTTTCTGTCTAAAGGAGGACCGGGAGGAGGTGGTGGTGCATGGGGAGGCGGAGGGGCTCAGGTCCCCAACCTGCTCAACACCATGATGGAGCTGAGGAAGTGCTGCAACCACCCCTACCTCATCAACGGTACTAAACACACACTAACGCAGATCACACTCATTCTAAAATCGCTCGGCTTAGAATGTGTTTATTTTGGACCCTCTGGATGTTGATTTGGTGTCTCTGTGCCCCACCTGCTTGGGTTTGTTTGTGAACTGACTGGGTTTAGTCATGCTGCTTTGAATGATTCTGATGGTGGCCTCTTATGTTCTATGTTCTAGGTGCAGAGGAGAAGATCCTGGAGGACTTCCGCGAGAACCACCACGCCGAGATGGCACAGTTCCACCTGCAGGCCATGATCCAGGCGGCGGGCAAGCTGGTGCTGATCGACAAGCTGCTGCCCAAGCTGAAGGCCGGGGGACACAGGGTCCTCGTCTTCTCCCAGATGGTGCGCTGCCTGGACATCCTGGAGGACTACCTCATCCAGAAACGGTGCGAATTTGACCGTTTTAGATGTTCTCTTCAATCGCCTAACCCAGGGCTCTGAAACTGGTGGCCCGTGTGCCAAATGCAGCCCGCTTTTATTTAAATGTTGGCCTTGTTTGTCTTTGAGTAGTTGATGCTTTTGAACATATTTCATGGTATATATATCACACACACACATTACTAGTAGTCTGTAGGAGCACATCGATGAGAGGCAGAAACGTGGGTTGTTTTAGTATGACTGTGTTGTTGAAGCTGACCATGACCGTCTCCATCCGACTAGGTACCCGTACGAGCGTATCGACGGCCGCGTGAGGGGTAACCTCCGGCAGGCTGCGATCGACCGCTTCTCTCGACCGGACTCTGACCGCTTTGTCTTCCTGCTGTGTACCCGGGCCGGAGGCCTGGGCATCAACCTGACTGCTGCAGACACCTGCATCATCTTTGACTCGGACTGGAACCCCCAGAATGACTTACAGGTATGAAGACTGGGCTGTACTTAGAAATAGTCTCACTACTTAGTTTGATAGTTGAAGATGCAATTTTTTTGAATCTTTGAAAATGCTGTGGTCACAACTCAAATAACTGCACAGGTCAATACAGTCCTGTTAAAATACAGTAGACAGACACTAGTCAAAATGCAGTACACTGGTTTGTAAATTAAACAAAAAACAGGGCACAGACGAGTGAACATTCCAAAACAGGGCAGACAAGATGTTATCACACTGGTACACCGATCCATGACTTCGTTTATTATCAGTTGATCTATGCTTTTTGGAATCTAAGCATGTTTTTTCTCTCTCCATACCTCTTTCTCTTTTCCCCTCTCTCAGGCCCAAGCCAGATGCCACAGGATTGGCCAGAGTAAGGCAGTGAAGATCTATAGACTGATCACCAGGAACTCCTATGAGAGAGAGATGTTTGACAAGGCCAGCCTCAAGCTGGGCCTTGACAAGGCTGTGCTGCAATCCATGAGTGGCCGAGAGAACGCAGCCAATGGGGTATGACACACACACAGTTCTCACACAGTCAAATAGCAAGACCAGGCTTGAGGACATCTTGTTATAGTCTAAGTTCTATGTGCAGCAATAGAACAGTGAAGGTTGCTCACCTGTCTTTTTGGAAAGAGGGTCTTCTCAACTGTACTTCATTGTCTTAATAAAGGTAAACTTCTGTTGATGTGCCGAGCTCCGTGATCTAAGCCCTCAAATGTACCCGACCACCTCAGGTGCAGCAGCTGTCGAAGAAGGAAGTGGAGGACCTCCTCCGCAAAGGAGCTTACGGAGCTCTGATGGACGAGGAGGACGAGGGCTCGAAGTTTTGCGAGGAAGACATTGACCAGATCCTCCAGAGACGAACCCAGACCATCACCATTGAGTCCGAGGGCAAGGGGTCCACCTTCGCCAAGGTAGCTTCAATACGCTGTTTCCTATGTATTCTTAGCTCCCTCGTTCAATTCAGTAGGCATTACCATAGGAATTGAATTACTAGAACAGATTTACCCTTTCAAGTCTATGGGCCTGGGTGGACCGACGCCCCATTCTAGTAATTCTATTTCCATGGTCATTAACACTAGAGCCAAGCTCGTTCAGAACCAAGCTGTGCAGTGTCAGTGGGAGCTAACCCAGCAGCACTTCTCTGAGATCAAAAGTGTCATTTGATTAAAAGAATGTGGAGAAAACGCATTCAGGAGATTCGCCGTTGGGACCGTTTCTCCTTCTCCCTTTCTCCCCAGGCGAGCTTCGTGGCCGCTGGTAACAGGACGGACATTTCCCTGGAGGACCCGGACTTCTGGCAGAAGTGGGCCAAGAAGGCGGAGCTCGACATGGATGCCATCAATGGACGGGTGAGCCTCAGGAAATTGAATTGTGGGAAATGTAGTGTGACTGGTGTGACCTAGGGGGCAGGGACTTGGCTTGGTCAGTAATTCAGTCTCAAGGACTGTACAGTAACCGGCTACTTGAGGACAGTGAGCCTACCGATTTCGTTGACAGTTTGGCTTCTGGGGCTGAATTCTCAGTTGCAGTATTTACTATGGGAATGGGAGAAACACAGCCCGGGGTGGTCACACCAGCGTTTCCCCTCCCTTTAGACACCACATGCAAAAGTATCGGAGCTCAATAGTATTATCTCCCTCATACATATACTAATCTAAAGCATTAATTAATATGGCTTATTACCCCCAGGCTAGCCATGCGTGGCACCCCAGTCATAACTGGGCTAAGTCAAGCTCATTTAAAACGGTGGCTGTGGGAATCTCTTTCTATTCCTTAATTACCCCGCATTCCCCTCTTCGGTGGACCCAGAGGCAGTAAGCAGCTTATGCTGCTGCCGGAGGGGAACAGAGACATCACTTAGTCAGTCTAGAGAGCAAGTCCTTTTTTCTCCTCTCTGCCTCTACCCCACACCGTTCTTGCTCTCTCCTCCTCCCTCTCCTCAAGGGCCCTAGAGTATAGCACTTAATCCAGCCGCATAAACAGACGTGTCATCTCTGCAAGTCACCCTGGATGAGTTTTATATATATATATATATAATGTGTGTGTGTGTGTGTGTGTGTGTGTGTGTGTATACACAATGCTTTCGGAAACTATTCAGACCCCTTGACTTTTTCCAAATGTTACATTACAGCCTTGTTCTTGAATGGATTAAATAAATAAAAATCCTCATCAATCTACACACAATACCCCATAATGACAAAGCAAAAACAGGTTTTTAGAAATTGTTGCAAATTTATAAAAAATTTCGAACATACCTTATTTACTTAAGTATTCAGATGTGTTGCTATGAGACTGAAAATTGAGCTGAGGTGCATCCCATTTCCATGTATCATCCGTGAGATTGATTGGAGTCCACCTGTGGTAAATTAAATTAATTGGACATGATTTGTGAAGGCACACCTGTCTATAATGTCCCACAGTTGACAGGGCATGTCAGAGCAAAATCCAAGCCATGGGGTCGAAGTAATCGTCTGTAGAGCTCAGAGACAGGACTGTGTCGAGACACAGATCTGCGGAAGGGAAACTAAAAAAGGTCCCCAAGACAGTGGCCTCCATTATTCTGAAATAAAGAAGTTTGGAACCACCAAGGCTGTCGAGAGCTGGCCCCCTGGCCAAACTGGGTAATCTGGGAAGAAGGGCCTTGGTCAGGGAGGTGTACAAGAACCCGATGGTCACTGACAGAGCTCTAGAGTTCCTCTGTGGAGATGGGAGAACCTTCCAGAAGGACAACCATCTCTGCAGCACTCCACCAATCAGGCCTTTATGGTAGTGTGGCCAGACGGAAGCCACTCCTCAGTAAATGGCACGACAGCCCGCTTGGAGTTTAGCTAACAAGTGCTCAGCATATGTGGAAACTCCTTCAAGACTGTTGGAAAGTATTCCAGGTGAAGCTGGTTGAGAGAATGCCAAGTGTGCAATGCTGTCAAGACAGAGTGGCTACTTTGAAGAATCTCAAATATATTTTGATTTAACATTTTTTGGGGGTTAATACATTATTCCATGTGTGTTTCATAGTTTTGATGTCTTCTATTATTATAGTAAGAATAAAGAAAAACCCTTGAATGAGTAGGTGTCCAAACTTTTGACTTGTACTGTACCTAATATATCGATCTCTATCAGCAGGGAAACTGGTAATAAGGACAATAATAACAACATGCTACCTGTTTTGATCATTTTAACAGGGAGGGAAATGTGGTTGGGTGGTTTTGACACAATTTGATTTTGTGGGATTTAACTAACAATTTTCTTAGAACACCCTGGTAATTGACACTCCGAGGGTACGGAAGCAGACACGCCACTACAGCTCAATGAAGGAGGACGAGTTGGCGGAGTTCTCCGAGCTGGAGAGCGACGGCGAGAACGAGAAGCCCTTGACCAAACCCAGGCGGCCACAGGACCGAGCCCAAGGGTACCCCCGCAGCGAGTGCTTTAGGGTGGAGAAGAACCTTCTGGTTTATGGGTGAGTGGACATCTGAAAGACTTAGACATTTGTTAGGGAAGGGATGACTGTTCTCCAAGTCCCTTTGGAAGGCTAACCCTGATAGATCGGGGAAAATGTAATAGTTTGTTGTTTTTGGGGGGGATTCGGTGAAAGATTTTCACCATAGGGGTCAATATCTACAGCTAGATACTACAGACTGTTAGATGGATGTCAGAAATGAATCAAACACACCAGAGATATTACCACAGCCCTTGATTATCACCTATCCAATCCTTTCACCTCTACGTCTTCTCGGTCAGGAAGTCCACCTGATTCCTGAGATGTCATATCTTGTCTGGCTTCCAGGGCACCTATCTCATCTTTCCTTTCCCTCCTTTGTAGGCTCAGGAGGTTGAGGATGTGTGCTTGCCTAAACACCAGTCACAAGCGACTGGTCTGGTCATGCTGCGGTGGTCTGGGGGGAAATGACGCCCACGGAGCGCTAATGCTTGCACACTCCCATGTAGAGTAATTTAACACTTAGCCATCTGAGGCTCCCACACGCAAGGGGCCATTAAACATGCCTGTATACTTACACACACACGAGCCCAGATCGATCTTGCGTGCACTCCTATAATGACCCAACACACAACCACACAGTGAACCAACCAACCAGCACCTACATCACACACACTCATTAGTCGCTGTGCCCGGCTGCCCTCCGCAGGGAGAGATCACGGCTGGCTGCATGCACTCACAACGTCTGACCAGCAGTGGGGTTTGTTTTTCACATGTGACCGAGTCAACTGTACTGTCTAGACCCCGGGGCTGTAGGGCAAATTAGAGCCATCACGTCTGAGAGGACTCATTTCAACTGACGCTGCTGCCATTGACTCCCTCCCTCGCTGTATCTCCCTCCATAGACCAGCCCAAGCTTCCCTCAACCCACAAACGCACTCCTATCGTCTGGGTGTCAGTGGGGTTATCTCACCGCCGTGTAGAAACGTTTTAGGGCGAGAGTCTTCGCTCGGTTGTCACAAGTAGAAATCTACTCTGGGTCACCCACGGTAGTGAGATGTGCTGTCGGTTGCGTGTGCGGTCATGAGCAAACGGGGTCACGGAATCAGATCGTGGTGTGACATTGGACCCTGGTTGAAAGGCAGAGAGCCAGACATAACACCGCCCCATTCATACCCGCCCGTCAACCTTACTGTAGTAGTTTGGGTGGGTGGGGGGATGAGTATGGAAATATAAAACCTTCCAGATCCAGACTGTAAATGTGAGTCATCGGGATAAATGATAATACTTGAGACACTGACTAAATAATTCTCATCTCTCTTTCTCCTCCCCCTCTCTCTCCTCCCTTCGTTCGTCTATTCTTCTTTTCTTATCTCCCCTCTTTTTCTTCCCCTCTCTGACGATCCCCCCCGTTCCCTCCCTGCTAGGTGGGGTCGCTGGGGAGACATCCTGTCCCACGGGCGTTTCAAGCGGCCCCTGCGGGAGCAAGACGTGGAGACCATCTGCCGCGCCCTGCTGGCCTACTGCCTGCTGCACTACCGTGGCGACGAGAACATCAAGAGCTTCATCTGGGACCTCATCACGCCCACCGAGGACGGACAGAGCCGCACGCTCACCAACCATTCCGGTACGTATTCCTACGCATCCTTACTGCAGCATTACCGTAGCTTAACTAAAAACGTAACGAACACACCACCACCTTTCCACTCTCTCACAGTAGCAACCTTACCAACTGCTCTTTAACCTGTCTGGCTCTGGCGTTCCGCTAGCGGAACTCCTCCCACATTCCACTGAAAAGGCAGAGCGCGAAATTCTAAAGATATTTTTTAGAAATATTTAACTTTCACACATTAACAAGTCCAATACAGCAAATGAAAGATACACATCTTGTGAATCCAGTCAACATGTCCGATTTTTAAAATGTTTTACAGCGAAAACACCACATATATTTATGTTAGCTCACCACCAAATACAAAAAAGGACAGACATTTTTCACAGCACAGGTAGCATGCACAAAGCAAACCTAACTAACCAAGAAACAACTTCATCAGATGACAGTCTTATAACATGTTATACAATAAATCTATGTTTTGTTCGAAAAATTTGCATATTTGAGGTATAAATCAGTTTTACATTGCAGCTACCATCACAGCTACCGTCAGAAATAGAACCGAAGCAGCCAGAGTAATTAGACACCAACGTCAAATACCTAAATACTCATCATAAAACATTTCTGAAAAATCGATGGTGTACAGCAAATTAAAGACAAACATCTTGTGAATCCAGCCAATATTTCCGATTTTAAGTGTTTTACAGCGAAAACACAATATAGCATTATATTAGCTTACTACAATAGCCTACCACACTACTGCATTCATTCATCAAGGCACGTTAGCGATAGGGAATAAACCAGCAAAAGATATTAATTTTCACTAACCTTCATAAACCTTCATCAGATGACAGTCCTATAACATCAGGTTATACATACACTTATGTTTTGTTCGAAAATGTGCATATTTAGAGCTGAAATCAGTGGTTATACATTGTGCTAACGTAGCATCTTTTCCCCAGAATGTGCGGATATTTTTATGACACCAACTATTCTGACCAAATAACTATTCATAAACGTTACTAGAAAATACATGTTGTATAGGAAATGATAGATACACTAGTTCTTAATGCAATCGCCGTGTTAGAATTCTAAAAATAACTTCATTACGACATCCAGCTTAGGTATAGCGAGAGAGTGCCCAAACTCTGGGCGCAAACGACTATTTCACATGTTCGACAGATATATGAAATAGCATCATAAAATGGGTCCTACTTTTGATGATCTTTCATCAGAATGTTGTACAAGGGGTCCTTTGTCGGGAACAATCGTTGTTTGGATTTAGTATGTCCTCTTCTCCAGTCAATTAGCACGGAAAGCTAGCAGAGTGGCGCTAAGCTCTCCTTCCTGAACAAAGGCACACAACGCAACACGCCTAACGTCCCGAATAAATTTCAATAATCTAATAAAACTATATTGAAAAAACATACTTTACGATGATATTGTCACATGTATCAAATAAAATCAAAGCCGGAGATATTAGTCGTCCATTATGACAGCTTATCAGAAGGCAAATCCAGGTCCCTTCTCGCGCTCTCCAGAAAACAGGAAACTGGTGACATGTCATGCCAAGAGCTATTATTCGACCCCAGATCAAGTTACACACTCAATTTCTTCTCTCACTGCTTGTCGACATCTAGTGGAAGACGTATGAAGTGCATGTATTCTAATAAATATCAAGGACATTAATAGGCAGGCCCTAGAACAGTGCATCGATTTCAGATTTTCCACTTCCTGTCAGGAAGTTTGCTGCAAAAGGAGTTCTGTTTTACTCACAGATATAATTCAAACGGTTTTAGAAACTAGAGAGTGTTTTCTATCCAATAGTAATAATAATATGCATATTGTACGAGCAAGAATTGAGTACGGGGCCGTTTAAATTGGGCACGATTTTCCCCCAAAGTGAAAACAGCGCCCTCTGTCCTCAACAGGTTAACCTTTAACGAGTCACCAACCCGGATCCGGGATCACCCCCCACTCCCCCCCCACTGAGTAGCATAGCTAGCATAGCGTCACAATTAAATAGTAGCATCTAAATATCATTAAATCACAAGTCCAAGACACCAGATGAAAGATACAGATCTTGTGAATAACCCCATCATTTCTGTTTTTTAAAATGTTTTACAGGGAAGACACAATATGTAAATCTATTAGCTAAACACGTTAGCAAAATACACCTCTTTTCTAACTCCATCAGTTTCTTACTACTTCAGGTGCTATCACCAATTCGGCTAAACTAAGATATTGATAGCCACTAACCAAGAAAAAACCTCTTCAGATGACAGTCTGATAACATATTCATGGTATAGGATAGTTTTTGTTAGAAAAAAGTGCATATTTCAGGTAGAAATCACAGTTCTACATTGCAGCTGCAATCTGAAATAGCGTTGGAAGCAGCCGGAATAATTACTGAGACCGACGTCAATTACCAAAAGAATCATCCTAAAACACTTCAGAAAAATAGACAGCCTACAGCAATCGAAAGACACAGATCTTGTGAATCCAGAGAATATTTCAGATTTTCTAAGTGTTTTACAGCGAAAACACAATATAGCATTATATGAGCGTACCACAATAGCCAGAATCACAACCGCATTTACCAGCTGTAAATGTTAGCGATCGTAACAACCCAACAAAAGATATATAATTTGACTAACCTTGATATACTTCATCAGATGACAGACCTGTAACATCATATTACACAATGCATATAGCTTTTGTTCGAAAATGTGCATATTTAGCAGCACAAATCGTGGTTATACTATGTAATCACTACAAACATTGCATGTATTCTGGCCGGCGCCATTTTGGATTAGCGCCTATTCTTATAAAAATACTATTCATAAACTTGACTAAAAAATATAAGTTGGACAACAATCGAAAGATAAATTAGTTCTTAATGCAATCGCTATGTTAGATTTTTAAAATTAACGTTACTAGACATATAGTGTGCGTTGCAGCCAGACCAGTGCCTGCAAAAGTGGCGCGCAAACACTATGACATTTTTCCACATAAATACATAATAACATCATAAATAGTTCCTACTTTTGGACGAGCTTCCATCAGTATCTTGGGCAATGTGTCTTTTCTTCAAAAGAATAGTTGCTTTGTTGTAAAACGTCCTCTTCACCTTTGGAACTAGCTGCTACCATTAGCTATGTCGCACACACATGTCCAAATCCTCAAACTAGATACAAAGGAAATTCAGAAAAATAGCACTATACTCGCATAAACTGATATAAATCGGTTTCAAATAACATCGTTATGATGTTTCTAACACCTATATTTAATTAAATTACAGACGGATACATCTCTGGTCGATAACTGAGCGTTCCAAAATTTCATCCTGACTTCTTGCCAGGCGCCATGACGAACGAGACAAAGAAAGGTACTCTCGTTCCATCCGGCTTTATAACCTCGGACAGCTACGCAGACAGACCATTCCACTTCTCATTGGTTACTGACATCCAGGGGAAGGCGGGTGCAGTTCAATTCCAGCCATAGGATATACACAGGCTTTAAAACTGAACCCAGATCAGAGGATAATTCTCAGACCTTCGCAAGTCATGTCAGGATTTTTGCTGTAGAGGGAGTTCTGGGTCACCCACAGACATAATTAAAACGGTTTTAGAAACTAGACAGTGTTTTCTATCCAATATTAGTAAGGATATGCATATTGTACGATCAAGAATTGAGCAATAGGCCGTTTAATTTGGAGACCAAAATATGCTAATGCGGAACAGCACCCCCTATAGTTGCAAGAAGTTAAGACCTGCCCAATAGCCCCCAGTAGGAGTAGTGAATAAACATACGTTGAATTCCATAGGATTTTTCACAGTACCACCACGAACGTCCCTCACTCGCTCACTCAACCCCTCCCCCACTTATTCCCGCCACAACAACTCCTGACATGACCTTGCTTTAACCTTATGCTCTGTCTGGTTTAGTGCTGGACTAGAACCGGCTCAAACTGGTTCAGTCTGACTTTACATGACTTATTTGACCTTGATCCTCATTGGTTTCCCGCCTAAGCAAACTGGAATCTGATTTGGTTACAAGAACCATGGAGTTAGCCCAATGCCTTGCTATTTCAATGTTATCAATTAGTTTGCAGATGGCCATTTCAAATAAATAATTGTAGTAATTGATCAAATCCTTGCTGGTACTAGACTTGTCCAACCCAGGTCTCTCTTATAAAGGGATCTCAATGAGAAATAATGGATCTATTACTCTAAATTGTAATGTCTCTCCTGCAGGTCTGTCTACTCCAGTACCACGGGGTCGTAAGGGGAAGAAGGGGAAACCAGCCCCGCCTGCCCCTCCCCAGCTCCCCAGGGCAGAGTGGCTGGCCAGCTGTAACCCTGACCTGCTACTGCAGGAGGACAGCTACAAGAGACACCTCAAACACCACTGTAATAAGTAAGTCACCCCCAAATCCTAACCTCAACACTGTCGTTTTTCAAACACCAAAGGAACAAATTAGCCATATATCAAGCTCAGTGTCGTTGTGCTCGGGTCCGGTCTCGAGACTCGAGACCCCATGTTTGTCTGATACATTTTAACTCTGTGTCGGACAGTGAGGACTCGTCATTTCTTCCCGAGACTAGTGGCGTAAGAAACTCAAACAGTAATTATCAGATTCAATTCAGTCAGTGTGTAAAACTGCTTCGCCAGGTGAAATATATATATATATATACCCACCTTTCATTAAACAATATCTTATCACATATTGAAACCTGGGCTTCCTACTTGATTCGTAACATTACTGTACTTTACTTTCATTGAAATATATACTCAATCTTTGTCGTGCTCGTCAGAATTTCCTTGATTCACTAGTAGGGAAGAGTTAGGGGAATTATTTGCAAGTTGCGCGCTCACTATTAGTGATGGGGGGGGGGGGGGGGGGGGGTTGTAACAGTCTTAATACCTATTATAGACATGTTTGCTCAGTGGTGAAACGTGGCAACTTCCAACATGTACCAAACTCAAAAATCATACCATCACTTAATGCGCTCAACTGAATAAAACAGAACTGAGCCGAGCTTCTGGCTGCCACTCACACAGATAGCACCCACACGGATAATGCTACCCACAACCACACTGCTTAAACAACCTAGGGTAGCCTTACGCCACGATCACACTTATCACCAAAAGTACGGACAGTGACACGTCAAAGGATGTGCGAGACAAGCTTGTGATGCTGGAAGGACAGTGACCGTAATACCAGGGCGCACTATGTAGCAGAGTGCAGTTTATGTTAAACACGTAGGGCCGATAGACAGCAGTCACACACAGCATGATGTTAAAGCACCACTACACCCCTGCATAGGTCCGATGGAAAGACAGCAGTCACACACAGCATGATGTTGAAGAACCACTACACCCCTGCATAGGTCCGATGGAAAGACAGCAGTCACACACAGCATGATGTTGAAGAACCACTACACCCCTGCATAGGTCCGATGGAAAGACAGCAGTCACACACAGCATGATGTTGAAGGACAAGCAGCACATTCACTCAGACATAATAAGCCAGTAGGTCCCAATCATAAGAATACAAAAACAAAACGATTAAGCGTTAACTATTTCTTTCCGTTGCAAAAAACATGTCATGTTCAGCACACAAAGTAGCCAGTGAACTAAAGTTTAAATGCAACAACGTTTCACACTGAAGTTCTTTTCAAAGAAATGGCTGCGAGCTGAAATGAAAGCACAGTTCCACTCCCCAACAAATTAGCATTAACATCCTCTTCGATAGCACCTGCTGCAAACTAGCCTACAACAAAAGCTAGCTAGATCGTGGGAGAAATACTGCTCGCTATTGCGCAGTGACCTGTTGGCCTTCGAAGGAAATAGTTTCCGTAAGTTTTGGTTAACGGTCCAACCCATTAAAAATCCACATGTGATTGGTTGAATGTCCACTGTCACTCAAATGCTTCCCTAATAGAGTTTAGCCAGCTAGATTTATCTCCCCAAAAACCACCAAAGAAAAATCCTTATTGGATCTTTTTTTTTCATCTTCAGTGTTAATGCTTTCCTTTCCAACAAAAACTGAAGAGATTAAATCAGAACATTATTATTTTACAAATTCTCTGAAGGCCGTCATTGTTCCCTACTGCGTTTGGGTTAGTAATAACTTGTAGAGTGGGTCTATTTTCTCTCGGCATGCATTTTTCATCATTCTCAATTTCTGAAGGCTCCTGAGTGGCGCAGCGGTCTAAGACACATCTCAGTGCAAGAGGCGTTGCTACAGTCCCTGGTTCGATTCCAGGCTGTATCACATCTGGCTGTGATTGGGGGTTCCATAGGGCGGCGCACAATTGGCCCAGCGTCGTCCGGTTTGGCCGGGGTAGGCAGTCATTGTAAATAAGAATTTGTTAACTGACTTGCCTAGTTCTTCTGAAATATGAGCACAGAAATACTTGACATTTTGATATTTTTTTGTCATGGTCTTAAATTGGACTCATATTTTGCTGGTTTTGACTCTCTTGCCCCCCTCCGGTCTTGGTCTTGACTTGGACTCGATTCGCTCCAGTCTTGAATCGGTCTCGCTTTAGATGGTCTCGAACACACTGGTCAACCCTAACCTCTGACCTTTAACCCCTAGGAAACACAGCCCCTACTCATACACCACCATATTGTCATAGATAAGCAGGCCAACACACCGTTGATAGTTGGTGGTTTCTTTATAATTCCCAAAAATCGAACACGCATTAAGTCCCCGGTAATCCTATTTCACATGAGTTCCATAGCTCCACTCCAGCTAGCCCCACACACAACACACTTCACAATCCTTTTGTTTACTTCTAGCCAGTGTCCTATTTACTTTCCCCCCTCCTTCCTTGGCCACAACTCTTCTTTCTACTCTGTTGTTGTCGGGGAGATTTTGTGGCGGCCAGGTTTTTTGGGGCTGAGGCTGGCGCTGCGCCAGGCCAGGTGCCAGGCAGACCTGTTGGAAGCGGGTGAAAGGCGGCACACACAGGGGCGATTATGTGGTGCCATCTGTCAGGCGCAGGGGCTGGCGCACGGCATGGCTAATCAGGCCTGGCAGCGTGATGGATGGGCAACGGCCAGTGCCAAAGATCCGCCGCCGCAGCTAGCCGCTCTAGCCAGCTACTGCTGCTGGCGCACGGGACCAGAGTTTCACTTTTTTTTTTTTTTACCCTCTTCCCTTTTCTTTCTTTCCTATTTCTGTCTCGCTCTCTCCCCCCCCCCCCACACACACACAGAGTTCTCCTGAGGGTCCGTATGCTCTACTATCTGCGACAGGAAGTCATCGGTGACCAAGCCGACCGGATCCTAGAGGGAACAGACTCAAGGTTGGCATCCACTCCCTTCCGTCTCCTCCCTCCATCCCTTTATCTCTCACTCCAACACTCCCAAGCCCCTGCCTGCTTTATCTTCACACTCCCTCTCTTCCCTCTCTCCCCTCGTTTCACCCCATCACCCAGATGTGCATGCATATATAATGCAGAAAATGTGCACGCCATGTCGATGGCGTCTGAGGCTCTTCGCTGAATAGCTACAATGCTGTTATTGTGTGTGTGTGCGCGCATATATGTGCCAGTTAGTGTGTGTGTGTGTGTGTGTGTGTTCACTCGTATGTGTGTGTGCCTGTGTATAAGTGCCAGCTTGTGTGTGTGTGTGTCTGTATTGGATTAGGCCAGGCAGGCTGCTAGTGGTGATAGCGTTGCAGGCATCAGGGCAGGCTGCTAGTGGTGATAAGGTTAGGCCTGCTCTGCCTAGGTCTCCTTAGTGATGAGAGCTGCTTTCTAAAAGGCACCCTATTTCCTATATAGTACACTACTTTTGGCTCTGGTCAAGGCACGGTGTAGGAAATTGGGTTCCATTTGGGACACAGTGGAGATGTTCCAGCAGCGTGGCTAATGACCATATTTCCTCCCAGATGCCTGGAGATGGGGCCTAATACGGACACGTGCCGATTTTTAGACCCTGTTAATTCGTTTTCCCCTCTTTCTCTCTTCCTCTCCCCTTGGTCTGGGCCGACAGTGAAATGGATATCTGGATCCCTCAGCCTTTCCACGCCGAGGTCCCTGCCGATTGGTGGGACAGCGAGTCGGACAAATCGCTCCTCATCGGCGTCTTCAAACACGGTAAGCCCCACCCGTCCGGTACTCGCACACACATACGCACGCCGCCCGAGTTCTGGCTGCTTCGGCTTGATTGGTGTTCCCATAGCGACCGCGGCGCACAGCTGGCTCAGTGAGACGTCAGGAGATTGATTGATGGCTATGTCCAGCAGGCCGTGTAGGTGTGTGTGTGTGTGTGCGCGCACAGACTTGTTGCAGCTTCCATCTAGTCCCTGGTTATCCAGTGTTCTATCAACCACAGTTGGTTGATGCACTTTATCATGAGGTTTGTTCTCTTTTAGCTATGGGCTAGCTGGTTTAGATTTAACCACTTTTTTGTATTGTGTTACAGTGAAAAACAAGATAAGCTAGAATTGTAACGATTTTAAGTGTCAATTGTATTGATGGTGATAAATATTCATATTAATTTGGGATAATTGTCATTATTCTCCGTAATTGCGACCCTCTCTGATTCAATTATGGATCCGAGCTGTGCCTCAGCCCTAATGCACACACACACACACACACACACACACACACGGGTGCTCTCTCAAACACACATGGAAACAATAGAGCTAGCCTATAGTTAATCATAATCCTCATTCACTTGGGAGGCCGGGGGAGGAAGCTACTCTCTGCCTCTGTCACACACGCACATACACCGAACCCTCACACATGTCTGGTACTCACACTGTACACACACTGTACAGGCACACACACTCTCCAGGGCTGCGAGAGGGAAGAGTGATGGCCTATAAACCCCCTCATGATTAGCGCTTGGCTCGGGGCGCAGCAGCGGTTAGGAACAATGTGTCACCGCATAAATCCTAATTGAAATGTGATGTTCTGGTGGGGGCTTTGGGGAATGGAGGGGGGGACAGGCCGTGAGGGGTGGCGGAGAAGGGGGAGATAGTCTGGTCTGCAAACTGGCACGGTTGAGGGGGCTCCAGCCTGTGCCTCTGTCTCCCCCTCCTCCCACCCGCCGTGCTCAGTGGGATCTGCAGGCTCTAATCTGTTCTGCTTGGAAAGCTCCAACGGGCACTTTTCTCTCTCTGCTACACACTTGGGCAAATACACACACATACAGACCATAGGCACACACACTTAGACACACAGATTTTCTTACACACATTGACACACACACACACACCCAGTCAGATGCGCGCTCACACACGCTCCAACAGGCACTGCCCTCTGTCTGCATCTGGACCCTATGCTTCTGTTTTTGTTTTTCTCATCTCTTTATACGGATGGCAGTTGGTTTTTAGGATGTGATTCTGAACTTCATGATGGGTTTTGTTTTAAACTCAATTTGGCTTCTCTTGCTTTCTGTTGCATCTTTCAGGATTGATGCTACTGTGTATCATGATTAATGCCTAGGTGTATATGTAGCCTATGCATTTCCACTGTAAATTGTCAGTCAACGTCTGCTTTGTTCTAGGCCTGGTGCGTGTCGTTTCCCAGTCACAATGCACTCATCTCTCACCCACTCCCTCTCTCTTCACCGGATGTGGAAAGTAGAACTCTGTAATTCAACCATTCTCACCCACTCTCTCCTTCTTTCTCAATCGCGCTCTCTCCATCCCAGGCTATGAGAAGTATAACTCGGTGCGCGCCGACCCTGCGCTGTGTTTCTTGGAGCGGGTGGGCATGCCTGATGCCAAGGCCATCGCTGCAGAGCAGAGGGGGGCGGACATGATGGCAGATGGTCCGGAGGGGTAAGACACTCAGCCAAAATTCACCACCACCTCTTTTTCCCTCTTCCTCCTCCTCTTTTTCTTATCAACCTCCTGTCCCCGTCACCCTCCAACTCTCATCTTCCCTTCCTGTCTCTCCCTCCTATTTGTTTGTTTTTTCGACCTGTCTCGGTCTCCTTCTCTCCACTCGATATTCCTTTCCCTCCCTGACCTCCCATCTCCAATTTCCCTCAATCTTCTCTTCCTGGCTGTCTACCACTTTTTCCCCTTGCTCCTTTGTTTGATTCTGTTTAAGTTTAAAACTAATTTCTCTCTTTTCTCTCTCTTCATCCCTCCATCCCTGGTTCTTTGTGTGTACAGAGAGGATGAGGACCCAGAGTACAAGCCTCTCCGCATGCCCTTTAAAGATGAGATGGATGACTTCACTAACTCTCCCCTTGATGACAAAGAGGAAGCTATGGACGTTGAGAGTGGTGAATGTAAGTGGAGTGGCCATCTCTGCTTTCACATGATGTAGCACTATGTTGACCACCATTTTGGGATAAATTCAATAAAAAGCTTGACAATGTATTATTTACTAGCAATCTGTCTGAAGATGATTCACCATCATCAATCCTTAGTTCAAAATATGTATATATTTATTTTTATATCAAACCACCAATGTACGCACCCAAAGAAACCAAAGTTGCTTTTCAGAACCATCTCAACAGTATGCAGTCACATTTATTTGTCCTAATATTCCACCCTTTTCTCCTCCCCATCACAGCTAAACCAGGTGAGAATGGAGCAGGCAGCAGAGGGGCGGGTCGTCTGTACTGGCCGGCAGCCTCGGCCCTCACCGCTAGACTCCGCCGCCTCATCACTGCCTACCAGCGCACGCACAAACGAGAGCAGCTCCGCCAGGAGGCCATGGCCCGGCCCGACGGCCGCCGTCGCCGGCGGCCCCGAGAACAGCTACTCTCCATGGTCACAGATGGTGGAGGGGCCTACGTGCATGAGGGCGGAGCCTTCATGGCAGAGGGCAGTCCTTATATGGCCAAGGGCGGAGCGTTCATTCCTGAGGCGACGGCTCTCCTGGCGGAAGGAGGGGCCTTCTTCAAAGAGAGGCGTCAAAGGTATAGAAACATGAATAGTTTGATTGGTTGAGTTAATTAGATGTTTTTGAGGCACACTTCCATCCAGATTACTTAGGATATGTTATACACCATAAACAATATGTATATTATAAACATTTCAATTTGTTACCCGGCTGTATAGAAGGCAGTACAGTCAAGAGTTTCTTGAAGTTCTATCAACTTCCTGTATTATTGTTTGGGGCTTGTTTGAGAAGCACTACTTGTAACATGATGTGTGTACTACAGTACCCATAATGCTCCAGTCTCCTAATCAATACACTACTCATACATTGCTTTCCGTCCCATTGGTTGTTGGATTAACCCTTCCGTGTCTCGTCGTCAGGTGGACCAGGCGTGAGGAAGCCGACTTTTACCGCGTGGTGTCCACGTTTGGCGTGATCTATGACACGGCCCGTCAGCGCTTTGACTGGACCCAGTTCAGGGCCTTCGCCCGTCTGGACAAGAAGACTGACGAGAGCCTGGAGAAGTACTACTTCTCCTTCGTGGCCATGTGCAAACGGGTGTGTCGCATGCAGGTCAAGACCGACACAGGTAAATTCCCTCACACATTTAATAACAGAAAGCTGTTGAACACAACTTCAGCCATACCTACATTTACTTAAGCTAAAGCAAAGGATCATTCCTGGAAAGACTGACTAGATTAACAACTATTTTCCTCTCCTCACCCCCCCTTCCTCTCTCTCTCTGGCAGAGCTCCCAGACCCCACCCTGATCATTGACCCCATCACGGAGGAGCGCGCATCACGCACCCTTTACCGCATCGAGCTGCTGCGCCGCATCCGCGAGCAGGTGTTGCCCCACCCCCTGCTGGGCGAGCGCCTGCGCCTCTGCCAGCCCAGCTCTGACCTGCCGGAGTGGTGGGACTGCGGCAGGCACGACCGCGACCTCCTCCTGGGCGCCTCCAAGCACGGCGTGAGCCGCACCGACTACCACATCCTCAACGACCCAGCCTTGGGCTTCCTTGAGGCCCACAGGAAGTTCACCAAGGGGGGATCGGCTGGGGCGCCTCAGCCGCCCCGCGATGGTGCTCCCTCTACTGCCTCTGAGCAGGCCGCTGCTGAGAAACCCTCCCATGTCAAAGAGGAGGAGGAGGAGGAGGAAGGCAAGGTGGTGAAAGAGGAAGGTGACAACGACCTTCCATGTACTAAAGCCGAGAAACAAGACGAGCAGGAAGGCAAGGACGAAGAGATGGAGGGAGAGAAAGAAGAGAAGGCTGCGTCTCCCAAGAAGGAGTTGAAGGAAGAGAAAGCGAAGGAAGAGGGAGAGGACCTAAAAGACGAGGAAGACCAAGAACTGAAGGAGGAGAAAATGGAGGTCAACGGGGATGCTGACGGAGAGACTTCCAAGGAGGCCGAACCTGAGAAAGAAGACCCTCCCAATGAGGACGTCGGGGATCAGGACAAGAATCCGGAATTCCAGGAGAAACCGGAGTCTTCCAAAGCATCGGAAGACCAGGAAACCAAGAAGGAGAAAGATGGGAGTCCAGCCAAGTCTCCCAAATCTCCCAATCCAGTGGCTGAGAAAGGCCCCGAAGAGGAGGATGAGGAGAAGATGGAGGAAGACGACAAGTCTGAGAAGTCGTCTCAAGCTGAAGGTATGTCTTACTCCCAACTCCATTGCTAAAAAATAAATATTTTCTCAAGGAAAATTTCAATTTTAGGGTGTGAATTCATGTAAACTATCAACCGTGGGTCTGTGTAGAAGTCTATACAATAGTCCGTTGGGCCATGCAAGTGCATGAATCATAACTTCTCTGTTGAAGCCAGCCCCAACACAGTAAGTGGCTGTGTGTAGTTGGTCTGCTTTAGCTGGCATTTAGAAACTACTATATGTTGTCTATTTATGCTTGCTGCTTAGTGTTGAATTGAAGACTCACTGTATGACCCTTCTAGTATACTGCTGTTGCTAATTTTGAGAAAGCACTACATGAAGCCATTTGTAGATTCTCTTGTGGCTGCTGTTGACCAAGCGTTGTTGTCGTCATTTTTCAGTTGGTGCCACCTCTGAGCAGAAGAACTTTGACGAGGAGAGCAATGCCTCACTGAGCACCACGGCCAGAGACGAGACCCGCGATGGGTTCTGCCCCGAGGATGGAGAACCCTCAGCCATCCAGAGAACCTTCTCCTTCTCTTTCTGGCCAAAGGTTTGTAGAACAAAGATGTACATTAATTCACAGATACATGCTCATATTCATTTAGTGGTGAAATATATACTGAACAAATAATTATATAATGTAAAGTGTTTCATGAGCTGAAATAAAATATCCCAGAAATTTTCCATACGCACAAAAAGCTTATTTCTCAAAAATGTTTTGATTTTTGATTACATTTGATTACATTCCTGTTAGTGAGCATTTTCTCCTTTGCTAAAATAATCCATCCACCTGACAGGTGTAGCATATCAAAAATCCGATTAAACAGCATGATTAATACACAGGTGCACCTTGTGCTGGGGACAAAACACACTGTCGCAAATTTTAACCTCTACTTCATCACCCTCCCGGATCCGGGATCCTCCTCATCAAAAAAGCTGACTAGCCTAGCCTAACGGGACAGGGATATCATATAATATAATTTTCATGAAATCACAAGTCCAAATGATGGCTGAATCCAGCCATCATTTCCGATTTTTTTTAAAATGTTTTACAGCGAAAACACTTTCTATTAGCTAACCACAATAGCCAAACACACAACCGCATATTTTCACCATGTTTCCACCGCATAGGTAGCTTTCACAAAACCGACAAAATAGAGATAAAATTAGTCACTAACCAAGAAACAACTTCATTAGATGACAGTCTTATAACATGTTATACAATACATTTATGTTTTGTTCGAAAATTTGCATATTTGAGGTATAAATCATAGTTTTACATTGCAGCCACCATCAAAAATAGCACCAAAGCAGCCAGAATAATTACAGAGAGCAACGTGAAATACATAAATACTCATCATAAAATATTTATGAAAAATACATGGTGTACAGCAAATGAAAGATAAACATCTTGTGAATCCAGCCAATATTTCCGTTTTTTTTTTTAAGTGTTTTACAGCGAAAACACAATATAGAATTATAATAGCTTACCACAATAGCCAAACACACAAACGCATTTATTCACCGCAAAGGTAGCTTTCGCAAAAACCAGCAATAGATATAAAATTAATCACTAACCTTTGGACAACTTCATCAGATGAGTCTTATAACATCATGTTATACAATACATTTATGTTTTGTTCGAAAACGTGCATATTTAGAGCTGCAAATCGTGGTTATACAGTGTGAATACATAGCAACATTTCCCCAGAATGTCCGGAGATATTTTGGACACTCACCTAATCTGACCAAAGAACTCATCATAAACTTTACATAAAAATACTTGTTGTATGGCAAATGAAAGATACACTGGTTCTTAATGCAACCGCTGTGTTAGATTTTTTAAAATAACTTTACCACAACATACAGCTTGGGTTATTGTGAGACAGCGCTCACCAACACGGCGGAGAATAGGCATCAACATATTACACAGAAATACGAAATAACATCATAAATGTTGTCTTACTTTTGCTGAGCTTCCATCAGAATGTTGTACAAGGAGTCCTATTTCCAGAATAAATCGTTGTTTGGTTTTAGAATGTCCATTTCTTCTGTCGAATTCGCGCCACAATGCTAGCCAAGGTTGCTAACATTCCCGTCAACTCTTGGTGCAAAGAACGGAAAATTCCAAAAGTCCCAATAAACGTTGAATAAACTGATAAAACTCGGTTGAAAAAACCTACTTTATGATATTATCATATGTGTCAAATAAAATCAGAGCCGGACATATTCGCCGTGTATACCGAACGCTTTTCAGAAGACAATGTCGAGGTCCCTCGCGCGCCGTCGAAGACAAAGAAAATACCGGACCTGTCACTCCAAAAGCCCTTGTTCGGCCTCAGATCAAGCTAGACACCCCATTCCACCTTCCACTGCCCGTTGACATCTAGTGGAAGGCGTATAAAGTGCATACATATCGATAAATAAAAGCCAGTTGAATAGTCAGGCCCTGAAACAGAGCCTCGTTTTCAGATTTTTCACTTCCTGTATAGAAGTTTGCTGCCAAATGAGTTCTGTTTTACTCACAGATATAATTCAAACCGTTTTAGAAACTTCAGTTTTCTCTATCCAATAGTAATAATAATATGCATATTGTATGATCTAGAACGGAGTACGAGGCCGTTTAAATTGTGCACGATTTTTTCCAAAGTGAAAACAGCGCCCCCCTATTGACAAGAAGTTTTAAGGGAGTGTGTAATTGGCCTGCTGACTGCAGGAATCCCCACCAAAGCTGTTGCCAGTGAATTTAATGTTAATTTCTCTACCATAAACTGCCTCCAACGTTGTTTTAGAGAATTTGGCAGTACGTACAACTGGCCTCTCAACCCCAGACCATGTGTAACCATGCCAGCCCAGGGCCTCCACATCCGGCTTCTTCACCTGCGGGATCCTCTGAGACAAGTCTCCCGGACAGCTGATGAAACTGGGTTTGCTCAACCAAAGAATTTCTGCACAAACTGTAAAAAACTGTCTCAGGGAATCTCATCTGTGTGCTCGTCATCCTCACCAGGGTCTTGACTTGACTCCATTCGGCGTCGTAACTTAATTCAGTGGGCAAATTCTCACCTTCGATGGACGCTAGTACACTGGAGAAGTGTGCTCTTCACGTATCAATCCTCGTTGTAACTGTGCCAGGCAGATGGCAGACATTGAGTATGGTGTTGTATGGGCAAGCGGTTTGATGTCAACTTTGTGAACAGTCTCTCATGAAGCCTGCAGCATACCATCCAGCATCCCACTGCTGGGTTACCACTGAAGTTAAGCAGGGTTGGTCCCTGGATGGGAGACCAGATGCTGCTGTAAGTGGTGTTGGAGGGCCAGTAGGAGGCACTTTTTCTTCTGGTTGAAAAAATAAGATCTGGCATGCCCCAGGGCAGTGATTGGGGACATTGGCCTGTGTATGGTGCCATCTTTCAGATGGGATGTTAAACTGGTGTCACTAAAGTGCCCATGGCACTTATCGTAAGAGTAGGTGTGTTAACCCCGATTTCCTGGCTAAATTCACAATCTGATCCTCATACCATCATGGCCTCCTAATCATCCCCAGCTTCCAATTGTCTCATTCATCCCCCGTACTCTCCCCTGTAACTATTCCTCAGGTCGTTCCTGTAAATGAGTATGCGTTCTCAGTCAACTTACCTCAGGGCTCCCGGGTGGCGCAGCGGTCTAAGGCACTGCATCTCTGTGCTAGAGACATCACTACAGGCCTCTGTTCCCAGGTCAGTTTTAATGTCCCTGTAAATGCTATGAGGATACAAACACTGCCCACGCCTTCCTCTAGATGTCAGTAAGAGGTGACAATTTGAATGGAGTCCATTGCGCAATCAGGGTCTGTATAAAAGACCACAAGGCGGAAGTAGCTTTCTTTTCTTCCTGCGCCTGACGCACGATGGACGTCGGGACTGGCCTCCTTCCAAGCTATGGTTTAGGCACTTCTATATCGCCGGTCATGTTTTTACTCGTTATAGGTGTTAAAAACATCATAAGGTAGTTAATTTAAACCGTTTTATAGCAATTTATATCCGTTTAGTGCGATTTTGAGGCATTTCTTTGTGACGCACTTTGAAGCGCTGGGCACGTTTCCAGTACCGGTCGAACGTTAGTGGCCATTTCGACGGGACAAGAGGACATCTTTCGACCAAAAGACGATTAGACCCGAGAAAGGATACATTGCCCAAGATTCTGATGGAAGAACAGCTCATAGTAAGAACTATTTATGATGATAAATCGCTGTTCTGTTGAAAAATGTTAAACGCATATATCGCCATTTTGTTTTGTGTAGCTTCGCTTTGGCGGACCCGGTATTGCACAGTAAGGATAATTTTAGAAATGTAATTCAGCGATTGCATTAAGAACTAATTTGTCTTTCGATTCCTGTCAACCCTGTATTTTTTAGTCAAGTTTATGATTAGTTATCGATTAGGCTAGATCACTCTCAAAGATGGCGCCCGACATTTTCAGACCAGTTTTGCTACTATTCTCATTGTATAACCACGATTTTTGTGGCTAAATATGCACATTTTCGAACAAACTCTATATGTATGTTGTAATATGATGTTACAGGAGTGTCATCGGAAGAATTCTGAGAAGGTTAGTGAAAAAATTAATATATTTTGGCGATGATAACGATATCGCTCTCTTTGGCTTGAATCAATGCTCGGGTAACGTTTGCATATGTGGTATGCTAATATAATGATTTATTGTGTTTTCGCTGTAAAACACTTAGAAAATCTGAAATATTGTCTGAATTCACAAGATCTGTGTCTTTCCATTGCTGTGAGCTGTGTATTTTTAAGAAATGTTTTATGATGAGTAAATTGGTAATACACGTTGCTCTCTGTAGTAATTCTAGTCGCTTTGGGGAGATTTGGGATGGTGGCTGCAATGGCAAACTATGATTTATACCTGAAATATGCACATTTTTCTAACAAAACCTATGCTATACAATAAATATGTTATCAGACTATCATCTGATGAAGTTTTTTCTTGGTTAGTGGCTATTTATATCTTTATTTGGTCGAATTGGTGATAGCACCTGATGGAGTAAGAAACTGATGGAGTTAGAAAAGTGGTGTCTTTTGCTAACGTGGTTAGCTAATAGATTTACATATTTTGTCTTCCCTGTAAAACATTTTAAAAATCTGAAATGGTGGCTTTATTCACAAGATCTGTATCTTTCATTTGGTGTCTTGGACTTGTGATTTAATGATATTTAGATGCTACTATTTAATTGTGACGCTATGCTAGCGATGCTAATCAGTGTGGGGGGGGTGGGGGGTGCTCCCGGATCCGGGTTTCTGAGTCGCTAGAAGTTAACTGACTTGCCTAGTTAAATAAATAAAAATAAAAAAGGGATAAATTACAAATGGTGGTGGTGGGGTTATGGTATGGGCAGGCATAAGCTACGGACAACGAACACAATATATATTATCGATGGCAATTTGAATGCACAGATATACCTTAATGAGATCTTGAGGCCCGTTGTCGTGCCATTCATCTGCCACATCACCTCATGTTTCAGTATGACCCCATGACGCAAGGATCTGTACACAATTCCTGGAGGCTGAAAATGTCCCACTTCTGTCACGGCCTGCATATACGCACCAGACATGTCTCCCATTGAGCATGTTTGGGATGCTCTGGATCAACATGTACGACAGCTTGTTCCATTTCCCGCCAATATTCAGCAACTTCGCACAGCCATTGAAGAAGAGTGGTCAACTCTATGCGAAGGAGATGTCGCTCTGCATCAGGCAAATGGTCACACCTGATTAGGGTTGAATGACAAAAACCCAGTTACCAAGAACCCGGTTACCACTCCCTTTCACTGGTATAAATAACTGTGAAACTGGTCAATTGTAATAAATGATTTATATGAACAGCATGGCATTCATTGGAACTGTTAAATTGTGTGGTCCAAATCTGGCATCTCTACAGCCTCTGCATGATGACTCATCTCAGTATGGAGCGGCAGTTCACAATGCATGTAGACCTATCATCTCATGGTAACTTTTTTTTCTTGTGACCTATGCTACAGTAATATAAAGGCTGAATGTGCGTCAAATTTACCCATCCATCTGGCTTGTTTTTCAATTGTAGATTACAATTTTTATTTTAAGAGTTTTAAACTACTTATCACTCGAATATTGTTGCTTTGACTCCATTCAAATTATGTTATATATGTTGGGCTATATATCAATCTAGATGTCCTAGCCAACCTCTTTCAGGTAATGAATTCAATCCAGTATTAGCCTTAGCTAATTAATGTTGGGTTATGCATAATAAGCTTCTGTCTCTTGCGCAACACGCAAGCTCCTTAGCTCTTGGAGTCCCAGGAAAAGCTCATCTAGAATAGCTTGCTCGACTTTATTTTGTTGCATTTATTCAGACCTGTAACATACAATCTTCGCGAAGAGAAGTGAAAGCCTTCTGAATCTAGTCCTATATTATTCAAGGATGTCATTAGAATTATGAAGATGGGGACAACGAAACTTATTTCATTCAAATGTTGAAAGTGAGGAAAGAATGAAGCAACAATAGATTTAAAGGTAGGCAAATTTAAAGGTAGGGAAATATTATGAAAGGTACAGTGCATTTGGAAAGTATTAATTCTGACCCATTTACTTTTTCCACATTTTGTTACGTTACAGCCTTATTCTAAAATTGATGAAAATAAATAAAAATTCTCAGCAATCTACACACAATACCCCATAATAGGCACACACTATACAGTGGCTTGTGAAAGTATTCACCCCCCCCCCCCCCCTTGGCATTTTTCCTATTTTATTGCCTTGCACCCTGGAACACAACATTGCACGCAACATGCTTTGAAGATGCAAAATATTTTTATTGTGAAACAAACAAGAAATGCAGCAATTACAGCTGCAAGTCTCTTGGTATGTCGCTATAAGCTTGGCACATCTAGCCACTGGTATTTTTGCCCATTCTTCAAGGCAAAACTGCTCCAGCTCCTTCAAGTTGGATAGGTTCCGCTGGTGTACAGTAATCTTTAAGTCATACCACAGATTCTCAATTGGATTGAGGGCTGGGCTTTGACTAGGCCATTCCAAGACATTTAAATGTTTCCCCTTAAACCACTCAAGTGTTGCTTTAACAGTATGCTTAGGGTCATTGCCCTGCTGGAAGGTGAACCTCCGTCCCAGTCTCAAATCTCCCGAAGACTAAAACCGTTTTCCCCTCAAGAATTTCCCTGTATTTAGCACTATCCATCATTCCTGCAATTCTGACCAGTTTCCCTGTCCCTGCTGATGAAAATCATCCCCACAGCATGATGCTGCCACCACCATGCTTCACTGTATAGATGGTGTTCTTGGGGTGATGAGGTGTTGGGTTTGCGCCAGACGGCTTTTTTCTAACCACTCTTCCGTAAAGCCCAGCTCTGTGGAGTGTACGGCTTAGTGGTTCTATGGACAGATACTCCTATCTCCGCTGTGGAGCTTTGCAACTTTTTCAGGGTTGGCTATCTTTGGTGCCTCCCTGATTAATGCCCTCCTTGCCTGGTCCGTGAGTTTTGGTGGGTGGCCCTCCTTTGGGAGGTTTGTTGTGGTGCCATATTCTTTCCATTTTTTAATAATGAATTTAATAGTGCTCTGTGGTATGTTCAGTTTCAGATATTTTTTTATGACCCAACCCTGATCTGTACTTCTCCACAACTTTGTCCCTGACCTGTTTGGAGAGCTCCTTGGTCTTCATGGTGCCACTTGCTTGGTGGTGCCCCTCGCTTAGTGGTGTTGCAGACTCTGGGGCCTTTCAGAACGTGTGTGTGTGTGTGTGTGTGTGTGTGTGTGTGTGTATATATACATATATACTCAGATCATGTGAAACTTAGATTGCACACAGGTGGACTTTATTTAACTAATTATGGGACTTCTGAAGGTGATTGGTTGCACCATATCGTATTTAGGGGCTTCATAGCAAAGGGGGTGAATACATATGTATGCGCCACTTTTCTTTTTCTTTTTATTATTATTATTTTTTAAACAAGTTATTTTTTAACATTTCACCAAATTGGACTATTTTGTGTGTCCATTACATAAAATCCAAATAACAATACATTTAAATTACAGGTTGTAATGCAACAAAATAGGAACAACGCAGAGGTGGATGAACACTTTTGCTAGGCACACACTATAAACCTAAGGTACTTGAGCAGTTCGGTTTTAAAGAAATAACACGGATATCAGTTTACGTAAAGAAATAAAATGGAGAAAAGCCCTGTTTTCAAGTCGGACCCAACTCCAAAGTACTTCTCTAGTTGTATTAACCCATTCCTCTGTGCGCCATTTTGACTTTCCAGGATCGCGTGATGATCAATCGCATGGACAACATCTGCGAGGCGGTCATCAAGGGCAAGTGGCCCGCCAACCGCCGTCAGTTCTTCGACATCCCGGGCCTGTTGCCTGGATACCCTGGCCCCATGGCGTCAGAAAGCCCCCAGCAGAGGCGCGGCCTGGCCGAGCTGTCGATGGTGGTGGCTGCTCAGACGAGCTTCAGCGGCAGCGAGGACCTCACCCTCTCGCCACAGGTTAACGTAAGTAGTAAAAAAAATATTTTGCGAAAAATGCCCACTCAACAGATTTAGTTTGTAACTACCGGTTAAAAAACATGCATCTCAGATGATTGGTCTTGGAAGAAAGTGTATTCATACTGATATATAGGGTGAGGTCTGAAAATGAATATTCCCTTATTACTACATAATTAACTTAAATCACTTAATTTTACTTTCAAACCGGTGTCCCATTTTTCTACATTCAATCTAATGTATTTATAAAGCCCTTTTTACATCAGAAGATGTCACTAAGTGCTAAACAGAAACCCAGCCTAAAACCCCAAACAGCAAGCAATGCAGATGTAGAAGCACAGTGGCTAGGAAAAACTCCCTAGGAAGGAACCTAGAGGAACCAGGTTCCAACGGGTGGCCAGTCCTCTTCTGGCCAGGTGGAGATTTATAAGAGTACATGGCCATTAAGGCCAGGTTCTTCAGGATGTTCATAGATGACCTGCAGGGTCAAATAATAATCAGTGGTTGTAGAGGGTGCAACAGGTCAGTACCTCTGGAGTAAATGTCAGTTGGCTTTTCATAGCCGGTGAACAGGTCAGAACAGTTGAAACTGGAGCAGCAGCACGACCAAGTGGACTGGGGACAGCAAGGAGTCATCAGACAAGGTAGTCTGGAGGCATGATCCTAGGGCTCAGGTTCTCCGGGAGGGGGTAGAGAGAATTAGAGGGACCCAACTTAAATTAACACAGGACACCAGATAAGACAGGAGAATTACATCAGATTTAACACTGACCCTAGCCCCCCCCACCCGGGCACATAGACTAATGCAGCATAGATACTGGTGACTGGGGCGGGGCCAACCAGGCAAGATATAACCCCACCCACTGCCAAAGCACAGCACCCACACCACTAGAGGGATATCAAGACTACCAATTTACTACACTGAGACAAGGCTGAGTATAACCCACAAAGATCTCCTCCACCACACAAGCCCAAGGGGGGGGTGCAAAACCGGACAGGAAGATCACGTCTGTGACTCAACCCACTCAAGTGTCGCACCCCTCCTAGGGACTGCATGGAAGAGCACTAGTAAGCCAGTGACTCAGCCCCTGTAATAGGGTCAGAAGCAGAGAATCCCAGTGGAGGGGAAGCCGGTCAGGTAGAGACATCAAGGGCAGTTCGTCGCTCCAGAGCCTCTTCGTTCACCTTGTCGCCCCTGGGCCAGACTACACTCAATCATAGGACCTACTGAAGAGATGAGTCTTCAATAAAGACTTAAAGGTTGAGACCGAGTCTGCGTCTCTCACTTTGATAGGCAGACCATTCCATAAAAATGGAGCGCTATAGGAGAAAGCCCTGCCTCCTGCTGTTTGCTTAAAATTTCTAGGGACAATAAGGAGGCCTGTGTTCTGTGACCGTACGTGTAGGTATGTACGGCAGGACCAAATCGGAGAGATGGGTGTAGGCGCAAACCCATGTGATGCTTTGTAGGTAAGCAGTAAAACCTTGAATTCTCAACCCTATATTTCCCCTCTCGCTCTCTGTAAAGGAGGATGCTCTGAGCATGTCGTTGCCAAAGCAGCGTCGTCGCAGGCGGAGAAAGGTGGAGATTGAGGCGGAGCGCGCCGCCAAGCGAAGGAACCTGATGGATATGGTGGCTCAGCTCAGAGAGTCTCACCAACCTGAGTCCCAGAGCCAGGCCATGGACCTCACCAAGGTAGGGTCTTTAAAATGTTATGAATTAATTCTAAATTTAGAATTATGTATCACTTTTTACAACTGCATTGTATTTTTTTGAATGACACTTTTGGGTCAGTGGTGTCCTACGAATCAGGTTTGAAGAGTTAGCGAGGTAACCTTGGTCAACTCTTGAGTTCAACTCAGGATAACCAGTCGTACCAATGTGGCTCACCTTTCAGTCAGGTAAATTTCTATGGCAATGAATCCTACAGAACTAACCTATTCCAGGGCTGGGTAACTCATGACTAACTAATTTATCCTGAATGAAGTGTCTGAGCAGCGAGTTGAGGACCAAATTAAATAAGGATTCCCTCCCTCTCGCTCACAAAGATTGTGCCATCATCCTCTTCATTTGAGGAAGAAGACTGATTTTTTTGAATTATCAAATGTTTTGTTAGTATTAAATGTAAAAGTATATCACATTATTTAGTAATGACAAAATGCATTTGGTATTTTACAGGGACAGTAACTTTTATATGACAAGTGTTATTTCGGTAAAATTATTTTATTGATAGGAATGGGTGGGGGTGTTGCTCATTCATTGATAAGCGCACCAAAGACTGTGTTAATGATACGTAATAAAATAAAGACGTCACTTCTAAAAGCATATTTCTCATCATACCATACTGAATTTGCAAGAGAACTTTTCCTTTATTTTGATTTCGACCAAATCTAAATGTGTCAGTTACAAGACTGCTAGAATTATTTTTTTAATTTTTATATTTCACCTTTATTTAACCAGGTAGGCAAGTTGAGAACAAGTTCTCATTTACAATTGCGACCTGGCCAAGATAAAGCAAAGCAGTTCGACACATACAACAACACAGAGTTACACATGGAGTAAAACAAACATACAGTCAATAATACAGTAGAACAATAAGTCTATATACAATGTGAGATAAGGGAGGGAAATGCAAAAAAAGGCCATGGTGGCGAAGTAAATACAATATAGCAAGTAAAACACTGGAATGGTAAATTTGCAGTGGAAGAATGTGTAAAGTAGAAATAATGGGGTGCAAAGGAGCAAAATAAATACAGTAGGGGAAGAAGAGGTTGTTTGGGCTAAATTATAGATGGACTATGTACAGGTGCAGTAATCTGTGAGCTGCTCTGACAGCTGGTGCTTAAAGCTAGTGAGGGAGATAAGTGTTTCCAGTTTCAGAGATTTTAGAATTAGCGGCAGGCGGACAAGCAATACCCACCATCGTAGTACGGGTGAAGCCTGAGCTGGAATGCGAAGGGAACTGATGCTGGTTCACTTTAGAAAACCCTGAGTAGATCCTGCTTACTTTGTAGGATACCCCTCTGGTCTCCCTGATGTATGAGTAAAATTGACCCCACTGAAATAAAGCATTTTAATATTTATCATATCTTTTATATAAAGGAGTCAAGCATGTAAAGTACTATGGTCATATTAGTTGCCATGTAAATTAACCTCTTTGTTACAGGCATTGCATTTTAGTCTATACATTGACTCTAAGTTTCCATATTTATCATTGGGACTTATTCTGCTCCAGGGCATGCATCACCACAAGGCAGCGTCGTCCCTGGCGGGCTACTCCAGCAGCAGCATGGTGCCTTCTGCTACCCTCAAGGCTCAGATGGAGCTGCTACAGGCGGCCACGCCTTCCAGACATAGGGCCAATGGCTCATTGGCCGATGCTGACCTGCCCACCCGGAGGAGACGAGGCCGCAGGAAAAATGTGGAGGGGCTAGAGCTGCTGTTTATCAACAACAAGAGAGGAGCCACGGTACAGAGCATGGTCACTAACAGTCACATTTTATTAAAGGTCCAATGCAGCATTTTTTTTATTGCAATAACAAATGGGTTCTGGGTAACAATTAAGTACTGTGATTGTGTTAAATTAAAATGGTCAAAAAGAAACAAACAGCTTCTTAGCAAAGAGCATTGGTCTATTTAATTTTCCGGCCAAAACTCCATCCTATCAAAACAGCTCTTTAAAAAAAATTGATGTATGTATATATGCAGTACCAGTCAAGTTTGGACACACATACTTATTCAAGGGTTTTACTTCATTTTGACTAAGAATAATAGTGAAGATGTCAAAACTATGAAATAACACATATGGAATCATGTAGTAACCAAAAAGTGTTAAACAAATCAAAATATAGTTTATTTGAGTTTCTTCAAAGTAGTCACCCTTTGCCTTGACAGCTTTTCACACTTGGCATTCTCTCAACCAGCTTCATGAGGAATGATTTTCTTAACCTCTTGGCGCACGGATCCCTTTAGCGGTATAATTTTCATCAACAACCGCTGATTTGCAGAGCGCCAAATTAAAAAATTTGCTAAAAATATTTATATTCATGAAATCACAAGTGCAATATAGCAAAACACAGCTTAGCTTGTTGTTAATCCACCTGTCGTGTCAGATTTTAAAAAATATGCTTTACAGCGAAAGCAATCCAAGCGTTTGTGAGTTTATCGATCACTAGACAAAACATTACAAACAGCTAGCAGCAATGTAGATTGGTCAGAAAAGCAATACAATTAATCGCTTACCTTTGATCTTCGGATGTTTGCACTCACGAGACTCCCAGTTACACAAATGTTCCTTTTGTTCGATAAAGATGATTTTTATATCCAAAAACCTCCATTTGGTTTGCGTGTTATATTCAGTAATCCACAGGCTCGTGCCGGTCATGAAGGGCAGACGAAAATTCCAAATTGTATCCGTAAAGTTCGTAGAAACATGTCAAACGTTTTTAACATAAATAATCGATAATATTTCAACCGGAGGGTAAACTATTCAATACAAGACAGAAATAAAATGTCGAGCTACCACTTTCGCGCGCAAGAACTTATCAAGGACACTGACGCGATTTGATAAATCTCGCTCATTTTTCAGAATAAAAGCTTGAAACTATGTCTGAAGACTGTTCACACCCTGAGGAAGCCATAGGAAAGGGAATCTGGTTGATACCCCTTTAAATGAAGGAAAGGCAGGCAATGGAACAGGGATTTTTCAAAATAAGAGGCACTTCCTGGTTGGATTTCCTCAGGTTTTCTCCTGCAAAATCAGTTCTGTTATACAGACAATATTTTGACAGTTTTGGAAACTTTAGACTGTTTTCTATCCGAATCTGTCAATTATATGCATATTCTAGCATCTGGGCCTGAGAAATAGGCCGTTTACATTGGGAACGTTATTTTTCCAAACATAAAAATTCTGCCTCCTAGCGTCAAGAAGTTAAAGGAGTTCCCACATATGCTGAGCACTTGTTGGCTGCTTTTCCTTAACTTTCTGCTCAATCATCCCAAACCATCTCAATTGGGTTGAGGTCGGGTGATTGTGGATGCCAGGTCATCTGATGCAGCACTCCATCACGCTCCTTCTTGGTCAAATAGCCCTTACACAGCCTGGAGTTGTGTTGGTTCATTGTCCTGTTGAAAAACAAATGATAGTCCCACTAAGTGCAAACCAGATAAGATGGCATATTGCTGCAGAATGCTGTGGTAGCCATGCTGGTTAAGTGTGCCTTGAATTCTAAATAAGTGTCACCAGCAAAGCACCATCACACCACCACCTCCATGCTTAACGATCGGAACCACACATGCGGAGATCATCCGTTCAACTACTGTGTCTCAAAGACACGGAGTTTGGAACCAATAATCTCAAATTTGGACTCATCAGACCAAATGACAGATTTCCACCTGTCTAATGTCCATTGCTCATGTTTCTTGGCCCAAGCAAGTCTCTTCTTATTGGTGTCCTTTAGTGGTTTCTTTGCAGCAATTTGACCATGAAGGTCTGATTCACACAGTCTCCTCTGAACAGTTGATGTTGAAATGTCTGTTACTTGAACTCTGAAGCATTTATCTGAGGTGCAGTTAATTGCTGATTTCTGAGGCTGGTAACTCTAATGAACTTATCCTCAGAGTTTACTCTGGGTCTTCCTTTCCTGTGGCGGTACTCATGCGAGCCAGTTTCATCATAGCACTTGATGTTTTTTGAGACTGCACTTGAAGAAACTTTCAAAGTTCTTGAAATATTCCTTATTGGCTGACCATGTTTTAAAGTAATGATGAACTGTTTCTCTTTCCTTGTTTGAGCTGTTCTTGCCATAATTTGGACTTGGTCTTTTACCAAATAGGCCTGTCTTCTATATACCACCCTTACCTTGTCACAACACAACTGATTGTCTCCAAAGGCATTAAGAAGGAAAGAAATTCCACAAATTAACTTTTAACAAGGCACACCTGTTAATTGAAATGCATTCCAGGTGACTACCTCATGAAGCTGGTTGAGAGAATGCCAAGTGTGCAAAGCTGTCATCAAGTCAAAGGGTGGCTACTTAAACAAATCAAACGTTATATTTGAGATTCTTCTAACACGTTTTTGGTTAATGCATGATTCCATATGTGTTAATTGCAGTTGTTTGTTTTTAGTTCCACCGTCAGTTACCCTCAACCCCTCCTATCTGAAGACCATCCAGTTTTGACCATCCAGTTTCTATTTGACATATATTTTTCAACTGTTGTGTTTCACAGACGTTCTGAACCTATATACATTTTACGGACACAGTATATTTTACATTAGTGATTTTATTTTTAGTCCCTCACTTCAGCTCCACTCAAGCAGCTCTTACCGAGCTTCCCAAACTCTGTTCTCGGGATCCCCCTTTTTTTCCTAGCACTAACCAGCTGACTCAACGAATCATCAAGCTTTGATTCTTTGAATCTGCTGTGTAGTGCTAGAGCAATAACCAAAATGTGCACCCTTTGTGGTCCCCAGGACCACGTTTGGGAAACGCTGTCTTACACTTAAAGGGCATTACCATAATTGAACAATTTCAGTATTATTCCAACCTTAGTGTGAAAATGTATATAAACACAGGAAATCATGTTTCGGACAGCACTGGACCTTTTAATAAATAGTTAAATACCTGATAGAAAACAGGTTCAATGGGACAGTCTGAATTAAGTTTTAGAAAATGTCAAATGAACACGGGTATGCCTGGGATATCTCAATTAGACTAACGTACATTTAAATACAAGTTTGACAGGACATTGATCAAATGTCATACAAAATCAAACATTTTAGATACCATTTGAGTAGCTCTACTTTACATGGTAATGAATGAAGTTAACTTTTCCCGATCTTCATCCCCCGCACCCCTCTATAGGAGGATTCCGAGGGGACCAAAGCGTCGGTGGAGGGGGTGCAGATGCCCCCACGTTCCTACCGCCACAACATTCCCAGTCCCAGCGCATCTGCCCGCGTCCCCTCTGTCAGCGCTATAGAGGACGGGGACGCTGGTACCCCCTCTGACAAGGACCTGAGGGACTGGCTCAGACAGCACCCCACGTACACAATGGACATGCCTACTGCATACACACCAGTATGTACTTCAACAAAATGGAATAAAGTCTAGTTGTTTACCAGATGTCCCTATACAGTAGAACTAACACATCCGTGTGGAATATGAGCATATCCCCTACCTTCAACCCCCTGTTCCCTTTCCTAAATCAGATCTTACACCATCCCTTTCAGTGATTAAAATATGGTTACAAATATAACATTTAGCTATTCTAAATCATAACGGTTAGTGTATTTAATGAAGTATTCAAGAATTTCATGTCTGGTCCTGTCGTGGTTCCTAATCCCTGTCCACACTCCCGTATGTCTCTCTGTAGAAGAGTGAGGAGTTGCTCCTCTCCTCCCAGTTCCCCAAACCCAAGCAGAAGCGGCACCGCTGCCGAAACCCCAACAAGATCGACATCAACACTCTCACTGGAGAAGAGAGGGTTCCCGTGGTCAACCGGAGAAACGGCAGAAAGGTATGGCTTCTTTTCAGTACAGTACAAATTAGCTTTGTCACAAATGCATTGGTCGCCATTTGGCAACAGTTTCAATTTGGCCTTTCATAGCAAAACTGAAGGTATTGCTATCTTGTCAAACATTTTGTTCCTCTTTTTTTCCCAGATGGGTGGAGCCATGGCGCCGCCCATGAAGGAACTGCCCCGATGGCTCCTGGAGAACCCAGAGTTTGCCATCGCTCCTGACTGGACCGACATTGTCAAGCAATCGGTGAGTTTCTTGTCATTCTCCCGGTTCGCCCTCAATTGATTCCAATCAGCACTTGTTTTAGATTTTAACCTTATCTGTTGATGTTTGAGGAGAAATTAATGCCGAATCGCAAAATTGTCGTTTGACTAACTAACCACGGTTTCTTACCCCATTCCACAGGGCTTCCTCCCTGAGGCCATGTTTGACCGTCTCCTGACGGGGCCCGTGGTGCGCGAGGAGGGCGTCCGTCGTCGGGGGAGACGCCCCAAATCGGAGATCGCCAAGGCGACGGCAGCTGCCGCGGCAGCTCAGGCCCAGGCTGCATCGTCCGGGGGCCTGAACCCTCTGCTGATGAATGGTCTGTTTGGAGGCATGGACCTCACCAGCCTGCAGGGCCTACAGAGCTTCCAGAGTCTTCAGCTGCAGCTCATGGGCTTCCCCGGCATGGGGGGGGCTGACTCTAAACACGCCTCAGCCATGCTGCCTCTCATGCTGCCTGGTATGGCTGGTATGGGCGGCCTGCCAAACATGTTTGGCCTGGGAGGCCTGTTCGGAAATAACCTCGCCGCTGCCTCGGCTGCAGCCACGCCCGCTGCAGCCTCCAACGGCACCAATGACGAGGGCGATTCGGACGAGACGTCAAAGAGAGACGACGGGGAGGGCGGAGAAGAGGGGGATGAGGAGAAGGACACTGGGGTGGAGTCGAGCGAGGCTAACAGGGACGCCGTGGCTCTGAACGCAGCCGCTGCCGCAATGGCCGCCTCCGGCATGTCGGCCAGCTCCCTGGCCTTCAACCCTTTCCTGCTGTCCACCATGGCCCCTGGGCTCTTTTCCCCCTACATGTTCCTGCCCCCTGGCCTGGGAGGTCTCACTATGCCTGGCTTCCCCCCCACCACCCTGGCTGACCTGCAGAGCGCCATGGCTGGAGCCATGGGGGCTGCTTCTGGAGCTCAGGGCCAGGAGAAGGAGCCCAGCCAGGCTGGCCCTGCCCCGGACCGCCCTGCCGCCGCTACCGCAGACCCAGAGACAGCCGACGACAGTGACTCAGCAGAGAGCCTGGAGAAGACGGCCGAGTCGTCTGCCCTAGAAGACGAGGCCTCCGCATTGGCTGAGGAAGCCGACTCGCCGCAAGACCTAGCAGCCGAGGATGAGGAGGAAGGAGAGGATGCCCCTGAGAAGAGTGACTGAAACTAAACTGGCCTTTGACCCCCCCCCCCCCCCAGTGCTCTCATGACACGTTTACACACCAACTTGATATCCAAATTAGATTTTTTGTTTTATTTGTCTTTGTTTCTTTTACAGGTAAAAATGAAAATCAGGGAGAGTATACGTAACTAAAAGGCTCTCACTGTAGCGTTAATAGCGTAGTCAGGGAAAAAGCAAACTGAACTAGAGTTTTGCAGATGTCAAAAGGGTGTTATTTTTGGTCTTTGTGCTCTCTGAACAGTGCATACTAGATGAGATGGAACATTTCCTCCGAAATATTATTATAGGAATTAATCGTTCCAATAGTGCTATGCTGCTTTTCTGTTTCTGTATTTTTTTATTTTTTTTTACTCTCTTGATATTGTGAAATTAAGTAGCATCTCGTAACTCTCCATTGGCGTACAATTTAACGGCATTAAGCGTCTATATGCTGCTGATGAAAAGGATCTTGTTGAATTTTTTTTTTTTTTGCTGTTGTACTGTTCTGCCTTGAAGAGCAGGATGAAGTCCTCACATATCAGATGGCCTAATAATCTGACTGTTCCCAGTCTCTCTCACTGATCTCCCACACAAGTCTACACACACCCGACTGTTTCTTCCTGTAGTCTTACACACTAACAATCCAATCTCTGACTCTTCCCCGTCTCAATCGGACGGTCTTACCCTCATCCACCGTTCCTCTCCCAGTCTATGAATCGACCCTGTTACCCTTCTCAGTCAAACTCTTCCCAGTTCCAGTTTTCTGCCACCTACTACTACTACTACTACTACTACTACTAACACCCATATTGTCTGACTCTTCCAAGTCACACTCGTTATAGAAACTGTTTTCCAGTCTCACACACTGATGGCCCTGACTCTCCTGACTGTTTTTAGTCTGACACACTGACAAAGCCAAGCAGGGGAGAGACCTCTCTTCCACAACGCGGAAGGAGACAGCAATAACCTAAGGCAGCTTTTGAATGTCTCAAACATCGCTCTCCCATTAAAACACAACCACAAGTGTCGGTGAAAAAGAGAAACTAAATCGCATATAAACGATGACATGAAAAAGTACTGCAATCAATTTGTCTCACACTATCCCTGTTGATGCACTGGTGTAAGAGTAAAATAATCAGGTACCTTTATTAGAACTATTGAATGGGCTTTTTGTTACTTTTAGCCACCAAGCTGAAATGCATTACCTCAATTCTAACTAGCCTTGAAGTTTACAGACATAAGTTGTAAATGTTTTCTTTGTCTTTTTTTTCTTTTTTTTTTTTTCTTTTACATCATGTATGATGAACTGTAGTTATGATGCTTTTAATAAAAGTGAATCATGATATTCGCCTAGGAAACCAAACCCGGAGTGCTTGTTGACCAGTTTTTTTTATTTTTAATTGGATGTTAAATGTACATGTCTATTTTGAGTGTTAAATGACCTTGGTTGATTCATGGTGGTGAAGTTATTACCCCCAGAATAGGAAAATAAAGGCTTTTTAAGTGCAGATGGACATATTTTTGCCAAATGTGATATCTACTAACAATTCAATAAAATCCACTACAATTAATCACATTTTAGAAATATTTCATTGCGCAATAAGCATAATAATTTGGCTGAACACTAGAGCAATCACACCATCCACCTACCCTACAGGAGGGAAGAAGAGGGGCCCCTGCTGAGATGTCTACTTTGGCTGCATGCCAGCTCACCTCTGACTGTGATCAGAAAGGTATTTATAGGTGAAAGCAATCTGATACAACCCTAATTAGGCTTATCTTTGGTTGTGAAGAAGCCAACAAATGTGGTTAGGCCATTTGAGAATTTGACCAGTCATTGAGAGTCCTAAGGGTAACCAACTTGGATTCTTACTGGAGTGTTCTAACTCATGCCTTATATAAAATGGTCGTTTCGAAGATGCTTTCAACCTATTTATTCCGTATGTGTGGCTCATGCAGGAATCAAACCTACGATTTGTGCACAAAACACTGCCTCAACCAACTGGGCCATTGGAAGCATATGTTGCCTGGTGGGGTCTAGGGTCAGTGGGGTGGAGGCACAGGAGAGAGGAGGGGTAGGGTTAGTGGGAGATACTACAGTGCTTCCAGAGACTGGGGGCTGTCGGTCTGCTAACTCGGGCAGTCATAAATGGCAGCTCTCCCAATGGACCTGCTGATGTGACCCAAACTGACAGGAGGGGCAAATGAGGCAGCCCGTGTGTGTGTGTGTGTGTGTGGCTGTGGAAGACTAGCTGTGTGTGTGTGGCGGAGAGCAGCCTGTATGGTGGGGAGTTGGAGACCCTGTGTGTTTACTCAAGCGGATGGGTGACTGGTTTTCCCCTGACAGACATCTCTCATAATCGTGCGCTCTCGATGAAGTGGGTCGTGAAATCCATAGGTCTCCCGTGATTTCCCAGCATGTATTGTGTCGGGGAAGCGTTCAGTGTTAGACAGGGACACTTGACCAGGAAAAAAATTGTAATTATTCAGTACTTGGATGTTTTTATATAAAGATATTGAGCAATAATGACAGAGTAATTAGTGCAGGTAGCGTTGTAAAATCCAATCTAATGTTATTTCATTTTAAGGCCCAGTGCAGTCAAAATTTAAGTTTTCTCTGTTTAATATATTGTACTACAGCTGATGAAACTAACACTGTAGAAGGGTGAAAAAATCTGATCAGGGTTATTTCCTGATAGTTGCTGGTTGAAAATACAAACTACACAGGACCTCAACAGGTTTTGGATGTATGAAGTTTTGGCTTGCCTGGTGACATCACCAAGCAATATGTTAATAGACCAATAACTAAGAGTTCCAATAATAATAACAGCTAGTTTTAAGAATACATATCCTTCCCATTAGCCCCTCCATCGCTTTGGTGCCCTTACCCTACCCACTCAGACCACTCCCAGAGAGAAATAGTTCTTTGCTAAAAAGCAATTTGTTTTGTAGAAAACTATTACAGTAAGGTACCTAATTGTTACCTGGAAAGGATTTGATATTAAGGAAAACAATCATAACAGCTGTATATACACTACTTCTCACATTATTACCCTCCATTTTTTTGTATTTAACTACGCAAGTCAGTTAAGAACAAATTCTTATTTACAGTGACGGCCTAACCCGGACGATGCTGGGCCAATTGTGCGCCGCCCTATGGGACTCCCAATCACAGCCGGTTGTGACACAGACTGGAATCGAACCAGGGTCTGTAGTGACGCCTCTAGCACTGAGATACAGTGCCTTAGACCGCTACGCCACTCGGGAGCCCATTCATGCATGTGTTTATGAACAGCACAAATGTATTGCATTTATTTAAGGTTGAGTGTAGTGGACACTGGGTGTACTGTACGCTAGATTCAAAGAGCAGGATAAGTAGATTCAATTTAATTCACATACAGGGCTGTCTCATCCCCAATGTAACGAAGCACTTCAGTACAACAAGGTGAAACCTTCTAAAAGCAAGGCAAGGTTGACAGAAGCAAGCTAACCTTCCTGATTCTTTTATTCTGTGGTTTTGTCAGTAATATAGGTACATCTCAAAACTCTAAATTGCTTCCTTTCCTAATTATCTCCATTTTCATCTGCACTGAAAACAAAGCATAGGTTAAAGCACTAGGTGCGCCACTATAGAGATTATCTCTTGTCCTGTCCAGCTCTTTAACATCAGTGCAGATAAGGGGAAAGGAGACTAGAAGAGGAAACCAATTAACACTGAGATGCAGCCCGTGACTGCTCAGGGTACAAACCTCAGTCTCAACGTCAACAGTGAAGAGGCGACTCTGGGATGCTGGCCTTCTAGGCAGAGTTGCAAAGAAAAATCCAAATCTCAGACTGGCCAATAAAAATAAAAGATTAAGATGGGCAAAAGAACACAGACACTGGACAGAGGAACTCTGCCTAGAAGGCCAGCATCCCGGAGTCACCTCTTCACTGTTGATGTTGAGACTGGTGTTTTGCATGTACTATTTAATGAAGCTGCCAGTTGAGGACTTGTGAGGTGTCTGTTTCTCAAACTAGACACTAATGTACTTGTCCTCTTGCTCAGTTGTGCACCGGGGCTTCCCACTCTTTCTATTCTGGTTAGAGCCAATTTGTGCTGTTCTGTGTAGTACACAGCGTTGTACGAGATCTTCAGTTTCTTGGCAATTTCTCGCATGGAATAGCATTAATTTCTCAGAACAAGAATAGACATGAGTTTCAGAAGAAAGTTATTTGTTTCTGGCCATTTTGAGCCTGTAATCAAACCCACAAATGCTGATGCTCCAGATACTCAACTAGTCTGAAGAAGGCCAGATTTATTGCTTCTTTAATCAGCACAACAGTTGCAAAAGGGCTTTCTAATGATCAAGTAGCCTTTTAATTTTTTATGTTAAACTTCGATTAGTGTCACGTTCGTTCTCCTCCTCGTCTGAGGAGGAGCATGGATCGGACCAATACGCAGAGTGATATGAGTACATCTTCTTTTATTAGATGACGAAGACGTAACACGAATACTTAATCAAACTAATATACAAAACAATAAACCACGAACGTGAAGCTACAAACGAAAGTGCACACACAGCTACTAACGTAAACATAGACAATTACCCACAACACCTAAAGCCTATGGCTGCCTTAAATATGGCTCCCAATCAGAGACAACAATAAACAGCTGTCTCTGATTGAGAACCAAACCAGGCAACCATAGACTTTCCTAAACCTCTAGACTGAACACAACCCCATACACTATACACAACCCCCTAAACAATACACACACCCTAAACTAGACAAAACACACAAACATCCCATGTCACACCCTGACCTAACTAAACTAATAAAGAAAATCAATATAACAGAGGCCAGGGTGTGACAGTACCCCCCCCCCCCAAAGGTGCGGACTCCGGCCGCAAAACCTGACACAGAAGGGGAGGGTCCGGGTGGGCCTTCCTATGGCGGCGGCTCGGGTGCGGGACGTGGACCCCCCTCCACCATAGTCACTACCCGCTTTGGTGGCGCCTCTGGAACGGCGAGTCCCGGACTGAATACCATCCCAGAGGGCGCCACTGGACTGAGGGGCAGCTCCGGACTGAGGGGCAGCTCCGGACTGGCAGATGGCTCTGGCGGATCCTGGCTGACTGACGGCTCTGGCGGATCCTGGCTGACTGACGGCTCTGGCGGATCCTGGCTGACTGACGGCTCTGGCGGATCCTGGCTGACTGACGGCTCTGGCGGATCCTGGCTGACTGACGGCTCTGGCGGATCCTGGCTGGCTGACGGCTCTGGCTGGTCATGGCTGGCTGACGGCTCTGGCTGGTCATGGCTGGCTGACGGCTCTGGCTGCTCATGGCTGGCTGACGGCTCTGGCTGCTCATGGCTGGCTGACGGCTCTGGCTGCTCATGGCTGGCTGACGGCTCTGGCTGCTCATGGCTGGCTGACGGCTCTGGCTGCTCATGGCTGGCTGACGGCTCTGGCTGCTCATGGCTGGCTGACGGCTCTGGCTGCTCATGGCTGGCTGACGGCTCTGGCTGCTCATGGCTGGCTGACGGCTCTGGCTGCTCCTGTCTGGCTGACGGCTCTGGCTGCTCCTGTCTGGCGGAAGGCTCTGGCTGCTCCTGTCTGGCGGAAGGCTCTGGCTGCTCCTGTCTGGCGGAAGGCTCTGGCTGCTCCTGTCTGGCGGAAGGCTCTGGCTGCTCCTGTCTGGCGGAAGGCTCTGGCTGCTCCTGTCTGGCGGAAGGCTTTAGCGGCTCCTGTCTGGCGGACGGCTCTAGCGGCTCCTGTCTGGCAGATGGCTCTGAAGGCTCATGACAGACGGGCGGCTTTGAAGGCTCAGTACAGACGGGCGGCTTTGAAGGCTCAGTACAGACGGGCAGTTCATGCGGCGCTTGGCAGATGGACAGTTCAGACGGCGTTGGGCAGACGGGCAGTTCAGGCGCCGTTGGGCAGACGGGCAGTTCAGGCGCCGTTGGGCAGACGGGCAGTTCAGGCGCCGTTGGGCAGACGGGCAGTTCAGACGGCGTTGGGCAGACGGGCAGTTCAGACGGCGTTGGGCAGACGGGCAGTTCAGGCGCCGCTGGGCAGACGGCAGACTCTGGCCGGCTGAGACGCACTGTAGGCCTGGTGCGTGGTGCCGGAACTGGAGGTACCGGGCTAAGGACACGCACCTTCAGGCTAGTGCGGGGAGCAGCAACAGGACGCACAGGACTCTGGAGGCGCACAGGAGGCTTGGTGCGTGGTGTAGGCACTGGTGGTAATGGGCTGGAGACACGCACCATAGGGCTAGTGCGTGGAGGAGGAACAGGGCTCTGGAGACGCACAGGAGGCTTGGTGCGTGGTGCCGGTACTGGTGGTAATGGGCTGGAGACACGCACCACAGGGCTAGTGTGTGGAGGAGGAACAGGGCTCTGGAGACGCACAGGAAGCATGGTGCGTGGTGGAAGCACTGGTGGTACTGGGCTGGGGCGGGGAGGTGGCGCCGGATATACCGGACCATGCAGGCGTACTGGCTCCCTTGAGCACTGAGCCTGCCCAACCTTACCTGGTTGTATGCTTCCCGTAGCCCGACCAGTGCGGGAAGGTGGAATAACCTGCACTGGGCTATGTAGGCGAACCGGGGACACCATGCGTAAGGCTGGTGCCATGTATGCCGGCCCGAGGAGACGCACTGGTGGCCAGATGCGTTGGGCCGGCTTCATGACATCCGGCTCAATACTCAATCTAGCCCTGCCAGTGCGGGGAGGTGGAATAACCCGCACCGGGCTATGCACACGTACAGGAGACACCGTGTGCTCTACCGCATAACACGGTGTCTGCCCGTACTCTCGCTCTCCACGGTAAGATCGGGAAGTTGGCGCAGGTCTCCTACCTGACTTCGCCACACTACCCTTTAGCCCCCTCCCCCCCCAATAAATTTTTGGGGCTTGACTAACAGGCTTCCTACCGCGTCGTCGTGCTGCCTCCATTCGCCGGTATCCCTCCTCACACTGTGCCAGAGAATCCCAGGCGGGCTCCGGCACTCTCCTTGGGTCGATCGCCCACCTGTCGATCTCCTCCCACGTAGTGTAACCCAGATCCTTCTCCTGCTTCCGTGCTGCCTCCTCATACCGCCGCCTCTCGGCTTTAGCTGCCTCCAGCTCTTCACGAGGGCGGCGATATTCTCCAGGTTGAGCCCATGGACCTTTACCGTCCAGTATTTCCTCCCATGTCCAGAAATCCTGCGATCGCTGCTGTTGCTTTTCACGCTGCTTGGTCCTTGTTAGGTGGGTAATTCTGTCACGTTCGTTCTCCTCCTCGTCTGAGGAGGAGCATGGATCGGACCAATACGCAGAGTGATATGAGTACATCTTCTTTTATTAGATGACGAAGACGTAACACGAATACTTAATCAAACTAATATACAAAACAATAAACCACGAACGTGAAGCTACAAACGAAAGTGGACACACAGCTACTAACGTAAACATAGACAATTACCCACAACACCTAAAGCCTATGGCTGCCTTAAATATGGCTCCCAATCAGAGACAACAATAAACAGCTGTCTCTGATTGAGAACCAAACCAGGCAACCATAGACTTTCCTAAACCTCTAGACTGAACACAACCCCATACACTATACACAACCCCCTAAACAATACACACACCCTAAACTAGACAAAACACACAAACATCCCATGTCACACCCTGACCTAACTAAACTAATAAAGAAAATCAATATAACAGAGGCCAGGGTGTGACAGTACCCCCCCCCCCCAAAGGTGCGGACTCCGGCCGCAAAACCTGACACAGAAGGGGAGGGTCCGGGTGGGCCTTCCTATGGCGGCGGCTCGGGTGCGGGACGTGGACCCCCCTCCACCATAGTCACTACCCGCTTTGGTGGCGCCTCTGGAACGGCGAGTCCCGGACTGAATACCATCCCAGAGGGCGCCACTGGACTGAGGGGCAGCTCCGGACTGAGGGGCAGCTCCGGACTGGCAGATGGCTCTGGCGGATCCTGGCTGACTGACGGCTCTGGCGGATCCTGGCTGACTGACGGCTCTGGCGGATCCTGGCTGACTGACGGCTCTGGCGGATCCTGGCTGACTGACGGCTCTGGCGGATCCTGGCTGACTGACGGCTCTGGCGGATCCTGGCTGACTGACGGCTCTGGCGGATCCTGGCTGGCTGACGGCTCTGGCTGGTCATGGCTGGCTGACGGCTCTGGCTGGTCATGGCTGGCTGACGGCTCTGGCTGCTCATGGCTGGCTGACGGCTCTGGCTGCTCATGGCTGGCTGACGGCTCTGGCTGCTCATGGCTGGCTGACGGCTCTGGCTGCTCATGGCTGGCTGACGGCTCTGGCTGCTCATGGCTGGCTGACGGCTCTGGCTGCTCATGGCTGGCTGACGGCTCTGGCTGCTCCTGTCTGGCTGACGGCTCTGGCTGCTCCTGTCTGGCGGAAGGCTCTGGCTGCTCCTGTCTGGCGGAAGGCTCTGGCTGCTCCTGTCTGGCGGAAGGCTCTGGCTGCTCCTGTCTGGCGGAAGGCTCTGGCTGCTCCTGTCTGGCGGAAGGCTCTGGCTGCTCCTGTCTGGCGGAAGGCTCTGGCTGCTCCTGTCTGGCGGAAGGCTTTAGCGGCTCCTGTCTGGCGGACGGCTCTAGCGGCTCCTGTCTGGCAGATGGCTCTGAAGGCTCATGACAGACGGGCGGCTTTGAAGGCTCAGTACAGACGGGCGGCTTTGAAGGCTCAGTACAGACGGGCAGTTCATGCGGCGCTTGGCAGATGGACAGTTCAGACGGCGTTGGGCAGACGGGCAGTTCAGGCGCCGTTGGGCAGACGGGCAGTTCAGGCGCCGTTGGGCAGACGGGCAGTTCAGGCGCCGTTGGGCAGACGGGCAGTTCAGACGGCGTTGGGCAGACGGGCAGTTCAGACGGCGTTGGGCAGACGGGCAGTTCAGGCGCCGCTGGGCAGACGGCAGACTCTGGCCGGCTGAGACGCACTGTAGGCCTGGTGCGTGGTGCCGGAACTGGAGGTACCGGGCTAAGGACACGCACCTTCAGGCTAGTGCGGGGAGCAGCAACAGGACGCACAGGACTCTGGAGGCGCACAGGAGGCTTGGTGCGTGGTGTAGGCACTGGTGGTAATGGGCTGGAGACACGCACCATAGGGCTAGTGCGTGGAGGAGGAACAGGGCTCTGGAGACGCACAGGAGGCTTGGTGCGTGGTGCCGGTACTGGTGGTAATGGGCTGGAGACACGCACCACAGGGCTAGTGCGTGGAGGAGGAACAGGGCTCTGGAGACGCACAGGAAGCCTGGTGCGTGGTGGAAGCACTGGTGGTACTGGGCTGGGGCGGGGAGGTGGCGCCGGATATACCGGACCATGCAGGCGTACTGGCTCCCTTGAGCACTGAGCCTGCCCAACCTTACCTGGTTGTATGCTTCCCGTAGCCCGACCAGTGCGGGGAGGTGGAATAACCTGCACTGGGCTATGTAGGCGAACCGGGGACACCATGCGTAAGGCTGGTGCCATGTATGCCGGCCCGAGGAGACGCACTGGTGGCCAGATGCGTTGGGCCGGCTTCATGACATCCGGCTCAATACTCAATCTAGCCCTGCCAGTGCGGGGAGGTGGAATAACCCGCACCGGGCTATGCACACGTACAGGAGACACCGTGTGCTCTACCGCATAACACGGTGTCTGCCCGTACTCTCGCTCTCCACGGTAAGATCGGGAAGTTGGCGCAGGTCTCCTACCTGACTTCGCCACACTACCCTTTAGCCCCCTCCCCCCCCAATAAATTTTTTGGGCTTGACTAACAGGCTTCCTACCGCGTCGTCGTGCTGCCTCCATTCGCCGGTATCCCTCCTCACACTGTGCCAGAGAATCCCAGGCGGGCTCCGGCACTCTCCTTGGGTCGATCGCCCACCTGTCGATCTCCTCCCACGTAGTGTAACCCAGATCCTTCTCCTGCTTCCGTGCTGCCTCCTCATACCGCCGCCTCTCGGCTTTAGCTGCCTCCAGCTCTTCACGAGGGCGGCGATATTCTCCAGGTTGAGCCCATGGACCTTTACCGTCCAGTATTTCCTCCCATGTCCAGAAATCCTGCGATCGCTGCTGTTGCTTTTCACGCTGCTTGGTCCTTGTTAGGTGGGTAATTCTGTCACGTTCGTTCTCCTCCTCGTCTGAGGAGGAGCATGGATCGGACCAATACGCAGAGTGATATGAGTACATCTTCTTTTATTAGATGACGAAGACGTAACACGAATACTTAATCAAACTAATATACAAAACAATAAACCACGAACGTGAAGCTACAAACGAAAGTGGACACACAGCTACTAACGTAAACATAGACAATTACCCACAACACCTAAAGCCTATGGCTGCCTTAAATATGGCTCCCAATCAGAGACAACAATAAACAGCTGTCTCTGATTGAGAACCAAACCAGGCAACCATAGACTTTCCTAAACCTCTAGACTGAACACAACCCCATACACTATACACAACCCCCTAAACAATACACACACCCTAAACTAGACAAAACACACAAACATCCCCCATGTCACACCCTGACCTAACTAAACTAATAAAGAAAATCAATATAACAGAGGCCAGGGTGTGACAATTAGCTAACACAACGTGCCATTGGAACACAGGAGTGATGGTTGCTGATAATGGGCCTCTTTACGCCTATATAGATATTTCATTCAAAATCAGCCGTTTTCAGCTACAATAGTCATTTACAACATTAACAATGTCTACACTGTATTTCGGATCAATTTGATGTTATTTTAATGGACATAAAAGGTGCTTTTCTTTCAAAAACAAGGACGTTTCTAAGTGACCCCAAACTTTCCAATATTGCTCGTTCTGAAATGTCTATACTGTTAGACGTTTACTGCACTGCTGGAGCTAGATTCAAGCAATTCGCTGCACGTGCTTTATTTCAGGTATTTTAAGTTTTTATGTCACGTGTGCAAGTGCAGTGCCTTTCCTGCAAACTCTAAACACAACAAGGCATCAATATCTAATACTAAAAATATCAAGGCATCAATATCAATGTAGTACTAAAAATAACAAGGTAGAACAAAAACACGAGAAATAAAAATAAGAACACAAGAAGTAAGTAAGCTAAATACAGGGTCAGTTTAACATTGCTAATCTGTGTATGCGACAAATCAACTTTGATTTGATTTGAAGGCTGGCCTGCTGGACTGAGACTAATCCTAATTGTGAGGCCCTAGTGAGTTAATTTGGGTATGCTTTCATCCTTAAAGAGGAGATATCGTCAGTCGCCTCAACAGGTCTGACTGCTACACGTCTGGATACCATGAGGGCCTACATCTGCACCTTTCCATTGGTCTGCATGCAAACCTGGTTAGAATTGAGTGTTTTTCAGACTATTTCACATGACTGGAGAATGTACTAGTGCATTAGCCTTGTCCCTAGCCTAGGTAAGATACCAGTATAACAGTGCCTTCACAAAGTATTTACACCCCTTGACTTTTTCCACATTTTGTTGTGCTGCAAGGTGGGATTCAAATTGATTTTAATAGTCATTTTTTTGTAAACAATCTACACAAAATACTCTGTACTGTCAAAGTGGAAGAACAATTTGCTAAAATACTACTGGAAAACAAAACACTAATATATATTGATTAGATAAGTATTCAAACCCCTGAATCAACATGTTAGAATCACATTTGGTAGTGTATTTCTGGGTAAGTCTCTAAGAGCTTTGCACACCTGGATTATACAATATGTGCCCATTATTCAACAACAAAAAATGTCTAGCTCTGTCAAGTTGGTTGATCATTGCTAGACAGCCATTTTTAAGACTTACCATAGATTTTCAAGCCGATTTAAGTAAAACTGTAACTAAGCAACTCAGGAACATTCAATGTCATCTTGGTAAGCAACTCCAGCGTATATTTGGCCTTGTGTTTTAGGTAATTGCCCTGCTAAGAGGTGAATTTGTCTTCCAGTGTCTGTTGGAAAGCACACTGAACCAAGTTTTCCTCTAGGATTTTGCCTGTGCTTATCTCAAAGTATTTCTATTTAGAAATAAACTCCCTAGTTGTTGCTGATGACAAGCATACCCATAACATGATGCAGCCACCACTATGCTTGAAAATATGAAGAGTGGTACTCAGTGATGTGTTGTGTTGGATTTGCCCCAAACATAACGCTTTTTATGCAGGACAAAAAGTAAATTTCTTTGACACATTTTATGCAGTATTACTTTAGTGCCTTATTGCAAACAGGATGCATGTTTTGGAATATTTATATTCTGTGCAGGCTTCCTTCTTTTCACTCTGTCCTTTATGTTAGTATTGTGGAGTAACTATACTGAGTGTACAAAGAATACTTGCTCTTTCCATGACAAACTGCCCAGGTGACTCCAGGTGAAAGCTATGATCCCTTATTGATGTATCTTGTTAAATTCACTTCAATCAGTGTAGATGAAGGGGAGGAGACAGGTTAAAGTAGGCTTTTTAGCCTCCCGAGTGGTCTAAGGCACTGCATCGCAGTGTTTGAGGCGTCACTACAGCCCCGGGTTCTATCCCAGGCTGTGTCACAGCCGGACCGGGAGACACATGAGGCGGCACACAATTGGCCCAGCGTCATCCATGTTAGGAGAGGGTTTGGTCGGCCGGGATTTCCTTGTCCCATCATGCGACTCCTTGTGGCGGGCCGGGCGCCTGCAAGCTGACTTTGGTTGCAAGCTGTATGGTGTTTCCTCCGACACAATTGTGCGGCTGGCTTCCAGGTTAAGCGAGCAGTGTGTCAAGAAGAAGTGCGGCTTGGCAGGGTTGTGTTTTGGAGTTGTCCCATCATTGCAGTGATGGGACAAGACTGTAACTACCAATTGGATATCACAAAATTGTGGAGAAAACGAGGTTAAAATAAAGTAGGATTTTCAAGCATTGAAACAATTGAGACATGGATTGTGTGTGTGCGCCAGTCAGAGGGTGAATGGGCAAGAGGGTATGGTAGGGTATGGTAGTAGGTGCCAGGCACACCGGTTTGTGTCAAGAACTTCTTCATGCTCAACAATTTCCCGTGTGTATCAAGAATGGTCCACCACCCAAAGGACCTCCAGCCAGCTTGACACAACTGTGGGAAACATTGGAGTTAACATGGGCCAGTATCCCTGTGGAACACTTTTGACACCTTGTAGAGTACATGCCCCAATGAATTGAGGCTGTTCTGAGGGCAAAAGGGAGGGTGCAACTCAATATTAGGAAGGTGTGCTTAATGTTTTGTACACAGTGTATCTCCTATCACAGCCATGAAACTCTGTAACTGCTTTAAAATCACCATTGACCTCATGGTGAAATCCATGAGTGGTTATCTTCCTCTCCCACAACTGAGTTAGGAAGGGCACCTGTATTTTTCTAGTGACTAGGTGAATTGATACACCATCCAAAATGTTATTAATAACTGCACCATGCTCAAAGGGATATTCAATGTCTGCTTTTTGTTACCCAGGTTCCTCCCTTTGCGAACCATTGGAAAACTTCCCTGGTCTTTGTGGTTGAATCTGTGCTTGAAATTCCCTGCTCGACTGAGGAACCTTACAGTTAATTGTATGTGTTGGGTAGAGAGATGAGGTAGTCATTTAAAAATAATTTTAAACACTATTATTGCACACAGAGTGAGTCCATACAACTTATTATGTGACATGCTAAGCACATTTGTACTCTTCAACGTATTTAGGCTTGCCATAACAAAAGGGTTGAATACTTATCGACTCAAGAAATGTCAGCTTTTTGGTTTGTATTAATTTGTAAACATTTATAAAACAATTATTCAACTTTTACATTATGGGGAATTGTGTGTAGATCAGTGGCACACAATGTCATTTTTATCCATTTTAAATTCAACCTGTAACACAACAAAGTGTACTTCATGAAGACACTGTATATACCTTTCTGCCTGATAGACCTGTAGACATTCCAGGACTAGATCCAGCCAGCCCATCTAGACAAAATAAAATAGATACCCCAGGACTAGATCTGCCACTGTTGGGGAAGCTACTCTGAATATATAGTTTACCAAGCTACCAATTACTTCACACTGGAAGAAGTTAAGCTACTCTAAAGCTACTCTTAAGAAAAATATAGTTTACTAAACTAAGTTACTTTGAAAAAGTAGTTCACTACATCAAAACTACTTTGTGGAAAATTGGAAGTACAGATCACTCTGGAGTCAGAATGGGTGAGAAAAAGGCAGTGAGAATTAGGCAGGTCGGATGGTGAAAAATTAAATAAATTATTGCCAACTTCACCCATACTTAATTTTAGCAAAAAAGTAGTGTTGTTCCATTAATTCCAGTAGTTAGCTACATCGCTACTTGGCAAACAAGTAATTAACTACTGAAAACACTACCAAGATTTGAAGTCAGTTCAACTACCACCAAGCTACTTCAAAATGTAGTTAAAGTACTAGTTAAAATACATGTAGTTCACTACTACCCAACACTGATCTGTTCAGTCCAGTCTTTTGACAGGCTAAATAGCTATTCGAGGCCAAGAGCTGCCCAGAGGCCCACCTCTCACCAGACACTGCTGCAGGCTGCAGTCCCAGTCAGTCCAGACGGCTGTTTGTTGACAGTGCAGACCTGCCGGATGAACCCTCATTTAGCCCACTAGACGTGTCACTTCCTGCTTTGGTCTCCATGGCGGCGGGGGCTCTGCTCCTTGCAGATAAAGAGCCATCTGCGGTCGCCGTGACGACCCAGAGCCTGACCGTCACGGCGGCGTGATTGATCGCGGTAACCTGTGCTGGAGACACCGGTTGGTAGGGGAGAGGGAAATGGGGAAGGAGAGAGAAGAGGAGGGGAATGGAGGGGGGGCAGATGTCCTTCTCTCCACCTGAGGGGATTTAAAAGTGTCACATGCTCTCACACCACCCGGTTCCCCGGGAGACGGATGTGTGGCGCGTGACATTGAGGGCGAGAGGCAGAGCATCAATCGCGGGCTGCATGATGAGTGTCACAGAGAGAGCCCTGCTCCTGTCACTGCACACACACACACACACAGCGACACACTAATACACACACTCGCACACACACTCCGGGACTAACACTCAGACGCAGTGATACACACACATAGACTAATTTAAACTCACACCACACACATACATTCATAAACCCACTGATGTGCAAACACACACCACTTGTGTGCAGTTAAACACACTCACACACATAAGATCCCCCCTACACTTACACATTAACAATAATGCACACAGTCTCTCACTCATAGAGAACCAACCATCAGGCCCTAGCTGCTCTATATGGCTCCTGCTGAGAGAGCAACAGCACAACAGCCACCATTACAGTGCATTCGGAAAGTATTCAGACCTCTTGACTTATTCCACATTTTGTTACGTTACAGCCTTATTCTAAAATGGATTACATTGTTTTTTCCCCCTCATCAATTTACAAACAAACCCCTTAATCACAAAGCAGAAACAAGGTTTTTTGAAACTTTTGCAAATGTAGAAAAAATTAACAATTGAAATATCACATTTACTTAAGTATTCAGACCCTTTACTCAGTACTTGGTTGAAGCACCTTTGGCAGCGATTACGACCTTGAGTCTTCTTGGGTATGACGCTACAAGCTTGGAAAACCTGTATTTGGGGAGTTTCTCAGGTTGGATGGGGAGTGTTGCTGTACAGCTATTTTTAGGTCTCCAGACATGTTAGAACGGGTTCAAGTCCGGGCTCTGGCTGGGCCACTCAAGGACATTCAGAGACTTGTCCCAAAGCCGTTCCTGTGTTGTCTTGGTTGTGTGCTTAGGGTCGTTGTCCTGTTGGAAGGTGAACCTTCGCCCCAGTCTGAGGTCCTGAGCGCTCTGGAGCAGGTTTTCATCAAGGATCTCTCTGTACTTTGCTCCATTCATGTTTCCCTCGATCTTGACTGGTCTCCCAGTCCTTGCTGCTGAAAAACATTCCCACAGCATGATGCTGCCACCCCCATGCTTCACTGTAGGGATAGTGCCAGGTTTCCCCCAGACGTGACGCTTGGCATTCAGGCCAAAGAGTTAAATCTTGGTTTCATCAGACCAGAGAATCTTGTTTCTCATCGTCTGAGTCCTTTCGGTGCCTTTTGGCAAACTCCAAGCATGCTGTCATGTGCCTTTTACTGAGGAGTGGCTTCTGTCTGACCACTCTACCATAAAGGCCTGATTGGTGGAGTGCTACAGAGATGGTTGTCCTTCTGGAAGGTTCTCCCATCTCCACAGAGGAACTCTGGAGCTCTGTCAGAGTGACCATCGGGTTCTTGGTCACCTCCCTGACCAAGGCCCTTCTCCCCCGATTGCTCAGTTTGGCCGGGCGGCCAGCTCTAGGAAGTGTCTTGGTGGTTCCAAACTTCTTCCATTTAAGAATGATGGAGGCCACTGTGTTCTTGGGGACCTTCAATCCTGCAGACATTTTTTTGGTACCCTTCCCCAGAGCCTCGAAACAATCCTGTCTCAGAGCTCTACGGACAATTTCTTCGACCTCATGGCTTGGTTTTTGCTCTGACATGCACTGTGAACTGTGGGACCTTATATAGACAGGTGTATGCCTTTCCAAATCATGTCCAATCAATTGAATATACAACAGGTGGACTCCAATCAAGTTGTAGAAACATCTCAAGGATGATCAATGTAAACAGGATGCACCTGAGCTCAATTTCGAGTCTCATAGCAAAGGGTCTGAATACTTATGTAAATAACGCTTTGTCGTTATGAATAAGGCTGTAACGTAACAAAATGTGGAAAAAGTGAAGGGGTCCGAATACTTTCCGAATGCGCTGTAATATATTTTCCTATACAGTATTCACACCACAATAGAAAACCCCTCTTTGACTTCTCCTGTGTCATTCATGTAGCTAGCATTATGGGAAGGTTTAGCTAAAGTATCATCCACAAGGGGTACAAACCCACTTCGGGATTTGATACAATCCCCGACAACAACACAATTTACTACTGCTGTCTAATCGAAGCTATGGTTTAAGATATGCCACGACACAACACTGTCATTAGAATCCGGCCTGAGGTGGTGACTCATCCTGGTCATGTTGATGGGTGTTTGCTCATCTGTCCTAGAGAGAGAGAGACAGAAAGAGAGAGAGAGAGAGAGACAGAGAGAGAGAGACAGAGAGAGAGAGACAGAGAGAGAGAGACAGAGAGAGAGAGACAGAGAGAGAGACAGAGAGAGAGAGAGAGAGAGACAGAGAGAGAGAGAGAGAGAGAGAGACTTCCATATGTATTGGGTGAAATACCAGTGTAACATCACAGCAGCAAGATTTGTGACCTGTTGCTACAAGAAAAGGGCAACCAGTGAAGAACAAACACCATTGTAAATACAACCCATAATTATGATTATTTATTTTCCCTGTTGTACTTTAATTATTTGCACATTGTTACAACACTGTACAGTGGCTTGCGAAAGTATTCACCCCACTTGGCATTTTTCCTATTTTGTTGCCCTACAACCTGGAATTAAAATAGATTTTTGGGGAGTTTGTATCATTTGATTCACACAACATGCCTACCACTTTGAAGATTCAAAATATTATTTATTGTGAAACAAACAAGAAATAAGACAAAAAAACAGAAAACTTGAGCGTGCATAACTATTCACCCCCCAAAGTCAATACTTTGTAGAGACACCTTTTGCAGCAATTACAGCTGCAAGTCTCTATAATCTTGGCACATCTAGCCACTGGGATTTTTGCCCATTCTTCAAGGCAAAACTGCTCCAGCTCCTTCAAGTTGGATAGGTTCCGCTGGTGTACAGTAATCTTTAAGTCATACCACAGATTCTCAATTGGATTGAGGTCTGGGTTTGACTAGGACATTCCAAGACATTTAATTGTTTCACCTTAAACCACTCGAGTGTTGCTTTAGCAGTATGCTTAGGGTCATTGTCATGCTGGAAGGTGAACCTCCGTCCCAGTTTCAAATCTCTAGAAGACAAACAGGTTTCCCTCAAGAATTTCTCTGTATTTTGTGCCATCCATCATTCCTTCAATTCTGAGCAGTTCCTGAGTACATGCCGATGAAAAACAACCCCACAGCATGATGCTGCCACCACCATGCTTCACTGTTGGGATGAGAGGTGTTGGGTTTGCGCCTGACATACCGTTTTCCTAGATGGCCAAAAAGCTCAATTTAAGTCTCATATGACCAGAGTACATTCTTAAATATGTTTGGGGAGTCTCCCATATGCCTTTTGGTGAGCACCAAACGTGTTTGCCTATTTTTTTCTTTAAGCAATGGCTTTTTTCTGGCCACTCTTCCGTGAAGCCCAGCTCTGTGGAGTGTATGGCTTAAAGTGGTCCTATGGACAGATACTCCAATCTCCGCTGTGGAGCTTTGCAGCTCCTTCAGGGTTATCTTTGGTCTCTTTGTTGCCTCAGATTAATGCCCTTCTTGCCTTGTCCGTGAGTTTTGGTGGGTCCCTCTCTTGGCAGGTTTGTTGTGGTACCATATTCTTTCCCTTTTTTAATAATGGCTTTAATGGTGCTCCATGGGATGTTCACATTTTTTGATATTTTCTTATAACCCAACCCTGATCTGTACTTTACACAACTTTGAACCTGATCTGTTTGGAGATCTCCTTGGTCTTCATGGTGCTGCTTGCTTGGTGGTGCCCCTTGCTTAGTGGTGTTGCAGACTCTGGGGCCCTTCAGAACGAACAGGTGTATATAAAGTTGAAGTCGGATGTTTACATACACTTAGGTTGGAGTCATTAAAACTTGTTTTTCAACCACTCCACAAATGTCTTGTTAACAAACTATAGTTTTGGCAAGTCGGTTAGGACATCTACTGTGTGCATGACACAAGTAATTTTTCCAACAATTGTTTACAGACAGATTATTTTACTTATAGTTCACTGTATCACAATTCCAGTGGGTCAGAAGTTTACATACACTAAGCTGACTGTGCCTTTAAACAGCTTGGAAAATTCCAGAAAAGTATGATGTCACGCATATTGTCTCCTAGAGATGAACATCCTTAGGTGTGAAAAGTGCAAATCAATCCCAGAACAACAGCAAAGGACCTTGTGAAGATGCTGGAGGAAACAGGTACAAAAGTATCTATATCCACAGTAAAACAAGTCCTATATCGACATAACCTGAAAGGCCGCTCAGCAAGGAAGAAGCCACTGCTCCAAAACCACCATAAAAAAGCCAGACTACAGTTTGAAACTGCACATGGGGACAAAGATTGTACTTTTTGGAGAAATGTCCTCTGGTCTGATGAAACAAAAATAGAACTGTTTGGCCATAATGACCATCGTTATGTTTGGAGGAAAAAGGGGGAGGCTTGCAAGCCGAAGAACACCATCCCAACCGTGAAGCACGGTGGTGGCAGCATCATGATGTGGGAGTGCTTTGCTGCAGAAGGGACTGGTGCACTTCACAAAATAGATGGCTTCATAAGGAATGAAAATTATGTGGATATATTGAAGCATCTCAAGACATCAGTCAGGAAGTAAAAGCTTGGTCGCAAATGGATCTTCCAAATGGACAATGACCCCAAGCATACTTCCAAAGTTGTTGCAAAATGGCTTAAGGACAACAAAGTCAAGGTATTGGACTGGCCATCACAAAGCCCTGACCTCAATCCTCTAGAAAATGTGTAGGCAGAACTGAAAAAGTGTGTGTGTGCAAGGAGGCCTACAAACCAGACTCAGTTACATCAGCTCTGTCAGGAGGAATGGGCCAACATTCACCCAACTTATTGTGGGAAGCTTGTGGAAGGCTACCCAAAACACTTGACTCAAGTTAAACAATTTAAAGGCAATGCTACCAAATACTATTTGAGTGTACGTAAACTTCTGACCCACTGGGAAATAAAGAAATAAAAGCTGAAATAAATCATTCTCTCTATTAATATTCTGACATTTCACATTCTTAAAATAAAGTGGTGAACCTAACTGACCTATGACAGGGAATTGTTACTAGGATTAAATGTCAGGAATTGTGAAAAACTGAGTTTAAATGTATTTGGCTAAGGTGTATGTAAACCTCTGACTTCAACTGTATACTGAGATCATGTGACACTTAAATAAAGTACACCTGTGTGAAATCTAACTAATTATGTGACTTCTGAAGGTAATTGGTTGCATCAGATCTTATTAAGGGGCTTCATAGCAAAGGGGGTGAAAACGAACCACTTTTCCATTTTTCTTTTCTTTTGAATTTTTTGAATCAAGTTATTTTTACATTTCACTTCACCAATTTGGACTATTTTGGGGAAGTCCATTACATGAAATCCAAATAAAAATCAATTTAAATTACAGGTTGTAATGCAACAACATAGGAAAAACGCCAAGTGGGATTAATACTTTTGCACGGCACTGTATATAGCCATAATATGACATTTGAAATTTCTCTATTCCTTTTGGAACTTTAGTGAGTGTAATGTTTACTGTTCACTTTTTATTGTTCATTTCACTTTTGTTTCTTATCTATTTCACTTGCTTTGGCAATGTAAACCTATGTTTCCCATGCCAATAAAGCCCTTTGAATTGAACTGAATTGAAAGAGAGAGAGAGAGAGAGACATACAGTAAGTAGTCCTCCAGTACTGTCGCTTCAAGCCTTCACAGTGACACCAGATTTTACTGTGACGTTTAGCAGCCCCTGTAACTGTGAAAACCCAGATAAAAACCAACCAGGGGCCTTTCACTACACAGTCCCTGAGGGAATTTATAGCAGTGAAATTCAGCATGCCTGTAGTTTTAGGGCCAGAGTGAGAAAACAGCCTCTCTCAGGGAAATTAACCCTTCTTTAGCCTTGGTTCCCTAGATTGATGTGATGTTTAAGAGAAAGTGTCCCTCTATCCTGTAGCTGTGAAATCAGAAAGAAACCGTATTTCACAGCAAAGCTTCCCTGTAGCTCCAAGGCCCAAGAGAGGCTGTAATGTATTTCTCAGTTAAAGCATCTCTATAATGTGAGAGCCAGAGTGAGAAACAGTATTTTTCATATAAATTAACCCCTATTAGCCTTGGGGCCCTGGGGAGATATACGGCTGTGAAATCGGAGAAATAAACTGTATTTAAAAGTAGGGATTCCCTATAGCTTGAAGGACCAATAGAGACTCAGGGTCCAAATCAATCAAAACTGTAAACTGTATTTATAGAGAAAGTCAATACATTACATTCTTCCCATGAGGTGAGAAAGTGTTTGAATACATTTTACTTGCACACATTCTTAAGAATGATTTCCTCAGCATAACAACGTTTAGATGTTTTTGATTCACCCATGAAACTTGGCAACAGAATTTGATTGATTCCTGCTTACAACCAAAAATTAAAACAGGAAGCACCAGTGACGGTCTATAAAAAAGTGGTCAGATGAAGCAAATGCTAAACTACAGGATTGCTTTGCTAAAACAGACTGGAATATGTTCCGGGATTCTTCCAATGGCATTCAAGAGTACACCACATCAGTCACTGGCTTTATCAATAAGTGCATTGAGGATTATGTCCCCACAGTGACTGCATGTACATACCCAAACCAGAAGCCATGGATTACAGTCAACATTCGCACTAAGCTAAAGGGTAGAGCTGCCGCTTTCAAGGAGCAGGACTCAAACCCGGAAGCTTATAAGAAATCCCCTTATGCCCTCCGATGAACCATCTTACAGGCAAAGCGTCAATACAGGACCAAAATCAAGTCCTACTACACCAGATACGACACTCGTCAGATGTGGCAGAGCTTGCAAACTATTACAGACTACAAAGGGAAGCATAGCCGAGAGCTGCCCAGTGACACGAGCCTACCAGACGAGCTAAATAACTTCTATTCTCGCTTCGAGGCAAGTAACACTGAACCATTCATGAGAGCATCAGCTGTTCCGGACGACTGTGTGATCACGCTCTCCGCAGCCGATGTGAGTAAGACCTTTAAACAGGTCAACATTCACAAGGCCGCAGGGCCAGACAGATTACCAGAACGTGTACTCCGAGCATGCACTGACCAATTGGCAAGTGTCTTCACTGACATTTTCAACCTCTCCCTGTCTGAGTCTGTAATATATACATGTTTCAAGCAGACCACCATAGTCCCTGTGTCCAAGAACACTAAGGTAACCTGCCTATATGAAATGCTTTGAAAGGCTGGCCATGGCTCACATCAACACCATTATCCCAGAAACCCTGGACCCACTCCAATTTGCATACCGCACCAACAGATCCACAGATGATGCAATCTCTATTGCACTCCATACTGCCCTTTCACACCTGGACAAAAGGAACACCTACAGTTGAAGTCGGAGGATTAAATACACCTTAGCCAAATACATTTAAACTCAGTTTTTCACAATTCCTGACATTTAATCCTAGTAAAAATTCCCTGTCTTAGGTCAGTTAGGATCACCACTTTATTTTAAGAATGTGAAATGTCAGAATAGTAGAGATAATAGTAGAGATAATTATTTATTTCAGCTTTTATTTCTTTCATCACATTCCCAGTGGGTCAGAAGTTTACATACACTCAATTAGTATTTGGTAGCATTACCTTTAAATTGTTTAACTTGGGTCAAACGTTTCGGGTAGCCTTCCACAAGCTTCCCACAATAAGTTGGGTGAATTTTTGCCCATTCCTCCTGACAGAGCTGGTGTAACTGAGTCAGGTTTGTAGGCCTCCTTGCTCTCCCTGTTCCTAACTGATGTCTTGAGATGTTGCTTCAATATATCCACATCATTTTCCTTCCTCATGAGGCCATCTATTTTGTGAAGTGCACTAGTCCCTCCTGCAGCAAAGCACCCCCACAACATGATGCTGCCACCCCCGTGCTTCACTGTTGGGATGGTGTTCTTCGGCTTGCAAGCCTCCCCTTTTTCCTCCAATCATAACGATGGTCATTATGGCCAAACAGTTCTATTTTTGTTTCATCAGACCAGAGGACATTTCTTCAAAAAGTACAATCTTTGTCCCCATGTGCAGTTTCAAGCCGTAGTCTGGCTTTTTTATGGCGGTTTTGGAGCAGTGGCTTCTTCCTTGCTGAGCGGCCTTTCAGGTTATGTCGATATAGGACTTGTTTTACAGTGGATATAGATACTTTTGTACCTGTTTCCTGCAGCATCTTCACAAGGTCCTTTGCTGTTATTCTGGGATTGATTTGCATTTTACGCACCAAAGTACGTTCATCTCTAGGAGATAGAATGCGTCTCCTTCCTGAGTGGTATGACGGCTGCGTGGTCCCATGGTGTTTATACTTGTGTACTATTGTTTGTACAGATGAACGTGGTACCTTCAGGCGTTTGGAAATTGCTCCCAAGGATGAACCAGACTTGCGGAGGTCTACAATTTTTTTTCTGAGGTCTTGGCTGATTTCTTTTGATTTTCCCATGATGTCAAGCAACGAGGCACTGTTTGAAGGTAGGCCTTGAAATACATCCACAGGTAAACCTCCAATTGACTCAAATGATGTCAATTAGCCTATCAGACGATTCTAAAGCCATGACATCATTTTCTGGAATTTTCCAAGCTGTTTAAAGGCACAGTCAATTTAGTGTATGTAAACCTCTGACCCACTGGAATTGTGATACAGTGAATTATAAGTGAAATAATCTGTTGGAAAAATGACTTGTGTCATGCACAAAGTAGATGTCCTAACCGACTTGCCAAAACTATACTTTGTTAACAAGAAATTTGTGGAGTGGTTGAAAAATGAGTTTTAATGACTCCAACCTAAGTGTATGTAAACTTCCGACTTCAACTGTATGTGAGAATGCTATTCTTTGACTACAGCTCAGCGTTCAACACCATAGTGCCCTCAAACTTATCACTAAGCTAAGGACCCTGGGACTAAACACCTCCCTCTGCAACTGGATCCTGGACTTCCTGACGGGCCGCCCCCAGGTGGTAAGTGTAGGCAACAACACATCCGCCACGCTGATCCTCATCACGTGGGCCCCTCAGGGGTGCGTGCTCAGTCCCCTCCTGTACTCCTTGTTCACTCATGACTGCACGGCCAGGCACGACTCCAACACCATCATCAAGTTTGCTGATGACACAACAGTGGTAGGCCTGATCACCGACAACAATGAGACAGCCTATAGTATTACAATTCATTACAGTACAACGGTTTGACTTGTCTGATCTTAGCTAGCTACATAGCCGTCTTTGTATCAAAGATAATTGTGTAGTTTGGAGTATTATCGTAATTACCGAGGTTAGCTAGTCAGCTATTTTCGTCCTAGTCAACACTGCTAGCTAGCCAGCAGCTAGCAGCTAGCCAACGTCTACCGTCTACCGAATAGCAGCACTGGTGGAGCGAGTGGTCGCATTTCGCTCCGCAGGTAGTATTACATTTCATTACAGTACAACGGTTTGACTTGTCTGATCTTAGCTAGCTACATAGCCGTCTTTGTATCAAAGATAATTGTGTAGTTTAGAGTATTATCGTAATTACCGAGGTTAGCTAGTCAGCTATTTTCGTCCTAGTCAACACTGCTAGCTAGCCAGCAGCTAGCAGCTAGCCAACGTCTACCGTCTACCGAATTGCAGCACTGTAGAAACTATTACATTACAACGGAACGACTTGATTGGTGTAGTGTTAGCTGGCTACATAGTTGTCTTTGCTGTCTTTGTATCCAAGATAATTGTGTAGTTAGAGTAATTGTCAAGGTTATCTAGCCAGTTACCGAGGCTACCTAGCCAGCTACACTTTCAAACTAAGTCAACAACGCAGCCACTGCTAGCTAGCCTACTCCACCAGCCAGCAGCACTATCATTTTAGTCAATAAGATTTTTTGCAACGTAAGCTTAACTTTCTGAACATTTGAGACGTGTAGTCCACTTGTCATTCCAATCTCCTTTGCATTAGCGTAGCCTCTTCTGTAGCCTGTCAACTATGTGTCTGTCTATCCCTCTTCTCTCCTCTCTGCACAGACCATACAAACGCTTCACACCGCGTGGCCGCCGCCACTCTAACCTGGTGGTCCCAGCGCGCACGACCCACGTGGAGTTCCAGGTCTCCGGCAGCCTCTGGAACTGCCGATCTGCGGCCAACAAGGCAGAGTTCATCTCAGCCTATGCTTCCCTCCAGTCCATCGACTTCTTGGCACTGACGGAAACATGGATTACCACAGATAACACTGCTACTCCTACTGCTCTCTCCTCGTCTGCCCACGTGTTCTCGCACACCCCGAGAGCCTCTGGTCAGCGGGGTGGTGGCACTGGGATCCTCATCTCTCCCAAGTGGACATTCTCTCTTTCTCCCCTGACCCATCTGTCTATCGCCTCCTTTGAATTCCATGCTGTCACAGTTACCAGCCCTTTCAAGCTTAACATCCTTATCATTTATCGCCCCCCAGGTTCCCTTGGAGAGTTCATCAATGAGCTTGACGCCTTGATAAGTTCCTTTCCTGAGGATGGCTCACCTCTCACAGTTCTGGGTGACTTTAACCTCCCCACGTCTACCTTTGACTCATTCCTCTCTGCCTCCTTCTTTCCACTCCTCTCCTCTTTTGACCTCACCCTCTCACCTTCCCCCCCTACTCACAAGGCAGGCAATACGCTTGACCTCATCTTTACTAGATGCTGTTCTTCCACTAATCTCATTGCAACTCCCCTCCAAGTCTCCGACCACTACCTTGTATCCTTTTCCCTCTCGCTCTCATCCAACACTTCCCACACTGCCCCTACTCGGATGGTATCGCGCCGTCCCAACCTTCGCTCTCTCTCCCCCGCTACTCTATCCTCTTCCATCCTATCATCTCTTCCCTCTGCTCAAACCTTCTCCAACCTATCTCCTGATTCTGCCTCCTCAACCCTCCTCTCCTCCCTTTCTGCATCCTTTAACTCTCTATGTCCCCTATCCTCCAGGCCGGCTCGGTCCTCCCCTCCTGCTCCGTGGCTCGACGACTCATTGCGAGCTCACAGAACAGGGCTCCGGGCAGCCGAGCGGAAATGGAGGAAAACTCGCCTCCCTGCGGACCTGGCATCCTTTCACTCCCTCCTCTCTACATTCTCCTCTTCTGTCTCTGCTGCTAAAGCCACTTTCTACCACTCTAAATTCCAAGCATCTGCCTCTAACCCTAGGAAGCTCTTTGCCACCTTCTCCTCCCTCCTGAATCCTCCTCCCCCTCCCCCCTCCTCCTCCCTCTCTGCGGATGACTTCGTCAACCATTTTGAAAAGAAGGTCGACGACATCCGATCCTCGTTTGCTAAGTCAAACGACACCGCTGGTTCTGCTCACACTGCCCTACCCTGTGCTTTGACCTCTTTCTCCCCTCTCTCTCCAGATGAAATCTCGCGTCTTGTGACGGCCGGCCGCCCAACAACCTGCCCGCTTGACCCTATCCCCTCCTCTCTTCTCCAGGCCATTTCCGGAGACCTTCTCCCTTACCTCACCTCGCTCATCAACTCATCCTTGACCGCTGGCTACGTCCCTTCCGCCTTCAAGAGAGCGAGAGTTGCACCCCTGCTGAAAAAACCTACACTCGATCCCTCCGATGTCAACAACTACAGACCAGTATCCCTTCTTTCTTTTCTCTCCAAAACTCTTGAACGTGCCGTCCTTGGCCAGCTCTCCTGCTATCTCTCTCAGAATGACCTTCTTGATCCAAATCAGTCAGGTTTCAAGACTAGTCACTCAACTGAGACTGCTCTTCTCTGTGTCACGGAGGCGCTCCGCACTGCTAAAGCTAACTCTCTCTCCTCTGCTCTCATCCTTCTAGACCTATCGGCTGCCTTTGATACAGTGAACCATCAGATCCTCCTCTCCACCCTCTCCGAGTTGGGCATCTCCGGCGCGGCCCACGCTTGGATTGCGTCCTACCTGACAGGTCGCTCCTACCAGGTGGCGTGGCGAGAATCTGTCTCCGCACCACGTGCTCTCACCACTGGTGTCCCCCAGGGCTCTGTTCTAGGCCCTCTCCTATTCTCGCTATACACCAAGTCACTTGGCTCTGTCATATCCTCACATGGTCTCTCCTATCATTGCTATGCAGACGACACACAATTAATCTTCTCCTTTCCCCCTTCTGATAACCAGGTGGCGAATCGCATCTCTGCATGTCTGGCAGACATATCAGTGTGGATGACGGATCACCACCTCAAGCTGAACCTCGGCAAGACGGAGCTGCTCTTCCTCCCGGGGAAGGACTGCCCGTTCCATGATCTCGCCATCACGGTTGACAACTCCATTGTGTCCTCCTCCCAGAGTGCTAAGAACCTTGGCGTGATCCTGGACAACACGCTGTCGTTCTCAACTAACATCAAGGCGGTGACCCGTTCCTGTAGGTTCATGCTCTACAACATTCGCAGAGTACGACCCTGCCTCACACAGGAAGCGGCGCAGGTCCTAATCCAGGCACTTGTCATCTCCCGTCTGGACTACTGCAACTCGCTGTTGGCTGGGCTCCCTGCCTGTGCCATTAAACCCCTACAACTCATCCAGAACGCCGCAGCCCGTCTGGTGTTCAACCTTCCCAAGTTCTCTCACGTCACCCCGCTCCTCCGCTCTCTCCACTGGCTTCCAGTTGAAGCTCGCATCCGCTACAAGACCATGGTGCTTGCCTACGGAGCTGTGAGGGGAACGGCACCTCCGTACCTTCAGGCTCTGATCAGGCCCTACACCCAAACAAGGGCACTGCGTTCATCCACCTCTGGCCTGCTCGCCTCCCTACCTCTGAGGAAGTACAGCTCCCGCTCAGCCCAGTCAAAACTGTTCGCTGCTCTGGCACCCCAATGGTGGAACAAACTCCCCCACGACGCCAGGTCAGCGGAGTCAATCACCACCTTCCGGAAACAACTGAAACACCACCTCTTTAAGGAATACCTAGGATAGGATAAAGCAATCCTTCTAACCCCCCCCCCCCCTTAAAAGAGTTAGATGCACTATTGTAAAGTGGTTGTTCCACTGGATATCATAAGGTGAATGCACCAACTTGTAAGTCGCTCTGGATAAGAGCGTCTGCTAAATGACTTAAATGTAAATGTATAGGGAGGAGGTCAGAGACCTGACCGTGTGGTGCAAGGACAATAACTTCTCCCTCAACGTGACCAAGAAAAAGGAGATGATTGTGTACTACAGGAAAAGGAGGACCGAGCACGCCCCCAATCTCATCTACGGGGCTGTAGTGGAGCAGGTTGAGAGCTTCAAGTTCCAAGGCGTACACATCACCAACAAACTAACATGGTCAAGCACACCAAGACAGTCGTTCACGACATAACCTATTCCTCCTCAGGAGACTGAAAAGATTTGGCACGGGTCCTCAGATCCTCAAAAAGGTTTTATAGCTGCACCATCGAGAGCATCCTGACGGGTTGCATCACTGCCTGGTATGGCAACTGCTCGACCTCCGACCGCAAGACACTACAGAGGGTAGTGCATACGGCCCAGTACATCACCGGGGCAAAGCTTCCTGCCATCCAGGATCTCTATACCAGGCGGTGTCAGAAGAAGGCCCTAAAAATTGTCAAAGACTCCAGCACCCTAGTCATAGACTGTTCTCTCTGCTACCACACGGCAAGCGGTACCGTAGCGCCAAGTCTAGGTCTAAGAGGCTTCTAAACAGCTTCTACCCCCAAGCCATAAGACTCCTCAACAGCTAATTAAGTGGCTACCCAGACTATTTGCATTGCCCCCTCCCCCCTCTTCTACGCTACTGCTACTCTCTGTTATTATCTATGCATAGTCACTTTAATAACTCTACCTACATGTACATATTACCTCAATTACCTCGACACCGTTGCCCCCGCACATTGACTCTGTACCGGTACCTCCTGTATATAGCCTCACTATTGTTATTTACTGCTGCTCTTTAATTATTTGTTATTCTTATCTCTTACTTTTTTTGTTGTTGTTGTATTTTCTTAAAACTGCATTGTTGGTTCGGGGCTTGTTAGTAAGCATTTCACTGTTGTATTCGGCGCATGTGACAAATAAAATTTGATTTGAAGATAATCGTTGTATTTCACAATCGGCTCAAGTCAATGTAAACACCCCACAAAATCAAGAATAATATGCATCACTCCAATCTCTCAAAAATTACTAATACACAATAAATTCAAACATTCCAACATCCCACATCTGTGAGAGTCCACTGGGATATGCAGTAATTCACTGTGAAGGCCTAATCTGGACGACATGCTGTATTTCACAGTAAAATCAAGCACTCATTACACATACTTTACCTTGGCGATATCTATTGCTCGGATTTAGGGACCCGGGTGTTAAATTAAAGGAGCGGCAGCGGTGAAATACGAGCGGAGGTTTTTAGAGGCATCCGTCTTCAGGCAGCTGCTACAGTGTTTTATCACTCTCTGACCCATAATATTTTATAATGATTGTGGCCCCATAAATTATCTCATCATGACACTGAGTATCGATTGGGAAGAGATGGGGATAGATGGATCTCCGCTGTGAGTTGACCGATGTTCCCACTCCCCTGCCTGTTTTGTGGCTTAATTGAGTCCTCTTCCTTCCTTCATTCCTCCCTCTCTCTCTCTCTCTCTCTGTGTTTGTGTGTGTGTTTATGCATATATGATTGGGTATGTGCGTGTCTAAAGAACGTGTTGTTAAATAGGAATAGAATAAATCAAAACAAATTGTATTTGTCACATGCTTCGTAAACAACGGGTGTAGACTAACAGTGAAATGCTTACTTACAGGCCCTTCCCAACAATCAGAGAAAAAACAAGAAAAATATAAAATTGAAAAATAATAAGAGGAATAAATACACAATGAGTAACTATACAGTGCATTCGGAAAGTATTCAGACCCCTTGACTTTTTCCACATTATGTTACGTCACAGCCTTATTCCAAAAAGGATTAAATAATGTTTTCCCTCATCACAATACCCCATAATGACAAAGCGAAAACAGGTTTTTAGAATAATTGGCAAATGTATTAAAAATAAAAACAGAAATACCCTATTTACATAAGTATTCAGACCCTTTGCTGTGAGACTCGAAATTGAGCTCAGGTGCATCCTGTTTCCATTGATCATCCTTGAGATGTTTCTACAACTTGATTGGACTCCACCTGTGGTAAATTAAATTGATTGGACATGATTTGGAAAGGCATACACCTGTCTATATAAGGTCCCACAGTTCACAGTGCATGTCAGAGCAAAAACCAAGCCATGAGGTCGAAGAAATTGTCCGTAGAGCTCCGAGACAGGATTTTGTCGAGGCACAGATCTGGGGAAGGGTACAAAAAAAAATATGCAGCATTGAAGGTCCCCAAGAACACAGTGGCCTCCATCATTCTTAAATGGAAGAAGTTTGGAGCCACCAAGACTCTTCTTAGAGCTGGCCGCCCGACCAAACTGAGCAATCGGGGGAGAAGGGCCTTGGTCAGGGAGGTGACCAAGAACCCGATGGTCACTCTGACAGAGCTCCAGAGTTCCTCCACTTGTTTTTCAGCGGCAGGGACTGGGAGACTAGTCAAGATCGAGGGAAAGATGAACGGAGCAAAGTACAGAGAGGTCCTTGATAAAAATCTGCTCCAGGGTGCTCAGGACCTCCAACTCGGGTGAAGGTTCACCTTCCAACAGGACAATGAAGTGACCCTAAGCACAAAGCCAAGACAACGCAGGAGTGGCTTCAGGACAAGTCTCTGAATGTCCTTGAGTGGCCAAGCCAGAGCCCGGACTTGAATCCGATCAAACATCTCTGAAGAGACCTGAAAATAAATGTGCAGCAACACTCATCATCCAACCTGACAGAGCTTGAGAGGATCTGGAGAGAGGAATGGGAGAAACCCCCCAAATACAGGTGTGCCAAGCTTGTAGCATCATACCCAAGAAGACTCGCGGCTGTTCTTACTGACAAAGATGATACAAAGATGAGTAAAGGGTCTGAATACCTATGTAAATGTGATATTTCTGTTGTGTGCAAAAATTCCTAAAAAACAGTTTTTGCTTTGTCATTATGGGGTATGGTGTGTAGATTGATGAGGGAAAAAACGATTTAATACATTTTAGAATAAGGCTGAAACGTTACAAAAAAATTTAAAGTCAAGGGGTCTGAATACTTTCCGAATGCACTGTATATACACCGGGTACCAGTGCCGAGTTTATGTGTAGGGTTACGAGGTAATTGAGGTAGATATGTACATATAGGTAGGGATAAAGTGACTAGGCAACAGGATAGACAATAATAAACAGTAACAGCAGCGTATGGGATTAGTCAAAAGAGTTAGTGCAAAAAGGGTCAATGCAGATAGTCCGGGTAGTTATGCCAAGCAGTTGCCATACCAAGCGGTGATGCAGCCAGTCAAGATGCTTTCAATGGTCCAGCTGTAGAACTTTTTGAGGATCTGAGGCCCATGCCGAATCTTTTCAGAAGAGGCGTTGTCGTGCCTTCTTCACAACTGTGTTGGTGTGAGTGGACTATGATAATTGCTTAGTGATGTGGACACAGAGAACTTGAAGCTCTCGACCTGCTCCAAAACAGCCCCATCGATGTGGATGGGCGCGTGCTCTGCCTTCCGTTTTCTGTATTCCACGATCAGCTTCTTTATCTTGCTGACGTTGAGGGACAGGTTGTTGTCCTGGCACAACACTGCCAGGTCTCTAAACCGCTCATCGTCACCGCTCATCGTTTGCAGATCACACTGTTGTGTCGTCTGCAAACTTACTGATGGCGTTGGAGTCGTGCACAGCCACGCAGTCATGGGTGAACAGGGAGTACAGGAGGGGACTAAGCACACACCCCTGAGGGCCCCCCGTATTGAGGGTCACTGTGGCAATGTGTTGTTGCCTACTCTCACCACCTGGGAGCAGCCTGTCAGGAAGTCAAGAATCCGGTTGCAGAGGCAGGTGTTTAATCCCAGGGTCCTTAGCTTCGTGATGAGTTTAGAGGGCACTATGGTGTTGCAAGTTGCGCTGTAGTCAATGAACAGCATTCTCACGTAGGTTGTTCCTTTTGTCCAAGTGGGAAAGGGCAGTGTGGAGTGCAATAGAGATTGCGTCATCTGTGGATCTGTTGCGGTGGTATGAGAATTGGAGTGGGTCCAGGGTGTCTGGGATGATGGTGTTGATGTGATTCATGACCAGTCTTTCAAAGCATTTCATGGCTACAGATGTGAGTGCTACGGGGTGATAGTCATTTAGACAGGATATCTTGGCGTTCTTGGGCACACAGACGTTGGTGGTCTGCTTGAAACATGTAGATATTACAGACTGGGTCGGGGAGAGGTTGAAAATGTCAGTGAAGACACTTGCCAGCTGATCAGCGGACGCCCTGTGGCCTTGTGAATGTTAACCTATTTAAAGGTCTTACTCACATTGGGTACGGAGAGCGTGATCACACAGTCGTCCGGAACAGCTGGTGCTCTCATGCATGGTTCAGTGTTGCTTGCCTCGAAACGAGCATAGAAGTTATTTAGCTCATCTGGTAGGCTCGCATCACTGGACAGCTCGCGGCTGGGTTTCCCTTTGTAATCCGCGATAGTTTGCAAGCCCTGCCACATCCGACGAGCGTCAGAGCCGGTGTAGTAGGACTTGATCTTGGTCCTGTATTGATGCTTTTGCCTGTTTGATGGTTCATTGGAGGGCATAGCGGGATTTCTTATAAACGTTAGTGTCCCGCACTTTGAAAGCAGCAGCTCTAGCCTTTAGCTCAATGCGGATGTTGCCTGTATTCCATGGCTTCTGGTTGGGATATGTACGTATGGTCACTGTGGGATGACGTCGTTGATGCACTTATAATTGAAGCTGGTGACTGAATTGGTAAACTCCTCAATGCCATCGGATGAATCCAGGAAAATAATCCAGTCTGTGCTAGCTAAACAGTGCTGTAGTTTAGCATCCGCTTCATCTGACCACTTCCGTATTGGGTACTTTCTGTTTGAGTTCATGCTTGTATTATGGGATAAATGTGTTTTAGTGCATTTTATTTTGTTAAGTTGGACTGTGTTTGACCTAATGGATCCAGTATGTGCCTTACTCATAATGCAGTACTAATTTGATGATTTCTAGGAATTAATCCACATGACTGGCTTACATTTTTATCCCGTTGCCGTCAAATGTTCACCCAGACAAAAGTAGTGCACTGAAAAACTTTCCACTAGTGCTGTTGCACAGTATTCCTGTAAGGGAAAAAATTATTACATCCATCATATCATCAACAACGCTGATGTGCAGAACATGCAAGCCTGCACAGACATGCACAAACATATTCTGGTAGTGACACACATAGCCTACACACACACAAACACACGCGCACACCTACACAATGACACCCCCCCCCCCCCCCCCCCCCCCCCACACACACACACACAACACATACACACTGGGGCATTGATGTGTGTTTATCACTCCAACCCCCACCCTCCCAGTCCCCATCTTAGATTGTTGCTAAGGAGATGGTGCTACTGATTGTTTAGCATACATATTTACAAGCCCAGCCCCCTGCTTAGAACTGCCACTACATTATACTACAAAGAGCCAGGGCCTGAGGGAGAGAGCAGCTAGGGCCCTCACACTGAGACTCCTCTCACACTCACACTGTCATTAGGAGGAGGAAAGGGGAGAGGGTGAATGTGTGAGTGCCAGCAAAGTTGAGTGGGCTGGAGAGCACACACAAGTATGTGTGTGTGCGTGTCTGTGTGTGTAGGGGCGGGGTTGGTTCTTCTATCCTTGTGGGGACCTAAAATCCCCAGAAGGATAGTAAAACAAGGAAAATTCTCCCTTGTGGGGTCTATTCCCACGTCCCCATGAGGACAAAGACTATTTTAAATTTAGGGGTTAGGTTTAGGATTAGGGTTGGGGTAAGGGGTCAGTGGTTAGGATTAGGAGTTAGGTTAGGGTTACGGGGTAAGGTTAGGGTTATGGTTATGGTAAGGGTGAGGGAAAATAGGATTTTGAATGGAAATGAATTTTAGGTCCTACGAGGATAGAAGTAACCTGTCTGTGTGTGAGAGAGAGAGCGAGAGAGAGAATTCGAAAACAAATCCAATTTTGATAAACTCACATATCCTTTAGTTGAAATACCAGTGTGCTGTCACAGTAGCAAGATTTGTGACCTGTTGCCACAAGAAAAGGGCAACCAGCGAAGCACAAACACCATTGGAAATACAAACTATTTGCACATTGTTATAACACTGTACATAGCCTTAATATAACATTTGAAATGTCTCTATTCTTTTGAAACTTTTGTGAGTCTAATGTTTACTGTTAATTTTTGATTGTTTATTTCACTTTTGTTTGTTACCTATTCCACTTGTTTCGCATGACAATAAAGCTAGTTGGATTGAATTGAGAGAGAGAAGTAGTAAAACAAGTAGAATATCTCCTGCTGCTCTCCTTTTCGCCATGCTGACTAATAACCTATCCCCCTCCCCCTCTTACTCCCTCTCCTACCCTACCCCCTCCTTACGCCATCCATCCCCTCCCCCAACCACCCAGGACTCCAAGGGAGGAGGGATGGAGGAAAGACGTCCATCACAGGCCTTTAGATTAACTGCACCGCTGCATAACACAAAAGAGCCCCCCTGCCCGATCCTCCCTCCCACACAACAACCCTTCCCCCCCTCTCAACCCCCACCTCTCCCCCCCGCTAGTGAGCCAGTGAGTAATGAAGGGGTGGAGACGGGATATCACAGGGACAGAATGCAACTGGACAGACTGTTACGATCCCATCTATGCGGTCCGCTTTGAAGACGTTGCTCTCCTCTGCTGGAAAAGTGTCTTCTTTTTCTTCTCATTTTCTCCTCCTCCCCTCTCGTGCTATAGGCCTACTGCCCTCTTTTCATCTCCATAAAAAATGGTCTGTCTTTCCCTCTGTCGTTGCATCAAATACTTGTTTCCGTCCTCTCCTTTCCTCATAAAGACTTGTTTCTCTCTTAATTCTCCAGAGAGTATTTTCCACTAATCTTTTAGGGCAGTTCCTTTCCGTCTCTCTTTTAATTTAAAAGATACGTGGATCTATTTTCTCTACTCCAAAGGACTCTACTTTTTTATTTGTGATTGTGAGGGGGGTACCTTATCACTCCCAAATCAACCTCTTAGCCCTTCCCCTGGACACATGGATCTGAAAGGATCCGATGGGTGTAAGAAACGTGGTTATATCTCCAAATAGCCTTCTTGTAGGCTTAGTGAACTGTTTTTCCACCATATTGTTTCCAACCATTCAATCCTTTCAGAAATGGTGTCTAGGGGGAGGGTTTGACCTGATCGTCTCCTTCATCCAGATGTGTCGTGGTCAGTAATCATGCACAAAGGATAATGGGGTGGGATCTCTGATGGTGAGGAAAGAGTAGACTACATGATCCAAACTCCCTGGCTTTCCCCTAAAGTGTTGCATAGTTCATGTGTGTTGCCCAGGGTGATCTATATGTGCAATTATGGGGACTTGAGCAAAGCTGTTTATCTACATCAGATAAACAGTTTATCATGAGATGATAGTTAGTTTATCATGAGATGATATCATGAGATGATACATTTACAGTAGGCCTACTGTAAGGTATGGTTACATGTCATCTCATCCTCCTGCTCCAGACTAGACTGCCATTTTATAAAAAGCACCTGCACACTTCCCAATGGTTAAGACAATTATCCCTGGCCACAGCCAGGGTTTTCATCACTGGGTACTCTTCTGGCGCCGACAACAGGTTTTGTCCCCAGGTCATGTGATACTAAGCACCATTATGGATCGTGCTGACAGGCCATAGAAAACCACTCAGTTGAGGCCGCCTAGAATATTTAATATTACAGTTCTGTTATCATGTATTGCAGTGTTGTATCTGATGGGGTCTGGACATAATTCTGATTTATATCTAGAGCCCATAAAATACTAAATTGACCAATGGATATTAGTCCATTACAAGTGCTGTAGATCTAAGGGGTATGCAACAATTACATTATTCTATACGAACTTGCCCAAAGTTAACCCTAAAAAGAGTAATAAAAAAATCACACAATAACCATGAATACTTACCTATAATCAATGTTAGGCTATCAATGTTAGGCTATTACATAAGCTGTAGGCCTGCCTGAATTGTTGGACTGCAAATATCCTTTGCGCCACAGTTAAGCACGTGCACCAAAGAATGGACTAAAATGACCCAAATGTATCCGGTTGAGGATTTCAAGGCCACGTTGTCGAACGTTGCAGACAGGAAATTCCACCAATAGAGACGATGTGATTCCTTATTGTATGTGTCAGAGGAATATTTCTATCTGAAGTTCTGAACATTCCAAAACGTTGCGTCCTAATGAACGCCTAGGTCTTGGATAGCACTGCCATCTGGTGGTGGAACGAGGAACAACGTGTGGAAGCATAGGCAAGATATTTTACCACTTCAAATGAATCGGCCTATAAATGCAAAATTAAAGATCTGGCCTTTGCTTTTTACTTATTTCAATGTGAATCAGACGCAAAACATATTTCCCGAGTAATTAAGGGGCTGCGGTAATTAAGCGCAAATAATCAATTAAAGCCTGATTAACCACTATCTCTGTGACGAGGTAGGGTAATGGCATAATTATACATTCATTACTGGCCTAGTATCCATGAGGAGGGAATTAACACGTCGCACTGAACAGACTATAATGGCTATAATTTTGAGAGTAGGTTAGAAAGTAGCCTAGTTTTATTTTATGGAATAACTTGGAAGTATAAGATGTGGGGTTAATATTCAGATTCATTAGTAAACTACCAGTAATTGATTTATCACAAAACACATTTTTTGAATGACAATTGACAGTTGAAAAACATTATAGTCATGGTAGTTCAAAAGAATCATGGTCAAACAAACACACAATGTAGAGGACAAAGGCCATGTGTTTCCACAGGCAGCCCAATTCTGAAATATATTTTTTCACTAATTGGTCATTTGACCAATCAGATCAGCTTTGAAAAAGATCTGATGTGAAAAAATCTGATGCGATTGGTCAAAAGACCAACTGGTGGAAAGAATATCAGAATTGGTCTGCCTGTGTAAATGCAACCGGTGAGTCCCACCCTGCACACAATCCAACTTGGCGGTCTCTGCCCATTTGAACCTGAGTACCATACTTTATAATGCTATGTTATTAGATCAATAGGGTACGTTCACACAGGCAGCCCAATTCTGATCGTTTGCCACTAATTTGCATTTTAGCCAACCAGAATAGATATTTTGCCAATAATTGGGCAAAAGATCCGAATTGAGCTGCCTATGTAAATGTCGAAATTGTAGTAGGGACTGTAAAAGGAAAAAGTAGATCATGATGATTTAACTTTTGATAAAAATTGTCAGAGGTCCCATTATTCAAATCAAATCAAATTTTATTTGTCACATTCACCGAATACAACAAGTGTAGACCTTACAGTGAAATGCTTACTTACAAGCCCTTAATCAACAATGCAGTTTTAAGAAAATACCTTAAAAAAAAGTAAGAGATAAGAATAACAAATAGTTAAAGAGCAGCAGTAAATAACAATAGCGGGGCCATTTACAGGGTGTACCGGTGTCAATGTCAATGTGCAGGGGCACCGGTGTCAAGGTAAATGAGGTAATATGTAAATGTAGGTAGAGTTATTAAAGTGACTATGCATAGATAATAACAGAGAGTAGAAGCAGCGTTCCAGAGATGAGGGGGGGACAATGCAAATAGTCTGGGTAGACTTTTGATTAGCTGTTCAGGAGTCTTATGGTTTGGGGGTAGAAGCTATTTAGGAGTCTCTTGGACCTAGACTTGGCACTCCGGTACCACTTGCCATGCGGTAGCAGAGAGAACAGTCTATGACTAGGGTGCTGGAGTCTTTGACAATTTTTAGGACCTTGCTCTGACACCGCCTGGTATAGAGATCCTGGATGGCAGGAAGCTTGGCCCCGGTGATGTACTGGGCCGTATGCACTACCCTCTGTAGTGCCTTGCGGTCGGAGGCCGAGCAGTTGCCATGCCAGGCAGTGATGCAACCCGTCAAGATGCTCTCGATGGTGCAGCTGTAAAACCTTTTGAGGATCTGAGGACCACTTGGTGATTATCGCCCCTCTGGTGATGGTACAACTATTTTGGTCTAGGCAGAGAGGATGTGTAGTTTATACTGCATACTAGGCTACACTATTGTAGGTCAGTAGAAAGAGGCCCGAGTTGGAAATCCAAGTTGGATGACTGTTGAAATCGATTTTTCCTAGTCACAGATCTCCCCCCCCCCAGAGTTCCCAGTTGTTTTGAACACACTGAAGTCGGAGGCCGGAGATTTCCGAATTCCCAGGTGTTTTGAACGTGGTATTAATCTCAGCGGAGGGAGAGAGCAGCAGAGGGTTCGCCTCTCACGATCCCTGCTCTCTCTTTTCTTTCCTCCGGTGAGACTGACCAGAGAGGGGACACCATCTTCAACCTAATGGTGAAACTCGAGTCGCACCGCATCCTACCAACAGGACATTAAGAACTATAATATTAGCCTCCCGGGTAGCGCAGTGGTCTAAGGCACTGCATCGCAGTGTGCCACCAGAGATTCTGGGTTCGAGCCCAGGCTCTGTTGCAGCCGGCCGCGACCGGAAGGCCCATGGGGCAGCGCACAATTCGTCCGGGTTAGGGAGGGTTTGGCCGGCAGGGATATCCTTGTCTCATCGCGCACTAGCGACTCCTGTGTCGGGCTGGGCGCAGTGCACGCTGACCAGGTTGCCAGGTGTACAGTGTTTCCTCCCACACATTGGTGTGGCTGGCTTCCGGGTTGGATGTGCATTGTGTCAAGAAGCAGTGCGGCTAGGTTGGGTTGTTTCGGAGGACGCATGTCTCTTGACCTTCACCTCTCCAGAGTCCGTACGGTAGTTGAAGCGATGAGACAAAACTGTAACTACTACCAATTGGATACCACGTATTGGGGAGAAAAAAGGGGTAAAAAAAGAACTATAATATCTAATAGTTCGTGGCTGAATGACGACAAGGATAATATAGAGCTGGCTGGATTTTCCATGCACTGGCAGAACAGAGATGCTACGCCTGGTAAGATGAGGGGTGGGGGTGTGTGTCTTTTTGTCAATAACAGCTGGTGCACGATGTCTAATATTAAAGAAGTCTTGAGGTATTGCTCGCCTGAGGTAGAGTACCTTATGATAAGCTGTAGACCACACTATCTATATTATTCGTAAGACCGCACTCAACCAACTCTATGAGGCCATAAGCAAACAAGAAAATGCTCATCCAGAAGCGGTGCTCCTAGTGGCCGGGGACTTTAATGCAGGCAAACTTAAATCAGTTTCACCAAATTTTTACCAGCATGTCACATGTGCAACCAGAGAAAAAAAACCTCTAGACCACCTTTACTCCACACACAGAGATGCATATAAAACTCTCCCCTGCCCTCCATTTGGCAAATCTGACCATAATTATATCCTCCTGATTCCTGCTTACAAGCAAAAACTAAAGCAGGAAGTACCAGTGACTTGCTCAATACGGAAGTGGTCAGATTTTTACATTTACATTTTTTATTAACAGTAACATGCAAAACATAAACATAACAGCCAGAGGGATTCCACAAAGAAATGAGAAAAATAAATAAATAATAAAACTAATCCACATTATATCAATTCAAATACAGACATATAGCAAATAAAAAAAATTGACATTTTTTTATATATGTTTTAAAGACTCTAAATAGTTTTCCAAATCAGATGAAAAAAAATAAGAAAAGGGGCTTTTTCTTCATAAATTTTGATTTGTGTATGAACATTTTTCCTAATAAAATAAAGAGATTTATGACATACTCACGTTCAATTGTGGAATCAGTGTAGTACAATAATATGTCAAACTGTCAAAAATTTCAATGGTATGCAATTTGAGGCCAAGATTTAGTTTTACATCAGTCCAGAACACTTCACTATATAAACAGACAGAATAAGTGTTCAATAGATTCAGTTTCTAGTTCACAAAAACGGCATTCACTGGTAACATCAGGTATATACTGTATTTAGAAATCAAGCTATTACACGGATAGAATCTATGGATAATCTTAAAGGAGATCTCCTTTACTTTATTGGTCACCATAAATTTGTGTGGAGTGAGCCAAGCATGGCGCCAGTTTACATTAAACGATGAAGCCCAACAAAATATCGCAGAGGGAATAGACTTCCTTTAGAAAATATCCCTTAATAAACGATTGTTGAATTTCGTATCTAGTAGACCAATGCCATTCACCTGGATATCGCTTACAATCGGAGATATTCCAAAATATGCATTATTCTGAAGTAAAGTTTTTATCCCACTAGGTATAGCTTTAATAACAGTGTCATATTCCTTGCTTGAAACCTCAAAGTTGTATCTTTCCATAAATTCTGTCCGTGTAAATAGATTCCCACTAATATTAACTAATTGGCTGACAAGGACAATGTTTATCGAGAACCATTTATGGTTAAATAACATCTTGTTTCTATGTAATATCGACCCATTGTTCCATATAAAACATTTATGAGGTGAAAAGTTGTGTTTATACAACAAAGCCCAGCACATTAAAGCCTGCTTGTGAAAAGCCGCCAGTTTCACAGGAAGTTTACCCACAATATATTGACATTGTAGTAAAAAATTAAGCCCTCTGAACTTCTGAAAAACAAAATGAGGTATAATATTCCAGAAACTATGAGGATTTTTCATGTACCTTTTAATCCAGTTGACCTTTGATATCTGATTGAAGAGAGTGAAGTCTAAGACATTTAGACCGCCATCACAAACCCTGTTGGTGATAACATCTCTTTTTATCTTATATGGCTTGTTTTTCCATATGAAGTTGTACAAAAGCCTAAGGTACAGCAAGTGGATTTGGGAATGTCAATAGATGAAAAAAGATAGGATGCACGAGATAGCCCCTCAGCTTTGGATAAAAGCACCCTTCCTTGAAGACTTAAATCCCTCCCTAACCATGAGGATAATTGTTTTTGACAGATTCAGTTACAGGGTTCAAATTAAGATCATTCACAGCCTTAAGATTTTTGGTGATTTTTACACTGAGGTAGGTTACAGTATCTTTTTCAGAGATGTTACAATCTGTTGGATTGACAGCTCCTTTCAAAACAAACATCTCACATTTGGAAAGATTTAATGCCAAACCTGAGATTTTGGAGAACTGCTTCACGATATCCAATGCTAATCTAGCTTGTGACACATTTTTCTAAAAAAGTGAGGTGTCATCGTCGTGGAAAATCGGTTCAAAACATAACACTTGCAAGAACTTGTGGATTCAATATAGGCTTTAATATAAAATATCACAAGCCGGGGTGGTCCGCGGATCACACACCGTTTCCCAGAGCCCTGGCTCTTGTATTTATACACATACAGCATATGCAAACGAAGATACTTCCCACCATTATCTTTTAATTTAGGCTTCCTGCTTGTTTACGCCCAATAACGCCCATGTCTGGTTTCAGTTAGGTTATAATGGTGGCAGGACCCTTTCTTGTCCTAAAAATAATATATGTCTGTCTATCCTATAGGCCTACGTCTTTGGCATGTTTGCCTTTATTAGAAGCAGCAAACTATGTTCCCCTCTATCATTAGTGTGTTAATGTCAGCAGACTATGTGTCCCTCTATCATTAGTGTGTTAATGTACTCTTTGTTATGTTTGCCTTTATTAGAAGCAGCAGACTATGTGTCTCTTCTATCATTAGTGTGTCCAGTTGTCCTAGGCGCCTATGTGTCGCCTTCTCTTCCTGTTGTCTGTTTTAGTGTTCAGCTGTTTTTACCAGCCTGTATCCATTCACTCATGTCTGTCCCCAAATGTATCATTCACTCCCACATCATCTGCCTTCAAATTGACTTTGATGAACTAATGAACATAACATTTGAGATACTAACAAAAATTAAAAAGGTGAAATTGGACAACCTTGTCATATTCCTTTGTAAATGTTAAACCTTGAGGATATTCCATGACAGAGTTTGATACAGCTATTTCCACCATTATACAGAGTTCTAATAGCATCAACCAAAAAACGACCACATTTCAAATGCTTAAGACAATCAAAGATAGAATTGTGACTTACTGTATCAAATGCTTTCTGAAAATCCAAAAATAGGATAACAGGGAAGTCATCCAATAGATCATAATACTCAACCAAGTCTAACACCAGCCTCAGATTATTAGATATATGGCACCCTTTCATAAACCCTGATTGACATTCATCAATCAGATCATTCAAGCAAGACTTTAACCTTTTTGCAAAGATTAAGGCTACAATCATTTAGGAGTGTGATTGGACGCCAATTATCAATATTTAAGAGATCCTTGTGTGGTTTAGGTATAAGAGTAATAACACCTTGCTTCAGAGAGGCAGGTAGTTCTCCCTTCTTTATAGCCTCCTTAAAGGTTTCAAGTAAAAAATAGTGCTATTTCTTCAGAGAAGGTTTTGTATAATTCAGAGGTTAATCCATCACAACCTGGAAATGTTCTTTTTTAACTGAGCAACCCTGTACTGGATGTCCATAATGGATAAATCTTGACAACAAGACCGATTGAATTCTTCACTAACCAAATTAACATTCTCTATAGAATCAAGGAGATCCTTAGAGCCACTCAAATTGTTATCTAAGGAGTAAAGATTCTCAGAAAACTTAGTGGTAAAGTCTGATAACAACTCTCTATCCTCAGTGGTAACCCCATTAATCTTAAGTTTCCGAAGTGCGTTGAGTTCCCCTCTCCTCTTTTCCAAATTAAAAAAGTATCTACTGTTCTTTTCACCTTTTCAAGCCATTGTTTTCTGGATCTTATGAAAGCTCCTCTAGCCTTTTCCTCATAACATGTATCTAGTTGATTCTGTAAATCATTCAATTTAGCTTTCTCATTCAATTTAGCTTTCTTCTTAAAGCAAGCCGTTTTCCATTAGTAATACAGGCTGAGCGGATTTAAAATTTCAGCAGTTCCCAATATTTCCCATTTTCTGCATTAGATGTAGCTAAACTCCAGTAAACAGAAATTAGATTCTTAATCACATTTTTTAAATCATCATGCAATAACAATGAGTTATTTAATTTCCAATAACCACCAGAGTATTTCTTACCATCATTACTGCACATTCTTACAGTCAAATGACTTTATGATCCGTCAGGACTGCAGGCAGTATTTTTGGGCTCAAGACTAGAGGTTATCACCCACAAATCAATTCTTGATTGTAAAGAACAATCTCTATTACTCCATGTGTATTGTTTCTCTCCAGGGTTTTTAACTCTCCATATGTCAATTAAGTCCAGGCTTTGGCAGAAATTCACCAACTTGTTCACACAAATGTTAGGCCTATGGGGCAATCTATCAGTCTCATTAGAATAAACCATATTAAAATCTCCCCCAACTATAATCTGACTGGATGGATATTTTCTCAGAAGACTTAAGAATTTCTTCAATTTCCTCTAGAAGTTATTTGGAGAACTAGAACAGTATCCATATACATTACACAACACAAATAATCTGTCCATGTGGTTGATGACCGCTACTAGCCAATGTCCATTGGTGTCCATTTGAGTAAACAAACATTTCCCTTTGAAATTGTGTTGTAAAATTGCAACCCCAGCTGAATGATTAGTCCCGTGGGCCAAATAAATGACTTTGCATGAATGTGTTTCTTGAACGAATACAAGATCTGCGTTGCAGTCCTTACAAAACAAAAAAAAAGCTTTTCTCTTCAACAGGTTTCGTATCCCCCGGCATTGATTGACAAACTTCAAGTCCATATCTATAGAATAGAAAGAAAAATCCTATGCAATCTCAACTCTACCCTCTCTATAAAAAGTTGCTTCATATATCTATTAACAGAAGTCTTAACTTGTAAACAGTAACACCATAATTCAAAACTAGAACGCTCAGTTTGCAGTGGGGAAGGAGCTACCTTGTAAACCTACTGACAGAACAAATCACCCCGGTCGTATTTATTTTCCATTGGCGAAAAAGGCTCTGATTCCCCTGCAGTATCCACCTTTTCCTTGATTTCGGGCCTGTTGTACAAGAGGCCACAATTTTGCCTTTGCTGCCTTGCCTGCTGCAGTCAAGTCCTTACCGAATCTAAATGTTCTCTTTCAGAAAGGCGCTTTCCTTTGCTTTCTTCCAAACTGCATCTCTCGCTGTGCGAAAAGCAAACCGGATGATGATCGAGCGGCTGACAATGGCATCTTGTTTCTTCCCAATACGATGAGCGACATCCACAGCCATATCCATATATCCATCGGGGAAGTCCGGTGCCACACGGTTACATATGTCTCTTACTAAAGTGCTCTTGCATGTCTGCGATGGTCTTCTCCTGTGCAGTATATTTCTCAGAAGTAGCAGTGTTTGCAAGTTTAAGCTCTTCGATATTCTTGTATGCATGATTCAGAGAGGTCTCGAGGTCAACTATTTTTGAGGTGTTTTCGCGTATCATTTTCTCCAGACCATCGGCTCTTTCGTTTATCTTTACAGAGACAGCATCGATTATGTTGACCTGTAGTTCGCGCAAAGACAATTATTTCTGTGTGCAGGACTATTGACTGGATTTTCAGAATTAACCAAATGTCCAGAATCCTCCATTTCTTCTCCCGAGGAGTCAGGTGGCAGTTTTTCTCCAATGTATGAGTGCTCAGCTAGCAACTGCCTTCTCCCTTTGCTCTTTCGCACATTTTTTTCTTCCATTTCTCAAAGTTTCAGATCAAATTAGCGGTCAACTAAGTGTTGTTCTCTATTGTGTTTTCTATAAGCCAAGTTCCGTTACATTTAAGTACGTTTGAGAGGGATAAAAGTTAAGGTTTACTCGGAGCAAGCTGAAATCTCGTCTGCGCTCGCCGCCATCTTCAGCACCCCCAAGGAAGTGGTCAGATGCTACGCTACAGGACAGTTTTGCTAGCAAAGACTGGAATATGTTCTGGGATTCGTCCGATGGCATTGAGGAGTACACCATCGTCACCACAGTGACCGTACGTACTAAGGATGCAAGGGTACAGTGGGCCCATGGTTTGGTAGGGGCCACGTAATGGTACGGTTTCGAAATCTTTATTTATAAGAAAAGTGTGCGCTTGTGTGACTCTCATACCGGGGACAAGTTTGCAACACGTAGTTCTCCCAATCCAGTACATAGTGATCCGTCACAGTGAGGTAGCTTTGAGTTGCTCTGGAGGTCCAACTATCAGTGGAGAGAGCTAGATAGGGTGTCTGTATCAATTGGTTTTCAATTTCTCTCCATGATGTTTCATAGAGTTTGGGAATAACTTTGCTGCTGAAATGTGTGCGGGAGGGGACTTTGTAACGCGGTTCAATGTTTTTCATCAGGTGACGAAATCCCGAGTCAGTAACCGCCGAATAGGGCTGCAAATCTTTGGCTATGAATACTCCCACTACTTTCGTTATTTCTTTATGTTTTTCTGAATTTGTTGTAGGAAGGCAGCAGCGAGAGATTGTTGTGTTTTCGCTAACGAGTGGACTCTCCTTGCTCCAGCTCCACCTGCAAGGGATACGGCCGGGTTACGTAAATGACACGTTAGAAGTGTTTCCACTTGAGTAGCCGACAGTGGCAAAGCGATGCTTGCAGACTGTACTTAGTTGTTTAAGGTCTTCTTACCCTCGTCATTGTATTGAACGCTGAATCCAAAATGTTCCCACACAGCGGATTTGAAAGACGATGGTGCCTCTTCAAATTTGCTTCTCTCTGTCTCGCTAGCGCTTGCCATTGTCAAGTTGGAGCTGAGAGAATATTTGTTTTTAGTTCCCCTCTCTTCATGGGGCCCCTTTGGGGAGGTTTCCTACTGAGATGTCATTGCAAATCGTCCATTGGTTGTTTAAGGGGAGGGGGTTGCGGTCACTGCGGTTGCCACATATTGAGGCATTGCTGTGAGGTAAAGTTTGTCAGCCCTCAGGAGCCCCTTAACGGCCTGGGGCCCCAAGCAGTTGCCTGCCAAGCCTGTTCACAAGCTGCGCGTCTGGTTCTGTGGATCTGAATGTACAACGTGCGTGTAGTCTGCAGCACAATAAGCAAGTTTAAGAAAATGACAGGAATATCGTAAATCCGCGGTTCACATGTGCGTATTGAACTGTAGGGGGCGTACTGAACGGTTCGACAACATATGTGTTGTTGTATGTGTCGAACTGCTTTGCTTTATCTTGGCCAGGTCGCAGTTGCAAATGAGAACTTGTTCTCAACTAGCCTACCTGGTTAAATAAAGGTGAAATTAAAAAAATTAAAATACTGTGTACCGTTGCATCCCTAGTATGTACATACCCCAACCAGAAGCCATGGATTACAGGCAACATTCGCACTGAGCTAAAGGATAGAGCTGCCACTTTCAAAGAGTGGGACTCTAACCCGGAAGCTTATAAGAAATCCCGCTATGCCCTCTGACGAACCGTCAAACAGGCAAAGCGTCAATACAATACTAAGATTGAATCATACTACACCGGCTCTGACGCTCGTCGGATGTGGCAGGGCTTGCACACTATGACAGACTACAAAGGGAAGCTCAGCCGTGAGCTGCCCAGTGACACGAGACTACCAGACGAGCTAAATTACTTCTACGCTCGCTTCGAGGCAAGTAACACTGAAACATGCATGAGAGCATCAGCTGTTCCGGATGACTGTGTGATCACGCTCTCCGCAGCCGATGTGAGTAAGACCTTTAAACAGGTCAACATTCACAAGGCCACATGGATTACCAGGACGTGTACTCCGAGCATGCACTGATCAACTGGCAAGTGTCTTCACTGACATTTTCAACCTGTCCCTGACTGAGTCTGTAATACCAACATGTTTCAAGCAGACCACCATAGTCCCTGTGCTCAAGAACACAAAGGTAGCCTGTCTAAATGACTACCGACCAGTAGCACTCACGTCTGTAGCCATGAAGTGCTTTGAAAGATTGGTCATGGCTCACATCCACACCATTATCCCACTCCAATTTGCATAACGCCCCAACAGATCCACAGATGATGCGATCTCTATTGCACTCCACACTGCCCTTTCACACCTGGACAAAAGGAACACCTATGTGAGAATGCTATTCATTGACTACAGCTCAGCGTTCAACACCATAGTGCCCTCACAGCTCATCACTAAGCTAAGGACCCTGGGACAAAACACCGCCCTCTGCCACATTGATCCTCAACAGTCCCCTCCTGTACTCCCTGTTCACCCATGACTGCATGGCCACGCACGACTCCAACACTATCATCAAGTTTGCCGATGACACAACAGTGGTAGGCTTGATCCCCGACAACGATGAGGCATAGGGAGGAGGTCAGAGACCTGGCTGTGTGGTGCCAGTACAACAACCTCTCCCTCAACGTGATCAAGACAAAGGAGATGATTGTGGACTACAGGAAAAGGAGGACCAAGCACGCCCGCATTCTCATCAACGGGGCTGTAGTGGAGCAGGTTGAGAGCTTCAAGTTCCTTGGTCTCCACATCACCAACAAACTATCATGGTCCAAACGCACCAAGACAGTCATGAAGAGGGCACGACAAAACCTATTCCCCCTCAGGAGACTGAAAAGATTCGGCATGGGTCCTCAGATCCTCAAAAGGTTCTACAGCTGCACCATCGAGAGCATCCTGACTGGTTGCATCACTGCCTAGTATGGCAACTGCTCGGCCTCCGAACGCAAGGCACTACAGAGGGTAGTGCGTACGGCCCAGTATATCACTGGGGCCAAGCTTCCTGCCATCCAGAACCTCTATACCAGGCGGTGTCAGAGGAAGGCCCTAAAAATTGTCAAAGACTCCAGTCACCCTAGTCATAGACTGTTCTCTCTGCTACCACACGGCAAGCAATACCGGAGTCCCAAGTCTAGGTCCAAAAGGCTTCTTAACAGCTTCTACCCCCAAGTCATAAGACTCCTGAACAGCTAATCAAAGGGCTACTCAGACCCCTCTTTTACGCTGCTGCTACTGTCTGTTTATTATCTATGCATAGTCACTTTAACTCTACGTACATGTACATATTACCTCAATTACCTCGACTAACTGGTGCCCCGCACATTGACTCTGTACCGGTACCCCTTGTATATAGCTTCGCTATTGCTATTTTACTGCTGCTGATTAATTATTTGTTACTTTTATTTTTTATTTAAAAAAAATTATTTATCTATTTTTTTACTTAACACTTATTATTCTTAAAACCTCAAAGCATTGTTGGTTAAGAGCTTGTAAGTAAGCATTGCACTGTAAGGTCTACACATGTTGTATTCGGCACTTGTGACAAATAAAATTTGATTATATGGGAATAATATGCAGTCCTAAACCTGCCTTCCTGCCTTTGTGACAGAGTCCCATTGTTAGGGCGGAGGTATGAGCATCTCGTCATTATATACAGATCTCTGGTTTCAGCCTAGTGCGAATTGGACAGGAAAGTTGGCGAGAGCACGGTGCACTGTTAGGATGCTGGATTGCCCTAAAGTAAATTAATATTTCGCCAAAATTATATAATTACTTCTGTCTAAATAAAACCATTCAAAATACTCACTACTTCACCAGGGAGCATGATTTGGCCACAGAAAATCATTAGCTTCCTACATTTTTTTTGATGTTGCTGTGAATTATTTCACATCACTATTGTGTTTGGGAAACCCGCGATTTGGGTATTGCGAATGGCAATAGGTCTAGCTGATTGAGTTGCGGCGGTCAGTGAAAAGCATCTAAAATATGTGTGAGGAGTATAATTGAGTCTTGAGTATAATTGAAAACGTTGCATCAATTAGAAGGGGAGGGGGATGTGACGAAGATATGGTGCGTCTCAAGAATGCATGCATTTGTTGATAAGTGCCATCTTGGCAGTCTTGGCAGTTGCTGGTGACACTGTCTGTGATTTATTTAGAATTCACTTAACCAGCATGGCTACCACAGCATTCTGCAGCGATACGCCATCCCATCTGGTTTGGGCTTAGTGAGACTATCATTTGTTTTTCAACAGGACAATGACCCAACACACCTCCAGGCTGTGTAAGGGCTATTTTACCAAGGAGAGTGATGGAGTGCTGCATCAGATGACCTGGCCTCCATAATCCCCCGACGTCAACCAAATTAAGATGGTTTGGGATAAGTCTGACTGCAGAGTGAAGGAAAAGCAGCCAACAAGTGCTCAGCATATGTGGGAACTCCTTCAAGACTGTTGAAAAGCATTCCAGGTGAAGCTGGTTGAGAGAATGCCAAGAGTGTGGCAAAGGGTGGCTATTTGAAGAATCTCAAATATATATTTGGATTATTTAACACTTTTTTTGATTACTACATGATTCCATATGTGTTATTTCATAGTTTTGATGTCTTCACTATGTCTTCACTATTATTCTACAATGTAGAAAATAGTTAAAAAAATAAAAAACCCTTGAATGAGTAGGTGTTGACCGCCGTTCTGTCCCGAGCTCACTGGCGCAGGAAACTCTGAGGGCCCGGAATAGGCTAGTTGATAGAATGTAAATTCGCTATAGAGACAGAGTCTGGCAGGACCAAGTGATGATTTGATACAATGTTGCACTTCACTATCAATAGCTCAAGTCAAGACAAAAAGGGAGGCTAACCACTGGCCTAGAACAACACAACATAGTTGCTCAAGGCAGTACCCTGCCCAACCACAGGTTACTGTTGGGAGGGAAGGGTAGCACCAAGCACAGCTAAACTCACACCGTGAGGGTCAGCCACATTTACCTGGTAAAACCTTGCAAAGGTACTGGGCGATACCCAGCTGGCAGCCGCTCATATGTCCGAGAGGGAAACTCCCTTAAGCAGTGCCCAGGAGGTGGCAACTCCCCTGGTGGAGTGCGCTACCACAGAGGATGGGGCTGGGCGGCCAGCTAGCTAGGCTATTTGCTTGCAGGATAGTGTCTACAATCCAATGTGACAACCGTTGTTTTGAGAGAGAGTACAGGGTAAGCCTATCTCCAAAGTACACAAACAGCTGATCAGAGCGACAGATCGCCTGAGTCCGCTCCATGTACGCATTTAGGGATCTCACAGGACACAGAGCACGTACATCAACATCAAGAGCCCCAGGGTGCATGGGGCTCTCAGCACCATTTCCCTGTTCACGTGACCTGGCGGCAGGACCTTTGGTAGGATTAGGCCGCAGAGTAACGCTTTTCTTACCCTGCCTAGATGATAACACTCATCACTTACAGATAAAGCATGGAGCTCGCCAACCCAGAAACGCTGTCTTAAGAGAGATATTTCAAGTCTATAGCGTCTAACGGTTCGAAGAGAGGTCTAACAGTACTCGACAGATTCCCTTACAAAAAAACTTTTTTTCTGCCAATCGGACCATCCTGCTCTTCATCATTGAATGCTGAAATGCCAGCTGCATATATATACCTTGAGTAAGGATGCAACTCTGCCAGCATCGAACAAAGACCTCAAGAACTGGAGCACAGTTTTTATACAGCAAGATTCTGGAGCAACCCCCTGCTCCCCACACCACTGGCAGAACACGGGCCACCTCGTGTCATACGTTGACGTTTACGCCAGACTGTTTACGCTGTTCAGCGGCGAAGCCCACAGCAGCAGACGGGAGGGATTCAGATGCCACAATGTGCCCTCAGCCTGTGACAAGGCTGAGGGCAAACATTCAGTCCAGAGTCACTGGAAACAGCGGGATTGGGGGGAAGGTGTATAGCCTCTTCCTCATTGCATCTAGGCCAAGTGGCCCAGGAGGGGTTGGACATCGAGAACCAGAGGGAGCACTGTGTGTTTCTCTCTGAGGCCAGCAGATCCACCTCCGCTTCCCCAAAGAATCCCCACATTATTCGGGGATGTGGTCACCACTCCTCTTCCGTAGGGCCTTCCCTGGACAGCATGTCCGCTACAGTGTTCAGCATCCCTGGGAGGTATACAGCTTGTAGTGGGGCCAGATTCTTATGTGGCCACAGCAGAAGGGTATGTGCCATCTGGTGGAGGCGGATGGAACCCAGATCCCCTTGGTGGTTTATGTACTCTACCACTGTAGTGCTGTCTGTCTGTACCAGCACATGTTTATCCCGCAGTTGTATGAGAAAGTTGAGCAAAGCTAGTTGGACTGCTCTCAACTCCAGCATGTTGATGTGGAGTTTGGACCAGCTGGGGCTCCATGTCCCGCTGGCCACCCTCCCTCTCAATACTGCTCCCCAGTCTCTCAAGGGGGCATTTGTTTGAACCAGTTCCCTACGATGGACTCTGCCCAGATGTATCCCACCTGAAAGGAAATTCAGGGATCACCATCTTGCCAGTGCTCGTGTGCATTCCTTGGACACAGTCAGGCAACAATACCTGTGCTCCTTGGGATGTAAACCTTGAGCATTGAACCACCTTGGCAGGGGTCTCAAGTGTAGAAGGCCTAATGGGGTCAAAGAGAGGCTGCGGAGAGGAGACCTATTAGTATCTGACAATGAAGAACAGTCATCTTCTGGTCTTGGACAAAAGGATTGAGGTGATCTACAATTTTCTGGACTCTCTCTCTTTGGTGAGGGAGCCCTCAATAGAAATGAGTCGATCCGCATGCCCATGAACATCAAAGTTTGTGTGGGGACCAGGTGGCTTTTTTGCATGTTCAACCTGAGGCCTAGCTCTGAGATGTGCCTCAGGAGAGGTTGTGTCTGCTGCTGCCTGTTCACGTGATGGAGCGCAGATTAGCCAGTCATTTAGGTAATTTAGTACTATCATCCCTTGTGATGTTATGGGTGCTAGAGTGGCATCCATGCATTTTGTGAATGTTCTTGGTGCCAGGGAGAGGCCGAAAGGTAACACTTGATACTCGTACACTATGCCGCTGAATGCAAAGCGCAGTAACTTCCTGTGAGCCGGGTGAATGAGAACGTGGAAGTAGGCTTCTTTTATGTCGACAGCCCACTGGCCTGGGATGATAGGCTGTAGGATGCGGGACGGAGATAGCATCTTGAAGGGGAGGGTTTTCAAGCACCGGTCGAAAGGCCTCAAGTCCAGGATGGGGTGAAAGCCGCCATCCCTCTTGGGGACTAGGAAATATTCTCCATATAACCCACTGTGCTGTTCTGATGGTTTGAGTTGTCTGATTGCATTCTTCTCCAGAAGGGAGGCAATCTCCAGTTGGAGAGCTTCTCAGGGGGTCAGTTGTTGTAGTTCACCAAACCCCTCTGAAACTGGAGTTTGTACCCCTGTAGTATGGTATCCAGCACCCAAGGGGACTCCACAAGCTCCTCCCACTTTGCCCGATGGCCGTGGGAGAAGTGGTCGATGCTGGGGCCACACCCATCAGGATGAGTGAGGTGGCCCGTCCATCTTCGGAGCAGAGTTATGCCGCTGCCTGTGCTGGTGTTGGCGCCACTGCTGACCAAGAGCCTGTTGATGTGGCTGATCAGGGCGTGGCTGGTTTGGGGGTGGGCTCAAGCGGCCTTTCAAGGCAGGGGAGAGCTGAGGTCTAGACTGAATGGTCTCTGGGTAGGGTAACGCGGTGCAGAGGGACCCATGAAAGACTGCAGGGTCTCTCTGTGCTTCTGCAGCTTCTCCGTTTGGTCCAAAATGGCGTCCACACCAGGATCAAAAACTTGGCCTGGGGAGATGGGGAGCTCCATAAACATTTTCTTCACGGAGGCTGACATCTTTGTCTGTGAGAGCCAACAATAGATGAGATGACAGTACGCAGGGCTTTTCCATTAGCACGTGACATCTCAGCGTTTAAGAGGGAGCGGAGTGTGGACACCTGAGTCATTTCAACCGTCAGCTCAGGGCCACCATCGGTGGACAGGCAAGCTATCAGACTGTGTAGGTATGCCTGCAGCAGAGTGGTTTCATTCATGAGGTGAGCCACCATTGCCAAGGTCATGAAGGTGTGATCGTCAGCAGCCCAATGAGCTCCCGGAGGACAGTGGGGAGACCTACTAATGATATCCCTGTCTGGGAGGACCGAGTTCACCTAAGCCCAAGTTTGACGCAGTTCATTGAAGAACTTGGGGCACTGAGGAATGTACACTCTGCCCGGGCTGCTGTTAGGGTCTAGAATCTAGACCCTAACAGCAGGATATTAATATATACAGCTCTGGATATACAGCTCTGGATATTAATCTAGACTCTAGATTAATATCCAGAGCTTTCAGAACCCTAGAGAGGAGCTCCTGCATATCAGATGATGAACAGGGCGCTTCACTCTGAGCCCTCTCTGAGCCGTGGTTCGATGACCCAGAACCGGCCTCAGAGGTCTCTCTATCTAGGTCATTACAAGCTAGGTTGGAGATAACATCAGGATCCTGTCTTAAGTCTTCAACTTGTATTATTATGCACCATAGTGGTATTTTTGCATTTTCGTGCTGGGAGAGTTCAACAAATTACGTAATTGGTTGATTGAGCCTGCTGTCTGTTCTAAAAATGAACGGAGTCATGTTTTGTAGCAATTAGTGTGGCCTTTGTGTTTCACCGATTGCAAGATCACGCTAGCAGGAAGTAGATATGGTTGGCATTGTTCAGTAGAGCCATTGGACTTGTCTCAATGATGTTCCCATCTGTCACAACATTGCAGGATATCTAGGTTGACTTGTTTTCCTTGCCTTTGTGAAGACTACTGCCTGACTGGAGCTCTATTATTTTATCCAATTGTGTTCCCACCCTCTAAGGCAAGCTTTTCAAAACGGGGTACTAGTTTCTACAGGTTCATGGGAGCTATGTTACCGTGCACTGTCTATCCGAGATGGCTAGAGAAATAATTACAAACAATGACTGCTTCTGATGATTCCTCTTTCCAAGAAGAGCTGGATGAACCAGTTTTTATAACCAGTTATTATGCTGTTAGTATATAGTATATTCCTTGTTTTTGTATTTTTTTAAAGCTTCTGCATTGCCTTTGTCTAAAGTATACTACAATTCCAAGGGTGCATTTAATCTCCAATGATGCAATGCTCCGCCTAGTTAGCTTAGCTGGCTAGTGGTGCACGACTCCAGGAAAACATGGATGCGCACACACATACACCAGTGGAGGCTCCCCAGAGAAGGAAGGGGAGGACCATCCTCCTCAGTGAAATTTAATAAAAATAAAAATAGTGAAACACTAAAAAAAGTCATCCTTTTTAGATAAAACTTTACTAAATATATTCATATGTCACCAAATAATTGATTAAAACACTGTTTTGCAATGAAGGGTGTGGCCGTGGAGACAAACGAGGAGAGAAACGAAGAGGAACAAAGTCACACCAGGCGCCATCGGCCAGATCCACTCAACTAATTTCAGCAGAGGCTCCTCCAAGCCGTCGAGATTAATGAGGCAAATGTATAGCTGTTATTTTTGGGTTAGAAAATATCCGTAAACAGTTTACGGTCTAAATAATTGCCTGTCATATTCATCTTTTGATCTGAAATGCAAATTCCATGAGTAAACAGCAAGAATGACCAATTTTACCACACTGTTCCAATATTTACACAAGTACACTATACAAGCAGTATTTAGTTAACACCATAGAAGGTGAGATTTGTTATATTATGTAATGCTTGTGTTTTTCTCTTCCCTTCCAGAGATGGAGTCAATTTAGCCGACCAGCACACAGAAAGGACAGGAAGAGGAGACTTGTCTGGTTGTTATTTTGACCTTCTCCTTCAATGGGTTTTGTGCGGCAGGTGTCAAGGAAATGAGGAATCAAGGAAATGCAACAGATTTTCCAGCTGTCTTTATGCCGCTTACTATGTCCTGGTTAGTAAATTCTCAATACTTAGGATAGCATTCATTATTAGTTGTACATAGATTACATGAAAATTGACTGAATTGAAACTGACACACCGATGAATTCTGTTGCACCTGTTCTTTTACAAGACTAAAGGTGAAATGTGGGTTTATCTGTATTGTGGCTACACATTCACTTTTAGTTTTTTCAGACGCACCTCTCCTCCACTCCTCTCTGTATCTCAGATCTCCAGTGCCCTGCCCTCTCTCTCTTTATGGCCATGTCTGAAGTTCCCCTACTACGTCTAGGCTTTATGAGTAGTCCCTGTATCGGTCTGCAGTTGTGCCAAAAATACATGCTCTTGTTGTTCTCTTACAGATTACATACACACACACACACACACCTTTTTCAATAGTTTTTATTGTTTGTAACATTTTTACAACACACATACCTGTCATGTTCTTTCCTGTACTTGAATACTTATTAATTATAACGTTTTCATAGTCAGTTGTTTAATATCTCATTTAGACTTAATCTGCTTATTTCTTCCCTACACCTTTGCAGATCTAAGACAAGATGAAAGTAAAAACACATTCTCTTCCTAATTGTTTTTCCCCCCACCTGCATTTTGTCAGACCAGTGAAGATGGTGGTAAACTGTACTATTTGTATGGACCCTACGTTACCCTTTCCCCATTGTTATCATACTAACTGTACGTCGTATAACCTTAGAGGTCCTGCTCACCTGATGTACCATGCCAGGTGTGTATAATACTAATGTTAATGGGAGAGGGAAGGGGTTATTAAGGTGTGGTCTTTACCCCCAAATTTCACTTAAATATAACTTCCAAATGAAGAGAGACAAGGAGACAAAATAATCTGGGGGGAAAAAATGCTATTTTATGAACAATGGAGGATGGTTTTTAAAATAACCTTGGTGTTATGGGGCTCTTAAAAGAGCTGTTTCACTCCACGGCATACTGCCATGGGACTTCACCTGCTGGCGATGAGAAGTAGGTGGTCAGCTTCTCCCTCACCTGGAGTGTCTGTCTGGGGGCGTTGTTGGCACCTGCTCTGGTGACATCAGGAAGGGGACCATTTGGCGTGCCCGTCTTCATCCGGAGCAGCTACTGGAATGACCTCTGCAGGTAGTTGTGGAGAACACATGTGGCCTTCACGCAGGCATCGACATTTGAGGAGCTGAGACCAAGTACTCTCCGATACATTCTCCACCGGGCTGCCAGAATCCCAAAGGCGAATTCAAAAACGAACCTTGCCCGGAATAAGGATTTTAATCCAACATTGGGAAAAGTTATAGTCCTATTGAACATTCTGTAAAAGTACATCTCATGTCACATAGAGACTTTTAGCTAGCTAGGTTGCACAATAAATATATCTAATATCAATTACGGTATCAAAGGCTTTAATAATTCACTAGAATTTAGCTTACCGGAGACAAATTGCCAGGCGTTCAACTGGGCTAATGGACTCCCGGTAGTTGGTAACCATCCAGGCAATCCTGGCTCCAACCATCTGGAGCATGTGATCGAACTCGCTTCGGTACAGACGAAAGTAACTTCCAAATTCCTCTCGAAATTGTTGAAGCTCTTGAACGAGACGGTGGAACTCCCCTGCATGCTTTCGGGACTTCAACCATCTCTGGACCCACACAGACCTGCGCTTTCAGGACTTCAACCATCTCTGGACCCACACAGACCTGCGCTTTCAGCGGGGCTGGTCCCAGCCCAACAGCGCGATCAAAACCATTTCCTCAACGTTGGTCACATTGTTGAAAGAGCCAACTCTCTGCTATCTTGACCATTTATTATTGCATTTCCCTCCAAAAAATTATGTTCTAAGCGCTCACAATACATTTTTAGATGTCTTCGAATAAATAATATGCAAATTGGCAAATAAATGAATAAAATTTAAAGAAATTATGCATCAAACTAATTATGTAATTCCAATTTTTTTTACTGGACATGTGTGCAACAAAAATTCAACATTCACAATTTGCTACTTTCAGTCAAATCTAAGAGTACAATTTGATGCATACGTTCAATTTATAGAACGTATGCACCACACAGAACGCACTGCAACTGCCTCTCCAACGCAATGCTGCAAGGCAAACGCAGCGTTCCATTGGAAATGAATGTACTTCTGGTGTACCAAAACGCAATGACACAGTCGGTGTGTTCAAAGCATTACAGGCTGACTATACCGCAAAAATAAATTTAGAAATCTATATCATTCAATTATTGCACCCACACTGCTCGCGCCGCCAACGAGCATCTGCGTTGCCAAGGACTAAAATAGAAGTCAGTTCTATTTCTGATGCAGATGGCACGCCAAGTCCTGCCTCTCCCATCGCCTCATTGGTTTATAGAAGCAGGTACCCACGTGCCATCTCCTCATTGGTTATACCCACGATGAACAGGTCAGTGGCAGTAATGCACCTAATTTATGAAAGCTGCCAATCGCAATATAAAGTCAAGAGAAGAAAAGGCCTGGAAGGAAATAACCAACAATGGTGAACAGAGGGCACTAAATATACAATTACTATTCGGGGGGAATGGGAACCAGGTGTGCGTAATGAGACAGTTCAGTGACGCTTAGAAGCCGGTGACTAGAACTCCAGAACTGGTGCACGGAATGAGAAGTAGTACCGGGGAAATCAGTGACAGCTTGCAGAGGTAATTGCACGTTATGATGCTTTACTTGATGAACATATGGAACTTTCTACTGTCTTTTCTAGGATGTCAAAAAGAATTCCGAATTATTTGATAGCTTCCATCCCATCATCCATCAAAAGTTAGATTAAAGAGAGGTTGACGCAGCGCATTTTTTCGCGCGCTGAAGTAGGCTTTCCTCCGGTATTTATTTAGCAAAGATGATAACACAATCACTCCGGACAGAAACAAGCAAAAACTCATTGCATAAATGTTGCAGCAGCCTAGGCTACACCTAAACGTTAGAGATCTGACATGCTATATGGTATGAAAACGAGACCATTTTTCAGTCTGATCAACTGTAGGCTACTAATAAGAGCATATGCATACAGCCTATGTGCACTGTCCGTTTGGTCAGGGTAACTAATTGGTAACGTTATGTATTTATAGTCCATTTGTGTGTCCGGAGAAAATGTGATTGTGATCCAATTTGGTTTATATTCAAAATTGGGCTGTCTATTCGTTTAATCCAAAATTTAAAAAAGAATAGGGTTTCGGAATAAACACCGAAAATAAAGTCAGAGGTTAACACGGGCTTTTTTTAATATACGTTTTGTTCTGAGATAAGAGATCAGTTAACATGACCGTTATGAATTAAGAAGCCTTTATGGGATTTGTTTTTTAGTACTACATAAATTCTTAAAAATTCACAAAAAGTGAAGTTAGCTGATGATTATCAGATAGAACACAACATATAAGATCTGCGAAACCTTATTTTCAGCGTTAATCCATGGGCTTTGTCCAACGAACGATGGCGGAGTTAGTACCTACTAAAAAGACACCTTTACTATTTCTTTCTATTTGGAAAGTGCACAATGCAACCCTTGCCTGACCTGCGACTTCGACAGTGACGGTGGAAGTTGGTTTGCCGAATGGAATCATGGGAGTTTGAGCCTTGAACAACAGAAAAATATTGTAGCAAGCCAACTATAAATATCATACTAAAGGTTTTTGAGCGTCTATTTAAAAATGTTATTTGAAGACAACCAGAGCAACATATAGCAGGGAGTTCCAATATGATCAGAAATCTATAGACAGGTTATATTAAATAACTGAAAATGACTCCATAATTTACTTTATTAGTTATCTCAGGGATTCTACTTAAACGTCACAGAGAAGCAATTTCTGGTTTTGCTCATGACTAAACAGTCAATAAATATGAAAACTACACTAAAACTGTGTAGGACATCACTAAATAAGTCATAATAACAACCCAAATGTTAAGTGGCGAAGTTGCCCTTCAAAGGTCCAAAGCAGCCATTTTATCTCAAGATCAAATCATTTCTATTTCTCAAACACATCTTAATAAGAACTACTCAAGTACTATGATTGTTTTCAATTAAAATGGTAAAAAAAGAAACAAATTGCTTCTTATTAACAAAGCAATTTCTCAAGCAAGAATTTTGGTAGCTGTGTCTGGGAGTGGTCTGAGTGGAGAGAGAACTAAAAACTAGCTGTTATTGGCAGAGGTTTGGAACTCTTTCTTAGTGATGTCAGCAGGCAGGCCAAAACTCCATCCCACCAAAACAGGCTGAATTTCAGGCAGTCTATTCAAACAGCTCTTACATTAAAAGGGCATTATCATTTTCACAGTATTATTCCAACCCCATAGTGTGGAAATACACTGAGTATATAAAACATTAAACACCTACTCTTTCCATGACAGACTGACCAGGTGAAAGCTATGATCCCTTAATGATGTCACTTACTCCACTTCAATCAGTGAGATGAAGGAGACAGGCTAAAAAAAAAGATTTTTAAGCCTTGAGACATGGATTGTGTATGTATGCCATTCAGCGGGTGAAGGGGCAAGACAAAATATTGAAAATGCCTTTGAACGGGGTATGGTAGTAGGTGCCAGGTGCACTGGTTTGTGTCAAGAACTGCAACACTGCTGGGTTTTTCACACTCAACAGTTTCCCGTGTGTATCAAGAATGGTCACCACCCAAAGGACATCTAGCCAGTTTGAGAACTGTGGGAAGCATTGGAGTAAACATGGGCCCGCAACCCTGTGGGACGCTTTTGACACCTTGTAGAGCATGCCCTGACAAATTCAGGCTGTTCTGAGGGCAAAAGGGGGGCATACAACTCAATATTAGGAAGGTGTTCCTAATGTGTGGTATATATAAAACACAAGCAAATCACATTGACAACACCGGGCCTTTTAAAGGGTACCTTAGTGAAGTGTTATCATGCATGGTATGGCGGACTAACTATGCCCATGTCAAGGTATTCCAATAACCAGTTACACAATAATAAATGACACCATGGTGTTGTTCCAAACCTTTATTGCAGCCCTCGAACAGAACATTTAGAGCACGTGTCAAACTCATTCCACGGGGGGCCGAGTGTCTGCAGGTTTTCGCTCCTCCCTTGTACTCGATTGATGAATTAAGGTCACTCATTAGTAAAGAACTTCCCTGGGTGTCTAGGTCTTCATTGAAAGGAAAAAAACTAAAACCCGCAGACACTAGGTCCCCCATGGAATGAGTTCGACACCCCTGATTTATAGAAACTGTGACAGCCGTCCAACCCTGCATACAGAATGCATTTTCACAATAATTTAAAAACCTGTTAGCCTATACAGCTGGATACTATGTTTACCTCTATGTATAACATGTTTGTGTGTAAACCCCTGTTCATATGTGAACTGCAATAAAAACACTGAGATTGTAGTGATGTTTTCAGGTTACTGCTTGTTGTGGAATGTCTTTCCCTTGGAGTACAGTCCATTCTGAGCAGCAGAGCCTCAACTGTCACATATGGCTTTGAAAAAAGTGAAGCACTTTCTTTAACATTTTCATAATTAAAAAGGTCTGATCCTAAAAAGTGTATTTTTATTTAAAAATCTAGAACAGATCTATCTTGTAAAGTTTTGTATAATGTAAAATTAACACCACGTTAAAAATTCACATTGACTTCAAAAGTGTTAGGGAATAGAAAAAGACCCACTAGTGTTATAGAAAAAATACAAAATAAGTCCTAAGAACTAGATTGCAACCACATGTTTTCGTGTACGTCGAAACAAACCGTTATTTGGTTTCCTCAGAGAAGATTTGCATTGCAGCATTCCCTACAGTCCATCACCTTATCACCATTATATCATCCGGCAGGCCCCTTATTACCACAATGTACAGAAAACTTCTACAATGGAAAAATTTCTAACAAAAACGCACTCATCTGAATTCACAGGAACATTACAGCGTTGGAGGAACACAAACTAAGCACACGACTGAGTTTCCTTGACAAAATTAAATAATTTTTCTTTTTCTTCACCAAAGCATGAGCTACCATCATCCTTGTAGTAAAAACAAACCATGACAACATTAACGACAACATCAATATTAAATACTAGCAAAAGTCGAGTTAGATGTCGCTAGGTCAGAGTGAGCAGGTTACACTGTCACGTTCCCTTCTAGATGTACAACAGCGTTTGTCTTTGAACAGTTGGTTTGGGGGGGGGTGCACTGAAACACATGCAGAGGGACAATAAGTGGTCCGAGTGTCTGCTAAATCAGCAACAATCACAGACATTCAAAAACCTTTGTTCCAAATGAAGCACTTACCCTGGGCTTGAGCCAGTTATTATACAAGTGAAAGTGGAACTGAGAAATGGAACAAAAGTTTATGAAAATTACTGACGCTTTTTTTTTTTAGTTTAAGTGTACTGAATGATGAATTTCCTGTTGGACCATGTGTGTGTGTGTGCGGAGCAGATCTATTGGAGGACCTGGGACACTACACAGCAGCCTGTTTTACCAGGAGACTGGGTTGGGTCAGACCATTAACCCATAACAGCTACACCCACTGAGCTGCACCTAAGGGTTACTACCATACTCTGAGACATGCCCTTCCTTCGTCTCCAGGTAAAAATCTGTTTTTCCCAGAACAAATGGCATATGCCAACATTTCTCCCATTTGGAGAGTTTACATCCAACCCAAACACAGTAAAAAAAAAAAAAGACCACAAAACAAAAGAAATAAAATAGTTAAAAAAATGGACACAAGCCTGGCTTGGGGATAACTCATTGTGTTCCATTAGATGTTTACCATTCTGGCTAGAGGTATGAGTAAGTCAAAAACACTTTCAGTATTAAAGAAGTAACAGTGAGAGCGAGGTACTAGGAGTTGGAACAAACAAAACTGAAACGAGTCTCAAACGCATCTTAATGAGAACTACGGCTCATAAGACTGTTTTATAGACATACAGTCTATAAAATGCACACACGCAAACATACACTATATATACAAAAGTATGTGAACACATTTCAGCCACAGCCGTTGCTGGCAGGTTAATACAATCGAGCACACAGCCATCCATAAACAAACATTGGAAGTAGAATGGCTTTACTGAACAGCTCAGTGACTTTAAACGTGACACCGTCCGTCATAGGATGCCACTTTTCCAACAAGTCAGTTTGTCAAATTTCTGCCCTGCTAGAGCTGCTCCAGTCAACTGTAAGTGCTGTCAGCACAAGAACTGTTCGTCAGGAGCTTCATGAAATGGGTTTCCATGGCCGAGCAGCCGCACACAAGCCTAAGATCACCATACGCAATGACAAGCATTGGCTGGAGTGGTGTAAAGCGCGCTGCCATTGGACTCTGGAGCAGTGGAAACGCGTTCTCTGGAGTGATGAATCACGCTTCACCATCTGGCAGTCCAAAGGATGAATCTGGGTTTGGTGGATGCCAGGAGAACTCTACCTGCCCCAATGCATAGTGCCAACTGTGAAGTTTGGTGGAGGAGGAATAATGGTCTGGGGCTGTTTTTATTGGTTCGGGCTAGGCTCCTTAGTTCAAGTGAAGGGAAATCTTAATGCTACAGCATACAATGAAATTCCAGCAGATTCTGTGCTTTAACTTTGTGACAGCAGTTTGGGGAAGGCCCTTTCCTGTTTCAGCATGACAATGCCCCCGTGCACAAAGCAAGGTCCATATAGAAATGGTTTGTCGAGATCAGTGTGGAACAACTTGACTAGCCTGTACAGAGCCCTGACCTCAACCCCATCGAACACCTTTGGGATGAATTGGAACACCGACTGCGAGCCAGGCCTAATCGCCCAACATCAGGGCTCAACCTCACAAAAGTTATTGTGGCTGAATGGAAGAAAGTCCCCACAGCAATGTTCCAACATCTAGTAGAAAAGCCTTCCCAGAAGAGTGAAGTGGAGGCTGTTATAGCAGCAAAGGGGAGACCAACTCTATATTAATGCCCATGATTTTGGAATGATATGTTCGACGAGCAGGTGTTCACATACTTTTGGTCATGTAGTGTACATCTATACACATTCTCAGTCATACACGTATGGAAGCTCACACACTCAACCCTACATCACCAGACTCGTCTGTTCACCTGTCAGCATAACTTTGCCCTAGATATGCAACATCTTGACGTGTAGACTCAATACATACTGGTAATACAAAACTGCAGCTTTGCATCTTCACATTTAACCAAAAAACTGAACTCGGCTCAGACGTGAAGTTCTTTGACTAGCAACATGTACCTCTGCTTGCTATTCACAGGAAATGGGAAACAACCTACATTCCATTAGCGAAAAGCTACCCTCACATTATCTACCTACATCTCCAAGAGAAATTCATTGATACTTGTCATTATAAGAAAAAAAAAAATATATATATATACAGTGGGGAGAACAAGTATTTGATACACTGCCGATTTTGCAGGTTTTCCTACTTACAAAGCATGTAGAGGTCTGTAATTGTTATCATAGGTACACTTCAACTGTGAGAGACGGAATCTAAAACAAAAATCCAGAAAATCACATTGTATGATTTTTAAGTAATTCATTTGCATTTTATTGCATGACATAAGTATTTGATCACCTACCAACCAGTAAGAATTCCGGCTCTCACAGACCTGTTACTTTTTCTTTACCTGTATTAACTGCACCTGTTTGAACTCGTTACCTGTATAAAAGACACCTGTCCACACACTCAATCAAACAGACTCCAACCTCTCCACAATGGCCAAGGCCAGAGAGCTGTGTAAGGACATCAGGGATAAAATTGTAGACCTGCACAAGGCTGGGATGGGCTACAGGACAATAGGCAAGCAGCTTGGTGAGAAGGCAACAACTGTTGGCGGAATTATTAGAAAATGGAAGAAGTTCAAGATGACGGTCAATCACCCTCGGTTTGGGGCTCCATGCAAGATCTCACCTCGTGGGGCATCAATGATCATGAGGAAGGTGAGGGATCAGCCCAGAACTACACGGCAGGACCTGGTCAATGACCCGAAGAGAGCTGGGACCACAGTCTCAAAGAAAACCATTAGTAACACACTACGCCATCATGGATTAAAATCCTGCAGCGCACGCAAGGTCCCCCTGCTCAAGCCAGCGCATGTCCAGGCCCATCTGAAGTTTGCCAATGACCATCTGGATGATCCAGAGGAGGAATGGGAGAAAGTCATGTGGTCTGATGAGACAAAAATAGAGCTTTTTGGTCTAAACTCCACTCGCTGTGTTTGGAGGAAGAAGAAGGATGAGTACAACCCCAAGAACACCATCCCAACCGTGAAGCATGGAGGTGGAAACATCATTCTTTGGGGATGCTTTTCTGCAAAGGGGACAGGACGACTGCACCGTATTGAGGGGAGGATGGATGGGGCCATGTATCGCGAGATCTTGTAAGAGCATTGAAGATGGGTCGTGGCTGTGTCTTCCAGCATGACAACGACCCAAAACACACAGCCAGGGCAACTAAGGAGTGGCTCCGTAAGAAGCATCTCAAGGTCCTGGAGTGGCCTAGCCAGTCTCCAGACCTGAACCCAATAGAAAATCTTTGGAGGGAGCTGAAAGTCCGTATTGCCCAGCGACAGCCCCAAAACCTGAAGGATCTGGAGAAGGTCTGTATGGAGGAGTGGGCCAAAATCCCTGCTGCAGTGTTTGCAAACCTGGTCAAGAACTACAGGAAACGTATGATCTCTGTAATTGCAAACAAAGGTTTCTGTACCAAATATTAAGTTCTGCTTTTCTGATGTATCAAATACTTATGTCATGCAATAAAATGCAAATGAATTACTTATAAATCATACAATGTGATTTTCTGGATTTTTGTTTTAGATTCCGTCTCTCACAGTTGAAGTGTACCTATGATAACAATTACAGACCTCTACATGCTTTATAAGTAGGAAAACCTGCAAAATCGGCAGTGTACCAAATACTTGTTCTCCCCACTGTATATAGGGTAAATAAAAAAATTCTAACAAGTTCTGAAAGTGAGATTTTACACTAAAGAAAGAAACAAGATTCTGAGTGTGCGAGTGAGAAATAGGAGACAGTGATGAATGCCGTGATGGCGCTTTTCATTCTCTGGAGGGAAAGCGCGGCTGCACGCGCTCAGTGGGATGCGATGTGGGCTGGTCCTCAATCAGTCTTACCGCGCTGAGACTGCAGGCTCTACGTTTCTATGGAAAGAAGATACTGACCTCACTAAGTGACAGTGATGGAATAAAAAATCAGTTACCATTCAATTTAATTCATAATACAATTACATCTGGTAGAGAAAACATTTTGACAACATAACACTTTACACGATTGATACATCATAATAAAGAATTCACGGCACAATCTAACAGACAAAAACAGGATGGAGGCCCTCTATTTCAGTTGTAGTCACATCACAAGTCATCTAACAAAAATCCTCAAACAATATCAAGATATGGAAAATGCATGGAATGACTAGTTGACTAGTTAGTAGACTCCTGCGAGAGCCATTTTATAAGCTGTGTTTCATAAACCAGCCTCAAGGGGGAGGTATAGCCTACACTACAAATAGCTTCACTGGCCTTCATTACTCACCACAAGGGAGAGTTAAGTCTACCTACCTTGATAGGATTAATCCACAGACTACATGTGGCCTACACATATTAGAGCACACGCTACCTACTAATCACGTGTGTCCTCACTGGCATGGGCTTCAACGTCAGGAATATGTTATTGTACGACATACAAAGAAAGACTGCCTGTTTTTGTCTGCTGTGGATAAATGCCCAAAGGTCAGCTTCACTGAGAAAGCTGGGATTCTTAGATGGCATGAAACCGTACTGCTGGTTAATAGCCAAAGTGCAAACTATCTATTAAACAATGATTATGGACTAATCACAGTAGGCATGCATTCAGCTGTGAAATGTAGATTCTATGAAATACATTTACATTTAAGTCATTTAGCAGACGCTCTTATCCAGAGCGACTTACAAGTACATACATTCATACTTTTTTTGTACTGGCCCCCCGTGGGAATCGAACCCACAACCCTGGCGTTGCAAGCGCCATGCTCTACCAACTGAGCCACACGGGGCCCATGATGATGATGAAATGATGATTCTGAACTTGTTGAATGTCTGATTCTAAACGTCTTGCTGTACAATCATACAATAGAGTAAAAATGAACGAGAAGATGCAATTGCGTTTTGACAAGTTTTTAAATTAAAGTTTACCTGTTGGCTCATCTTCCATCTGTTCTTCTGCCTGGGAAAGCTCTTCTGTTGAAACGAAACAAGCCAAAGTTAGAATAAAAATGAAAACAAATGCTTCAACACACATGCTTTCAGAGAACAGGGTCAATGACCACCATGAAAGCTTATGCAGAAGAGCTGTTCATAGTAATAACATTGGACCGGAGTTAAAATAATCTCATCACCAACCTATCAACTCCTCTAGCTCATCTACTTCAGCTTCTTCCTCTGCAACAGAAAACCAACATTTCCAGTTAGTTCAAACGGAGAGAGAGAGGAGGCACTGAAGAATGACATCTGAATATTCTTGCCCTCAACTGAGTGGAGGTATACGTACATAAAATCACACTCAACACGTACCTGCAAACTCTTCCTGAAGACCTTCCTCCTGTTGAGTTTCTTCTGACTCAGCTTCTGATTCTGCTTCTTCTGTTTGTTCTGAATCTTCTGCTGCTGCGTCTTCTACCAGCTCTTCTGTGGAGCAAAGGAACAAGTTGTATTAGAACACTATTTTTCAAAAGAGAATGAATGACAGCCTCACATTGAGAATTGACGAACTCATCCACAAAATGAGCAGACAGACTTAAGTTTCAAGTTTTATTAGTCGTATGTACGGGATATGTATGGTATACATCATCCAATGATATGCTTACTTGCAGGTTCCTTCTCCATAATGCAACAAGAAATAATAATAAGAAATAATACAAAATGAGGTGACATGAGCAACACAAAAAGCAGATAGGAGAGACAGAAAAGTGAGTGCCCTATCCACTACCCCAAGATTAGATGGGAAAGGGGCCACTGCCCGACCTCTCTACATACATGTAGCTACTCTTATCAGATAAGATAATGTGTGCATACACTTCTGCAATGCAGCACCTGGTGTTCAACTGTGCTCGTTTTAAACTGTGTGAAGACAAACACCTCATCAGCAAAAACCGAGGCCTTGAGAGGATTTTCTTTCAATACTTTCTGGACCCAGATTAAGCCTACCCCTGGACTAAAAACCTTTTGTTCTGTTCTGGAATATTTTTCCTTACCCTCCTCTGTTGCTGGCTCCTCCTCTGCCTCTTCCTCCGCCTCCTCCTCCACGGCCTCCTCCTCAACTGGTGCAGCCTCTTCTTCTGCGGGGGAAGCCTCTTCTTCTGCGGGGGCTGCCTCTTCTTCTGCGGGTGAAGCCTCTTCCTCAACAGCGACTTCCTCCTCAACTGATGCAGCAACTTCCTCCTCAGCGACCTCTTCCTCAGGTGCGGCCTCCTCCTCAACAGCTTCTTCTGTGGGAGAATCCGCTTCTTCAACCGGGGCAGCCTCTTCAGCAACCTCCTCCTCAACTGGTGCGGCTTCCTCCTCAATGGCGGCGACTTCCTCCTCGACTTGGGCGGCCTCCTCTACCTTTTCAACGGGGGCGGCCTCCTCCTCGACGACTGGGGCGGCCTCCTCCTTCTCCTTGACTGGGGCGGCCTCCTCCTCCTCCTCGACTGGGGCGGCCTCCTCCTCCTCCTTGACTGGGGTGGCCTCCTCCTCCTCCTCGACTGGGGTGGCCTCCTCCTCGACTGGGGTGGCCTCCTCCTCCTCCTCGACTGGGGCGGCCTCCTCCTCCTCTTCGGCTGGGGCGGCCTCCTCCTCCTCCTCGACTGGGGCGGCCTCCTCCTCCTCGGCTGGGGCGGCCTCCTCCTCCTCGGCTGGGGCGGCCTCCTCCTCCTCCTCGGCTGGGGCGGCCTCCTCCTCCTCCTCGACTGGGGCGGCCTCCTCCTCCTCCTCGACTGGGGCGGCCTCCTCCTCCTCGGCTGGGGCGGCCTCCTCCTCCTCGGCTGGGGCGGCCTCCTCCTCCTCGGCTGGGGTGACCTCTTCCACAGGGGCAGCCTTTTCTTCCTCCTCCAGAACCTCAGGATCTTCCTCAATGATTTCAGGCTCATCCACCTCCGGCTCTTCTTCCTCCTCATCCACCTCCGGCTCTTCTTCCTCCTCCAGAACCTCAGGCTCTTCCTCAATGATTTCAGGCTCATCCACCTCCGGCTCTTCTTCCTCTTCATCCACCTCCGGCTCTTCTTCCTCCTCCAGAACCTCAGGCTCTTCCTCAATGATTTCAGGCTCATCCACCTCCGGCTCTTCTTCCTCCTCAACCACCTCAGGTTCTTCCACAACCTCAGGCTCAGGCTCTGTAAGGAAGAGACAGCATTATGCAACTTAGCTGATAACGTCGATTTCCTGCCAAAACCAACTACAGCATTTCCCGAAAGTGATATTTAGTTTGAAAATGACACTGGGTGATACATGTCTATGATATTGGCTGACTTTTTCCTTAATAAAATTGACAATTTCAATGTCTTCTTCAAGCTTACACACCTGGTAGGGGAGCAGCAACTTCCTCTGCTTCTGTGGCCTCGATCACTTCTTCAACAATGGGTTCTGATGCGGCTAAAGCAAGGGGACGATGGGAAAGAGATAAGGGGGGTAGAGGGGAACAGTTAAGACCATCCTGATCGCAGTTGATCCTTTTACTTAAACTATGGCCTCATCTGGCATACTTCATCATTTTCTTCTCGCACAGAACGTTCCAAATGTCTTAAGGCACATTTAAGAAAGTGCACTAACTTTATGAGGTGACTTTCCATGGTGTGTCAATAATGGGGGGAAAAAGTATGCTCCTTCAATATAGATTTCTAAAGTACTAACCCCTACAGGTTCAGAATAGAAACTGCTGACTTAAACCATGGTAGGTATATGTATGTAACATCAGAGCCTACAGGTGGCAGACATGAAATCAATACAGTTTACATGTACGAGTTTAATGGTTAGCTCTTGACTTAGATAGTCGTAGCAGCACCATGTGGGTGTCTGGTGGAGGACACAGTTCTACTGAGGGTAAAGGTTTCATAAAGACCCTTTATGGCCCACACATACTATGATTTCAGCTGTCTTACGCCACAAATCTGCTGTCCCGGAAAATGTTCACGTTGTGGGAAAATTCTTAGGTCGTAAACAATTGTCGGACGTCCTGGCTCGTTCGGGGTGACAGGGTCTAGGTCTGCCGATTAAGGACCACCACGTGCGGTCGTAGGCGCCGACAAAGTTCTGTCAGTGTCAGTGCCTTTATCGTGTAGTGTGGCTGGTGTTACGAGATGATCCTGGTGACTGACAATAGGTACACAGAGTATGCACACAATAATATGATTGTGGATAGTCATATTAATATAATAGTTAGATTTAAACATTGACATGCTTTGCAAGAAGAACGATTTCCCTTAATAAACTTGTTTACATGACATCTGAAATCAGGCTACCTGATGGGATTTTGATAAACGAATAAACTCGGCAATCAAAATAAACGTTCTACCACAGCGTGTTATTTTTGTGTTATTTTTGGGAAGTCTATTTGATTCCGAGTTCCGACAAAGTTTGGATGTGAAAACTATTTCTAAGATGCATACTTTCAGTTTTTCCCAAACTCATTTCACTCGCGCATAAGCATAGAGGCTTGCGCTGCTGGCACACGCTCAGATCAAACACACCGCTGCAGTTGACGTAGCCTACGTCGACTGACAGCCTCGCAAGCCAATCGCAGAATGTGACAAATGAACTGAAGCAAATCGTACATTCTGGCCAGGTTGACGTCAAGATTTATTAAATTCGGTAACGTCACACAGTGCGGCATCTAATAATCGTAAAAGACGGAACCCGATGTACAGTGCGGGAAGGCCTTAACAGCTCGTGACGTTGTAGATGGATGCTATTTTGTCTAGTCAAGCCCACAGTTCAAATTCAATGAGAATAGTGATGAATAACTTGCATGTTTAAGCAATTAGGATACTGCATAAACATCTGACAAAGGGAAGTTGAATGGAATTGTAATGAGGAAATTAAGTAGTAGGCTATGTTTGAGTATTTAAAAAAACAACTGGTCACATTGTTTATGTACAGAAGAGAACAGTGTAGAGTTGTATCCAGTAGCACCACCGGTGGAGCCTTCTCCTCTGTCTGTGGGTATAGTGTGCGTGTTTCATTACACACATTTCCTCTCATGAGCTTTACCATCTACTGCAGTTAATACAGGTGTGTGTGTGTGTGTGTGTGTGTGTGTGTGTGTGTGTGTGTGTGTACACGTGTAGACCAGCAGGAGTTCTACCTTCTTCCACAGGTGCTGCAGGAGCCTTCTCTGGTGCTGCATCTCTGGTAATGATGACGGTAGCCTTCTCTTTCAGCCCTGAGGGTTTTACAAGTGACGCAGGGGGATGAGGACGACATGGCAACAACTCTTGTTCAGGAGAAGTGCCTTTACGGAGGCTACAACTCTGTATAATGTATACGGTATTTGGCAGAGTAATATTCATGTAAACTCAGCAAAAAAAGAAACGTCCCTTTTCCAGGACGCTGTCTTTCAAAGATAATTCGTAAAAATCCAAATAACTTCACAGATTTTCATTGTAAAGGGTTTAAACACGGTTTCCCCTGCTTGTTCAATGAACCATAAACAAATAATGAACATGCACCTGTGGAACGGTCGTTAAGACACTAACAGCTTACAGACGGTAGGCAATTAAGGTCACAGTTATGAAAACTTAGGACACTAAAGAGGCTTTTCTACAGACTCTGAAAAACACCAAAAGAAAGATGCCCAGGGTCCCTGCTCATCGGCGTGAACTTGCCTTAGGCACGCTGCAAGGAGGCATGAGGACTGCAGATGTGGCCAGGGCAATACATTTCAATGTCCCTACTGTGAGACGCCTAAGATAGCGCTACAGGGAGACAGGACGGACAGCTGATCGTCCTCGCAGTGGCAGACCACGTGTAACAACACCTACACAGGATCGGTACATCCGAAAATCACACCTGCGGGACAGGTACAGGATGGCAACAACAACTGCCTGAGTTACACCAGGAATGCACAATCCCTCCATCAGTGCTCAGACTGTCTGCAATAGGCTGAGAGAGGCTGGACTGAGGGCCTGTAGGCCTGTTGTAAGGCAGGTCCCCACCAGACATCACCGGCAATAACATTGCCTATGGGCACAAACCTACCGTCGCTGGACCAGACAGGACTGGCAAAAAGTGCTCTTCACTGACAAGTCACGGTTTTGTCTCACCAGGGATGATGGTCGAATTCGAGTTTGTCGTCGAAGGATTGAGTGTTACACCAAGGTCTGTACTCTGGAGCGGGATTGATTTGGAGGTGCAGGGTCTGTCATGGTCTGGGGCGGTGTGTCACAGCATCATCGGACTGAGCTTGTTGCCATTGCAGACAATCTCAACGCTGTGCGTTACAGGGAAGATATCCTCCTCCTTCATGTGGTACCCTTCCTCATCCTGACATGACCCTCCAGCATGACAATGCCACCAGCCATACTGCTTGTTCTGTGCGTGATTTCCTGCAAGACAGGAATGTCAGTGTTCTGCCATGGCCAGCGAAGAGCCCGGATCACGTCTGGGACCTGTTGGATCGGAGGGTGAGGGCTAGGGCCTTTCCCCCCAGAAATGTCAGGGAACTTGCAGGTGCCTTGGTGGAAGAGTGGGGTAACATCTCACAGCAAGAACAGGCATATCTGGTGCAGTCCATGAGGAAGAGATGCACTGCAGTACTTAATGCAGCTGGTGGCCACACCAGATACTGACTGTTATTTTTTATTTTGACCCCCCCTTTGTTCAGAGACACATTATTCAATTTCTGTTAGTCACGTCTGTGGAACTTGTTAAGTTTATGTCTCAGTTGTTAAATCTTGTTATGTTCATACAAATATTTACACATGTTAAGTTTGCTGAAAATAAACACAGTTGACAGTGAGAGGACGTTTCTTTTTTTGCTGAGTTTATATGGCTAGTAACAATATAGTAATGTACATTGGGATTTAGGTCTAGGAGGTCATATGCATAAACTTTTAGAAATTAACATAATTAAAAACAAAATATAACATTTAAAGACTGATTTGGGTTTACATTTGCACATAAACACTGAATTGGTATTGTGTTCTGATATGCTGTGAAAAGGTGAGGTCTGCAGTGCTAAGAGATATAGCAGGACAGGGGAGCAAAGAAAAAAGGAAAGAGTATTCCAATAGAAACGACTGGGAGGGAATGCCCATTTAGGCACAATGTCTAACCCAAACCTTGTGTATGCATACAATTGGCCATTTGTGTAACACCAAAACATCTTATTAAAAAGTGGGAGACAAGTGCACTTGATAACAGGAAACCTTCAAGAATCCAGCAACTTTATTAACAAAGAACAAGCACATAGCGGATCCTTTCAAATCCACTTCTGAGTTCCATCTCCACCAAATGCAAAATAAATCATTATGTCCTTGTCTAAGTCTACAAATATCTTGTCTAGCGACTTTAAATAAAGCTATATTTTCTGATGTAAATGAACACAAAACTAAACCACATCTGAAACTAAGCTTACAGCACCTTGCCGTCCTCTTGGCACCTTTCCCTGTCCAGTTCATACTTCTAGAGGACAGCATTATGATTTTTTCCACAAGCAGGAAGTGGCTAAAACACTATGCACTATACATTGCGGAAATGGCTGTCCTGCACAGTAGGACTCCCATTCGCAGGGGTCTGTCACTGGAGACCGCTCACAGGTGGTGTTTCTCCTGAATCTTTTAACATCTCTGTCACCAGAGGGAGTGAAAGATCACCGACATCAGTGCAGGTGTGAAGAGTTTAGCATCATTTCCGGACCCCCTTATCAGACATCTTGAGCTTTTTAACAGCAGCTTTGGGGGATTCTCTATTTTTGGCGTCTTTGGGGACCTCCACCCTCTTACCATTCACCTCTTTCCCTGACTTCTTGTCTGGCTTTGTCGCATTCTTCTTAGCTTTCTTGCCCTGCTCCTCTTTCTTATTTTCTCCCTCCTTCTCCTCTTTCTTATTTTCACCTTCCTTCTTTTTCTGCTCTTTGTCTCTCCTAATCTTGCCCATGGCCTTCTTAAACTCCCCCTTCTCTGGCTTGTTCTCCATCCTAGCTGCCGTTGCCACCTTAGCCTTCTTTGCCACCTCGTCCCTCGTCACCCCTAGGACCTTCTCCTTCTCCCTGGCCAGGATGTTCCTCACCTCGGCCAGAGCCATCTTGGCAATCTTTTTGGCCTCCATTCGCTCATGGATGATGGCCAGCTGCTGGTTCAGGGCCTCCCTCAGCTTCCAGCCCACGTCTTTGGTAAGAGGGTTTTCTGGGACACGAGAATACCATTTAGCGGCTTTGACAGTTTTCACTGCCAGGCTGCTAGGGTCACAACGCAAGCATATTGCTGACCACACTTCAAGCGTTTAGTAGGTTGCAAAGCACCCTGGGTAATTGGATTTGCTGACTGGGAATGTTAGGATAACAACAACTGGCATTTTTCTGCACTTTGGAAAGGTTTCGCTTTCCAGACAACATATGTGGTCAAACACGTTTTACTACACAGATGCGATTCAGTTGGCCCAACAGTTATATGATGTTGTCCAATATTACACTCAGCACACCACGCAGACATGATGGATTTCAATTATTTCATACCAAATACCATATAACTACAAAAGGGGTAGTCAAATACAGCATGCGGCTAGAAACCAATTCATGATTGTATGTCAAGAAGCAATCATATTTTTTCTACTAGTACACTTAAATTCAAAAGATCCCAATATGGTTATTAGAACTATGGTAAGCAAGTCCTTCATAGCTCAAACTCTACTGCACACTGGAACCCACACTGTTCCTCATGCAATACCTTTTTTGGCTTTTCTCTTGGAAACATGTCCGGGATTTTCATCTGAGGTTTAGGAAAACAAAAAGTTAAAATATGGATATAGTCTCAATAAGACTGGTGTATCTGCTTGGTGCTCAACCACCAATAGGAACAGGCGAATCGCAGAGCTTACCTATAGTAGGGGAGAGCAACCGTTACAACGGAACAAAACCAAGCTCAACCAATAACAGATGGGAGGGAAGTCTTGTACCTCTCTCAGCTTTCATTGACACCCATAGCAAGCTTACTCAGGGATGGGGCTAAGATTTTCTCTCACAATCTAATAGTAAAGCCTTTGACATAGAGCTTTCGAGAGTATTGGTAGTAATAATGCAGTAGTAATAATCTACTTGGGCCACCCCTCGTCTGGCATTGCCAAATAGTGGCTGCGGGTGAAGTCACAAAATCAGGGGCAAATTCAGTATGAATGAACAAAACTAAAAACCAGCCAGACCTCAAACAGATTCTAAATTACAGCCCCCCCCCCCCCCAAAAAAAAACGAAATGTGCATGTTGATAACATGGAAAAGCAGACAAAAGGCTTCAACACATTTTGAGAGCATGGACTAGACTACAAAGCAATCTGGACACTCATCCACAACAAAGTACCTTTGGTCTCAGTAGCCGCCTCTTTTTTCTTGACCTTTGTTTTTGGAGATTCTGGTTCGATTAAGTTGGCTAAGAAGATTAAAAAAATAAAAAATATGACCACCAACATAAATTCAACACTAACTTAGCAATGTTAAGACTTCAAAACTTTAGCAGAATTAACAGGTTTCTTTAACTAGCAGACCTGCTTTCCATGAATGGAATGCCATGCATTCACGCATCTGAAAATTGACATATGGCGTAGTCGGCTACTCCGAGCTTCTTGAAGTTTTGCTCTCAGCAGAGAGAATAAAAAAAGGGGAGCAGGTGAAGTACCTCTGTGTCTCGCTCTTTTCCGATCGGGTCGAGGTTCATCTGATATTTTTCAAAAGGAACATGGCATTAGAATCTAACAATGACCATTACTTACTGTGACCATTACCAATGAACACCAGGCAAAACTAATATCCAAAAATTACCAGAACAAAATTTGACAACTCAAAACATGCCCATGCCAAACCCCAAAGGCGGACAGATGCTACCATTCAGGGCTCTACGCTGACCATTTTTACAAGGAGCATGTGCGCCTAAGTTGAAAAATGTAGGGGCACACCAGGAAATTTGGGAGGACAATCAAAAATATTTTGAGGTAATAAAGCTAGAATCCTTCATTTTTCTAGGCACACTGGTGCTCCTAGATACAATTCCAGGTCTTACAGCAAAATATTTAGGTGCAAATACAAGTACAAGGGTCACACTGTGGACCCCTGCCACACATTCACAATTGCATTGTGCTTACCCATACCTCCTATTCTGATGGTTTTATTACATTACTTGTAAGAGTATGACTTGGAAATGATGACCATGTGAGTGTGACATGACTGTATAACTAATTGTACACGTTATCAATACATTTGGGATCATATTTGTCAATGGTGCCAAAGACCAATCATCTAAACCTATAGATGGGTAGTTGCAATGGAAATATTAGTAAAGTTCATATTCAGTTTAGAGTGATTAACAAAATGTTTCGCAAATGTATATATTTTTCCCTTTCTGTAATACACATGATATCCAGTGTTCTGTTTTTAACACACTGGTTGGTCACATGTTATGGATTAAACTCATATCTGTCGATAGTGATTGGAGGTACAAGGACCGACGACACTGATTATTATTGTATTCTGTGAAACAGTGATTCTGTAGCAGCTGACAAAGTCACTGCCTTTAGTCTTTAACTTCCTACAAGCTTCTTGGGCTGGTGTTGTCTCCCTGTTGCAACTTGTATTAAACCAAATTGATTTATGATTGACTTTATCTGCGACTGCTCTTCTTTTGTTCACCAGTTGTCCACCATCAAAAGGGGCGTCAAAGCACCATTTGTACAATGGCCCTCCAGGAGTCACTGGTTGTGAGCATACTCCACTTGCCTCTTCGCCTGCCCGACAACTAAAAAGCAACATCAAGTCCTCCAGGGCTTGTTTGACAGGGTAATGCTAATAACCCAAAAGTCCACGCAACATGACCACACTTCACCAATTGGGTCACTTGTCTAGTTCTATTTTTAAATGGGCAGTTAAGTATTACATGACCCGCTTGAGCTGCGGCGACATAATCTACTACAGCCACTATGACTTATTTTCACACGAGAGCATGAATCTCACCAGTTCAACCTGTTCCTAGCTATACGGTCAATGCTTGGTCATTGTACTTGAGTACTAAGTCAAGCCTCTAAATGAGTGAAAGCCAATACGAAATCTGAATGGATTCCACCCAAAAGCTTGCTCAGCAGGTTTATTGCATCTTTGACAGTGCCATTCCTTATACCTTTTGTGCCAGACATGTGTTTGCTAGTACTTACAAGAAACCTGTTTTCGTTGGCTTTCAATGTTGTCACAGACAACACATTTTTGACCATACATACAATTACAAATTACTGGAACTTTCAATTCTTGAGTTCCATCTATAGACCACAATGTTTAGAGTTTGAAAACTAAACTAGCTGGGTAAGTCTCTTTAGGGCGAGTGGGAGTCAGCATTGACCCATTTCAGAGACCTGGGGTTCAGGTTATGATCTGCGTCTCAAAGCAGGTGAAAGGTCCATGGAGTGTGGAATTCGGTAAAAGTCCTTGAACTCAGTCGGGCTCAAAAAGTATGGAATCCTCCACATCAGGGAGCACGTTTTTCCAAAACCACCTCGGGCTAAGTATGCAACATCATATTTCATAACCCTGTCCCAGGACGTCTAGAAAATTGGTTTAAGGAACAGTCGAAAGCTAGTTTCTCAAAGGGTTGGCTTTAACAAAAGTGGACAGCTAACAAGAAATGATTAACACCTGTGCAATAAGTCCTCCAGCAAGCCGGTCTCTAAATATCTTACGTGCAGTTTCAACCCCCCCAAAATCTATGCTTTACCATGCAAGGAAAAAAGAACATTCACAAAAACACATAAACCTTAGCGAATAAATCATCTGAAAAACACATTTTTAATTGTGTTTAACGAATGGATGACGAAGACAGGGATGGGGACAAATAGCAGACCTGAATACGTTCAAAACCCAACAAACACAGAACATGAATAGTAATCCTAATATGGACAACAGATAAATAACTACGATAATGAGGGAATGCTTCACCGATAAAGAAAAATTACAATCTTCAACAAAACTTTCAATACAGTAAAAACTTAGACGAAAGGTCAAACTAAAGTAAAAAAGTATAAATATAATTCCTGCTAAGTGGATAAAAATGTGCTAACGTTAGGGCCCTAGGGCATGCAGTACTGTGGTTGGAAAAAAGAGAACCGATCTATTACCCAAGTGCAGCTGTTCATTGCATAAAATCGGTAGTTTGCAGTCTGTTAAGTGGAAATGCACATCATAGAAAAGCATTATTCAGCCTGGCATTTAAAATTGCTGCAAAAATCCTGAAGGCATAGTCTTCGTACCACCATTGAAAATATTCAAAAAAGAATTGAGGGGTCAACTGCTACATGATTTAACCCTTCAAATTATTCTGCCAGGGAATGGTGATTTTTACAGAGGGTTTTTCAACAAACGCGCCTCAAGCAATGGGAAACAAGTCTAAAGGAGCAACAAGTCCACTTGGGACTTCATGCCATGGGGGATATGGCTACTGGTTATGGTAAGCAAGGCCTACTGGTTGTGGAGGCCTAAGATCACACAACTCTTTCCCTGAACCCCGTCAGTCTGAGAAGTGCCCCTTTCCTCCTCCGCCGCTCCATCCTCATCCTCAAACGGGTTTATGAGGCCATAGAGGAAGGTGAAGAAGCCTTGAAACCAATCGGAGCCCTCCTCCACTAACATATCCAGGACCTCCTTGAGGGAGTCCAACTTTTCCTGACTGCCATCTTTGGTCAGGCCTACGCAAACAGAGGGGAAAACAAGGAAAGGGAGATAGGGAGGGAGAAAAAGAAAGAAGAGAAAAAGGTGGTAGAGCAGGGTGAAAAGGGAGGAAAGGAAAGGGTGGAAAGTTTTAAGCGAGGTCAGGCAGCGAGGGAAACTATGCAGGTCTAAGATCGCATGAAGCAGAGTTGGAGACTAAAGAGAGGAGAGAATAGCAATAGCATAGCCTAGAGGGGGGTGGGCATGCAGAGGGACTCTATAGAATCTATCACTAGCAGCAGGGACCACAGCTGTGCCAGACAGGCAGTGGTCTGGGTGACAAAGCAGAGCACTAGTCTTTATGGCAGACAGCAGCAGAGTAGACCGAGTACCAGAACATGGAACCAACTCATTGGACCAAACACTCCTGAAGTAGGTTCTTCCCTTTTGATTAGAAAGAAATGAGCAACTTTAAGATCATATAACAAGTGACTTAGAGATGAGAGAACACAGAAGTCCTAGTTATGACTGAGTCATTCTTAAGGCATGCAGCAATAGGCCCTGGATGTTATGTCAGTGGTGTGAAACGCAACAGTCAGCATGGAATCGAACTCGAAACACCTTTTCACAACATGCACATGCAGACTTTGTTGATTCATTGTCCAGTTTGGTAGAATTGACTAAAATAGTATCTTGTGGCAGAGATCGGTTAAACCAGTCAGTCATGCAAAAGAAAACCCAAATCAGTTATGCAATCACACAAACACACTTCAATAAATAACAATCCAGTTCAAATCGATGAACTTGCCTAGCAGTACTTTAGCATCCTCCACATCGAAGTCACCATCTCCATCAGCATCATAGGACGAAAGTTGACCTAGTAAAGTAACTGGAGTTAGTCTTTAGCCCCGGGTAAGTGGGGGTTGGGTATGTATGGTGAAATGGGGGTGGGTTACTATACCCTACGCAATGAAAATAGCATAGGATGGGGGATACTAGCATTTAAATTCTAATAACAAAACAGTATGTTAATTGCTATCGTTCTTGGATGAGGATTAGGATAATCATTACTGTTCATTTCTGCATTTCCAGAAGTATTGCTATTTATTTCTACGATAAGCAATATTATCATGAGTCATTTTTTTAATGATCATATTAGCATTTCTGGTAAATCTGGTTACATAATAAAATAATAAAACATAAAATCTTGGTTAACCCAGAAGTAAAATCTTGTGTAATTTGGTCAGCTGTGTGATAAACTTCTGGGTCTATGTGTGTTAGAAGTCTCCACCCTCGCAAAAGGAAACTGCTGCCACCCCCCCAACATTCTCTGCATCTTGTGCCAATATCAGTTATGTTTAAGTCATGGTTCCAATAGTTCATATTTTTTTCGAAGAGGTTGTCAGTTGGATAGGGTCTCTGCAAGGTTTTGTTCATCTTACCCACCATATGAATATAATTTTCTGACTCAAATAGGATTCCCTCAAGATTGCTCTGATGTCCAAAATTTTACAAATCAAAATTGTGATATTTTACTTTTAAGTTGCATGTATTTGAAAATATCTACATTGGTCAGTCCAAAATTGCTTTTTAATTGTGTTATGGAAATATACTTATTTCCTATTACCAATTAATTTACAGTTTCCAAGGATTGTTCCATACGGTTGTGTTTTTGGGAGTGATATTTGTTCTTGTAGAATCTGTTTCATTTTCTTCTTCCATACTACTATGAAGTCGTTAATGTTCTTTGAAAATAGACACGTGAAAAGATTCTGGGGGTGAGCATGCGCATCTTCAATAATTACCCATTGTTCCTCTTTAGTGCATTTAACAATATGTCTAAAATAAAAGCCTTGGGTGGCGAGTTGATACAATTAAAACCACCCTCAGACTTATGGAGATGTAAAACTTTCATTTATATTTGCCCATATAAAGTCTTATGGCAGAGTATACTTTTTGAAAGAATGCCTTCAGTGGGGTAATTGGTATACAAGCCAGGCACTTCTATACGTGCTCAAGCAAAAAAAATTACAAACAATAAATATTAACAAAGAGCAAACAATTGACGTAATGAAACAATAAATGCGCACAAATTAGCGGGAGACAGAGGGCATTCTGGAGAGAGACGTGCCTATTAGTGAGCCTTCTCCACACATACACCCCTTCCCTTCTTGTGTCAACATTCTAAATTAGGGATGTCATTTATCAAAATACTAAGCTGTAGTGTAGACCACAAATCAATTATTTTAAATAGGCCGACAACAGAAAAAGCATGTGAAACTTTAACGCTCACTGCCTGCCAGACAAGGCTTGAGCAGCAATAATGCGTAACTTTTAACATTTCGGATCCATTTGGGTCCGATACAGACCCGGCCCAATTTGGATCCGATTCATCTGACATATTTGGGGTAGGATCTGGTCCACCTCGGATCCGAATCGGATACTGACTTTCAAAAAAATATAACAGGATCCTGTCAGTGTCGGCTGGGAATTTCACGGATCCAAGTCAGTTCAGATCTCAATTTCATGATCTGAGAATACCATGAGCCTACGCGCAGAATCTGCCCATGAGAGATTAGCCTTATAGTAACATGTTAGCATTTCAATATTTAAATGTTTTAATGATGAGCTTCACATTTTTCGTTCTGAAACAAACCAATCTTTTCTTTGTTCCGTTCCACTGTTCCTACCGGAAAAATAAAAAAGTCCTGAACCAAATCGAACAAAAATGTACATTAGCCTGACATTCAATTACGTCACCAATCAATGTGAATACAGGCGCTTGCTATGGAGCGTGCAAGGTATAGGCCTAGTCATTTTGGCCTGGGTGCTGTCGGCTGCGTAGCAATAGTTGTTTACAATGCGCAATAGACAATCAAGTGTAGGGCGCTAGATGCGACTGAAATTTTGCGGGGAGAGAGTGAGAGTGGGTGGAGGAGGGGGCTTGGCTTGAAGCGCTGGGCATCCTATGACATGCATTATCGGAATTAGACCCACAGAATTACACCTACAGAGGAACGGCTTCTACAGACGAACTTTGAATGTCTTTCAACTTCTGAGAGTTGGACCAGAGCTAGCTAGTTAACGAGCTTGTTAGTGCAGAATTAAAAACATGTCTTAACTTTTAGTAGTTAATATATCCAATGTGAAACGTGATACTATATTATCCATAACTAGCAGTAACTAGGTTACAGTAGCCTAAGCTTCGGAGGGGGAGAGGCAAGTTACACACACACACACACACACACACACACACACACACACACACACACACACACACACACACACACACACACACACACACACACACACACACACACACACGAGAGCACACAAAGATTTTCAGCTGGCAGGCAGACACTGGAATAAGTTTGAGTGACAGAGTGAGGGCTTTGGCACATGCGAGTTGTTGCGTTTGTGGGACCCAAAAAAATGCCCTGAACGTAAAATAACGTTATTAACTGTTCTGTTCCCTGAACCGGTTCCAACCCCTATCACAACATAGCCACACTGTCTTATTTGAATAAATATGACTAGCTCAGCATAAAAAAGCAAGGAAGCAATGATTCAAAATATTATTTTGCCAGCTTTGCATTACATTTGTTCATTTACATTGCATTATATATCAAATTTATTTGATTGGTAATAAATCATAAAAAAATACAGTGTGACTATTGAAAAAAGGTTAAATCTCTTTTATGACTAATGCAACTTAAAAATGTTATCTTTTCTTGCAATAAGAATTTTGTCAAAAGCAAGTGATTAGACGATATGTATGGGAAATAAATTGATTATTTCAATTGGGACTGGAGGGTTGGTGAGTCTCATGGTTGACACATGATTATTTGGTTGGCATGATCATGGGCGCAAATATCATACCTTGCAGTGTCTCAGACAGCTTAATGTGCAAGTCCTTTGCATTGGCTGCATGCAAGATTAAGACCAGACAAAAACATTCACATTGGAGAAATACAAATATTTGCAATATGAATAAATGATTAAGTATCAATTTGAGATGCAAACATGATTTAGTAAACAGACATATTCAGATCCACACACTGAGCAAGTGCACACATGCACCAAATATAAAACTACGACAAGGTTGAGAAGTTGAAAGTTCAATGTTAAAATGCATCAAAGCACTCAGTATCACTTTGGGTTATTCCTCAATGGCATTCATGATTGTAGCAAAGGCTGAAGGTTCTACCAACTGACTGTGACAGACTGCTGTAGCTAGCAGGAAATGTAGCCCTGCTACAGTACTGTAGCATTTGTGTTTCCTGTTAAAAGGTTCAATGAAGCCGTTTTTATCTCAATATCAAATGGGTTCTGGGTTACAATTAAGTACCTTACTGTGATTTCTTTCAATTGAAATGGCCAAAAAGAAACAAAAACAGCTGCTTAGCAAAAAGCAATTTCTCAAGCAAGACTTTTGCTAGGACTGTCTGGGAGTGGCCTGAGTGAAGGGCCTTATTGGGGGAGCCTATTTGAAGGGATATGTAACCTGAAAACTAGCCGTTATTGGCAGAGAGGAGGGCAAACTATTTATTGGTCTATTAACTTATACTGCCTGGTGATATCCCAAAAAATGTCAGGCTGTCTTTTCAAACAGCTTTTACACTTATATTGCATTATCATTTTCACAATATTATTACAACTTCAGTATGTGTGTGTGTGTGTGTGTGTGTGTATATATATATATAAAAAAAACACACAGGAAAATCACCTTTAAGGTGTCACTTACCGATGACGCCTTGGTAGTCGACCAGGTCGAAGTAGACGACGGCCACAGAGGTCCAGACGCCCAGGAGGGCAAGAACCATGAACCAGGTGAAGAAGGAGCTTCCTCCTGCTACCTCAGGCTTCTTGCCATTCTTACTGGCCAGCTGTGCTTTGACTTCTGTGATGGTGGGTGGGAGAGATAAGTCAGAGAGTCAGACCTGAAACGAATACTATACAGGATAAAGACGTGTATACATAAGCTACACACAAATGCAATGTGTTCCATTTGAGTTGTAAGATGGTCAAAATACAGGCCTAGGCCTAAATGTTCCAGAAATCAGAAAGCTTTTGTGGTTAAAAGAAGCTGACGGCAAAGAGATATCTTGCGATAATACTCATGACGTAAGCATTTTTTTTGTTGTTTTGCAGTCAGCGATATAAAATGGGAAGTTAAATGGGTAAGAATGGAGAAATCTCATAAGCCACTGACCACATTATTGATACTTACAACAAAGAAAAAGGTAGATAAAATGTTGCCTATACATAGCATGAAAACCTAAGAATGTCACATTGCAAACCTCAAGAGGCCTGAACATAGGCCTAGAGCTTTCAAGTAACTGAATTATAATTCAGTATTGTCCCCAGAGAGGCAAAAATACAAAAGCAGTGGAGTAATTATTCAGGTTTCTGTTGACACTGAACACTGTATGGGTAAAAACAACAGTATATTCGAAGAGATGGCAGTGGAATAATGAACAGGTGCAGTCCGCTACCCTAAAGCTAGGTCAAACCATTTCACACATACAGATCAAATTAAATTATATTCGTCGCATGCTTCGTAATCAACAAGTGTAGGGTAACAGTGAAACGCTTACTGGACACCATATACTGGACACCAATCTTCACCAATCTTCAACAAAAAGGGTCAGATGACAATTAGGGGAAAGAAAAAATAAATCTATTGAAGCACACAGCACCTGATTATGTCAGTGACAGTTCTTTATATTTTTATATTTTTATATATTTTTAATATGTCTAGTCCTGAAAAAATCCTGAAGTCCTGAAAAAATCTCCAAATGCCATCAGTCATAATCAATGCACCCATTGGTCATTCGACTTCACTTTCATGCAAACCTCATCTACACACTACAGTTTGCGATTTCTTTCAAAAAGTTAAATAAAGTGGTTCCACATCTGCACTGAAACCAACCCAAAAACTAGGCCCAATCCTATGACCTTATCGACAGAGCTGTGTCGTGCTCCACATCGTCCCTCAGTTGAGTATAACAAACGCCAAAACATCAACCCCAGATGTGCGCCTCTCAAAATAACAACGGTTTGTCCACCATCACCAAAAAAAGGAACATTTCACGGGTCAAACCAACGTCTATAAAAGTAACCCTCATTCCGGAGAAGGTTGTTATCTGATGACATCGCTCCATCTACCTTCTGTGTGTTCGACAACCACCGCGGGTTCCAACACCGGGGTGGGCTTGACTATCGGCACTTCCATCCGTGCAGACCGTCCCTGACCCGTCCGAATGGGAAAAGCTTCAGTGAGTCTTATCTCCCTTATCCTTCCCCCAAACCCTTTTGCAACAGCTACCCTCCTCTATTTGTTCCAGGCAAACTCAGCAGGAACCCGATATGGGACCTGAACCAGCCAATAGGGCTATTTTTAGAGCTGTCCGCTCGTCCACCAGAAGATATTCAGGCATTGATATGGAGAGGCGGTGTTAACGCCATGCCAATGTGACATTACCCGGCATCCCTCAGGACAGAACCCCAGGGATTCAAAGGGCCATAAAAAAATGGCTGTCATTATTACCTCCCACCCCAGTAACAATAAAACAGCAGCAGGCTGAGAAGGGGAGATCTTTACTAAGTGAACTGGCTGACACTCATTCACACACTACCGTGTGGTGGAGCGGGCTGAGGGAGAGGGATTTAAAGTCTAAAGGCCACAGCCCATGCAAATCCTGGCAGACTTTCAGGGACTTTGCTTGGCTGCCAGGGGGATACTCATTAGCCCTACATGGGCGGTTTAAGCAGGCTCTCCGAGAGAGTAGAGGCATTTCAAAACTTCTCTGCACACTCAGGATTGAGGGACGTCATTCACAAACGTACATCACCTGTCTGACATAGGTAGAGTACAAAGAAAATCTGCTGCAAAGAAGTGTGTGCATTTTGGGGAAGGAGCTGGGTTATTACCAATGTGTTAAATGTTGCTCATCCGAGCCTCCAGAGTGGCGCAGTGGTCTAAGACACTGCATCGCAGTTAGATCCCAGGCTGTGTCACATCCAGCCGTGACCGGGAGACCCATGAGGCGGTGCACAATTGGCCCAGCGTCGTCCGGATTAGGGGAAGGTTTTGCCGGCCGGGATTTCCTTGTTTCATCGTGCTCTAGTGACTCCTTGTGGCGGGCCGAGCTGCAAGCTGACCTCGGTCGTCAGGCGGCCGGTGTTTCCCCTGACACATTGGTGCGAGCATTGTGTCAAGAAGCAGTGCGGTTTGGCAGGGTTGTGTTTCGGAGGACGCATGGCTCTCGACCTTAGCCTCTCCCGAGTCCGTAGGGGAGTTACAGCGATGAGACAAGATTGTAACTACCAATTAGATATCACAAAAATTGGAGAGAAAAAGGGGGTAAAGTAAAAATGTTGCTCATCCAGAATATCACTCACATGACCACAAATCAAAGCAAAACGCACAATGGGCCACACATTGCCAAGCACACATGGAAATCACCAGGGTCAGGAGATACTAGTATCGTAACACTTAGTATCGTGGCAAGGAAACAAAGCACAAAGCGGATTTTACTTCTTTAGGAAAACATCCCTAACATTGGAAACAAACATTATGTTGTCATCAAGTGTCACAGTTCTTTATTTTCCAAGCTATAGCACACAATGTTTTATTGTTTTGAAAGGACCAAAGAGAGCTCTGTTATCATTTTTGCCATGAAAAAAATAGTTCCAATACTGGTATCGTCCCGGTATTAGAAATCACATTCAAATATAAAACACAGAGGAAAACACTAACTATTATGTCACGTGCTGTCACAACCCTGGTTGGAAAGTTGTTGGTCATGTTAAAAGGAAAGGTTGCACAAGAGAGAGAGATTCCACAAATCTAACAGCGTAGATTGATTATATTCTTATGCTTAAGCTTATTTTTTGTTTATTATACACTTCTTTTGCAATCCGAAATTCCATTTATCAAAACTCATATTCCAACAATACATTGCTTCTTTGACATCAACAAAGGAACAGCCGGCTGGTCGCGTCGGTGATGTTGGCCAATCGGGAGGTACTAAAGTGTCCATAGAGTTATGTTCCTATTTGATCAAAATAAAAAAATAGCTGGCTATCTAAGAGCATCGGGCCATGCAAAACAAACTAGCCCACTCGGATCTAGCAGGTGTTTGGGCATGGAATAAGCTTGCTAGATAGCAAGCTACAACAACTCCAATACTGCACGTTTTGCAGAAATTAATGTTCAAATCCCAAATCAGATTAATGTCACTGTTTATTTCAAGATATTTATTTCTGCTGAACTGCCTGATCTTTATTGGCCGATATAACTTGCAGGAGATCATGGTAGCCAATGTTTATGTTAGCCATTATCTGGATTTAATGTTACTGCTGCTAGTAAAACGTTAGTAATGTTAGCACTCAGGTTAGCATGTGGCTAGCTATAGCACTGTCAGCTAACAACAGTGTTTTAGCCAGTTTGGTTATAGATGTTCAATGTCTACTATGATGGTAAAGGTTCATCTTGATTTTGTGTAACAATACGAGAAATGCTATTGTGATGAACTGCTAATAAGTTATGTGTTTTAAGGCTGCTAGTGGTTAGTGAGTAGGGGTAAGCCAGCAGGGGTGTAAAATATGGCCTTTTTCAAATTTATGGGGTATTCACAGATTTAAAAAAAATGTTTTCTCTAAATAAGATTTGTTGTACAATTAAAGGTCAAATACACTGTACTTTAAACAGTCAGCAATAATCTTAATTATTATTATTAATTTTTGGGGTCTATTTTACCCCCTTTCTCTCCCCAATTTCGATCTTGTCTCATCGCTGCAACTCCCCAACGGGCTCGGGAGTCGAAGGTTGAGTCATGCGTCCTCCGAAACCCACCAGACCGCGTTACTTAACACCCACTTAACAGCCGCACCAATATGTCGGAGGAAACACCGTTCAACTGACGACCGAGGTCAGCCTGCAGGCGCCCACAAGGAGTCGCTAGAGCGCGATGAGTCAAGTAAAGCCCCCCTGCCACAATCTCCCCCAAACCGGACAGTGCTGGGCCAATTTTGCACCGCCCTATGGGACTCCTGATCACGGCCAGTTGTGACACAGCCTGGGAACGACCCTGGGTCTGTAGTAACACCTCTAGCACTAGCGATGCAGTGCCTTAGACCGCTGCGCCACTCGGGAGGCCCAGTCAGCAATAATCTAATGAATTCAGGGCTTGTGAAATTATACTTAGGCTAAATAAGCCTTCCACAAACACAAGACCCACAAATAATTACATTATTTTATCAAAATAGTTGCAATAATCACTGATCTGGCTTTCAAATCTGTCCATGAAAATGCCCTTTTTGTTACAAATTTAACCAGCACCGTGTATAATGCACATTTAGTTCTTGTAGCTGGCATTATGGAAAATTAACACTAAGTTTAGCCAACTTCAATCTATTTGCTAGTTAACAAGGCAGAACAGTTGAATTGTTATGAACACACCGTTCTGTCCGTCTCCAACTGTTTAACAGCATGCTAGCCTGTCCACTTTGTTCAGATGTTGAAATCAAGTGGCCTACCTTATTTCTCAGAATGAGAAGGAGTTGCCAATTCCTTATTTAAATTGTGTTTTATGCTTATTGCACATTTATAAAAACAGACTAGACAGTTAGTATAATAGTCTTTGGCTAAAATGCTGCACATTTTCGAGAATCAATGTTCATTGATACTCCCGTCTTAGTAGTCTGCTCTGTGCGCAATTTGAGCAGTTGAGACAAAAAAAGAGGATTGTTAAAGGTTAACTTGTCCTCTATTACAGTAAAATAATGTCTCAATGTGTTTGTGTCCATATGACCCATTCTGATGGACCAAACCTCAAATGCAAATAGCAAGTTAAAACTTTTTGTCAGAGAGGAAGAAGTGATCTCTCATTTTGTTGTGGGAGTGGCAGGGGGAGGGGCTTGCTGTGTGCGTGTATAACAGAGAGGAAGAGGTGAGGCAAGGTTTCACTCATCAAAATCTGTCCAAAATAAGCCCAATGCATTTATCAGCTATTTTGGACCTAAGCGTGTCACCGGCCTTCTCGACTTTGGGACGACTTTCCCCATTGTTAGAGGAGTGGGATTTTTCCTATGGAAAATGTCTCGGTTCTTCCATGGCCTGCATACTCACTAGACATGTCACCCATTGAGCATGTGTGGGATGCTCTGTATTGAAGTGTACGACAGCGTGTTCCAGTTCCCATCAATATCCAGCAACTTTGCACAGCCATTGAAGAGGAGTGGAACAACATTCCACAGGCCACAATCAACAGCTTGATCAACTCTATATGAAGGAGATGTGTCGCGCTGCATGAGGCTAATGGTGGTCACACAAAATAGACTGGTTTTCTGATTCACGCCCCTAGCTTTTATTTTAACTTTTTTTTTATATAGTACCAGTCAAAAGTTTGGACACACCTACACATATTGAATCATGTAGTAACCAAAAAAAAGTGTTAAACAAATATATTTTCTATTTGAGATTCATAAAAGTAGACACCCTTTGCATTGATGACAGCTTTGCACACTCTTGGCATTCTCTCAACCAGCTTCAACTGGAATGCTTTTTCAACAGTCTTGAAGGAGTTCCCACATATGCTGAGCACTTGTTGGCTGCTTTTCCTTCACTCTGCTGTCCAACTCATCCCAAACCATCTCAATTTGGTTGAGGTCGGGGGATTGTGGAGGCCAGGTCATCTGATGCAGCACTCTGTCATTTTCCTTCTTGGTCAAATAGCCCTTACACAGCCTGGAGGTGTGTTGGGTCATTGTCCTGTTGGAAAAAAATTATAGTCCCACTAAGCCCAAACCAGATGGGACGGCGTATCACTGCAGAATGCTGTGGTAGCCATGCTGGCTAAGTGTGCCTTGAATTCTAAATAAATCACTGACAGTGTCACAAGCAAAGCACACCCAAGCATCACACCTCCTCCTCCATGCTTTACGGTGGGAAATACACATGCAGAGATCATCCGTTCACCCACACCGCATATCACAAAGACACGGTGGATGGAACCAAAAATCTCCAATTTGGACTCCAGACCAAAGAACAAATTTCTCCCGGTCTAATGTCTATTAGTTGTGTGTATGTGTACATACATACATACATACATACATACATACATACATACATACATACATACATACATACATACATACATACATACATACATACATACATACATACATACATACACACTACCGGTCAAAAGTTTTAGAACACCTACTCATTCAAGGATTTTTCTTTATTTTTACTATTTTCTATATTGAAGAATAATAGTGAAGACATCAACACTATGAAATAACACATATGGAATCATGTAGTAACCAAAAACTGTTTTATATTAGAGATTCTTCAAATAGCCACCCTTTGTATTGATGACAGCTTCGCACACTCTTGAAATTCTCTCAACAATACATACATACATACATACATACATACATACATACATACATACATACATACATACATACATACATACATACATACATACATACATACATACATACATACATACATACATACATACATACATACATACATACATACATACATACATACATACATACATACATACCAGTATTGATGCATGGACGGGTTTGGATTTTTACTTTGTCATTATGGGATATTGTGTGTAGATTTCATCCATTTTAAAATAAGGCTGTAACGTAACAAAATGTGGAAAAAAGTCAAGTGGTCTGAATACTTTCCAAACACACTGTATATCATAAAAAACGGTATACCGCCCTGCCCTAGCATCACCTCATTACATACAGATCTCTGGTGTAAATGGGAAGGTGCACACAGCACAGAAGGAGCGAAGGAGACGAGACCAAAAAGAAAACATGAGAACAATCAAGACAATCGCTCATAAACAACAGAAAGAAAAACGTTATTCTTGCTAAACAAAGAATTTGGAATATTGTGTAAAAACATCAATTCAAATTGATTCGATATAAATCGCCCAGCCCTAGTGTAAAAGGGGACATGCTAAAAGCCTGCGTACTGTATAAGTGATACAAATATTTTTAGCTGATACAGAAATAACAGGATATTGGCAGATGATAAGTTGGCTGTAACACAACCGGCCGTGATCAGGAGTCCCATAGGACAGCGCTCAACGTCGTCCGGGGTAGGCCGTCATTGTAAACAAGAATTTGTCCTTAACTGACTTGCCTAGTTAAATAAAGGTAAAAGAAAACATTTTACTATCCGTTTTCAATAATAAAACTATTTGCCTCTATTTTGTATAAGGTATTTGCTACTCGCGTACATTTTCAAACACTTAGCCTTCACAAGATTACAAGAGAATGAAAATAGCCTACCAAGTGGGCCTAAAAATAAATGCCAACAAACTGTCTGAACTGTTTGCATTCCCTGTTGGAACATGGGTACTGACAGTCCTGAAAGGTTGCAGCCCTAATCTAGCAGACCTACGTTTTAAAGCCCCTAAGCCATTTGTGCAGGCGTTTACGGATTTTGCATGTCATCCTTTCAGAGGGGCCATGCTAATCTTCTCTGTATCAATCCAATTTTTGCTGCCGAAGCGTTTACTACAACCTTCCCTACCGACTCTCTCTGGAGAGACATACCCCCTCACTCACACTGGCCAGGCTTGTTTCTGGCCACAGACAGACTACCAACTGAATACTGTTACTTCCTTTTTAATTGTGTAGTTAGTTGTAAGAAACTCGCTCTCTGTTCTCTTTCTCTGCTGGTGTCGTTTGTGGGTATGTTGTTCTGTTTGAGCTTGCATAAGGATCCTGTGGAATGTCTGCTTTGACACAGTCCCCTTCTCTTTCAAACGCACACACTCACACACACCTCGATTTTAGGTCCTTAAGTTGGTGCATGTGGTCACATTGACAAGATAATGTTACCACCGTCCTCGACTCCCCCACCCCCTGGCTCTCACACAAGGCCAGTTTGATTTAATCATGATCTGTTTGGTTTCCCAACTAATACCACCTGGTTACTTTATACACTGTCATGGTTTGGCTAAAAGTGCCAGTCACAAGTTACCAAGTCCACAGAAAGGGGAGTGGAAGAGACTCCAGACCAGATACAGGAAAGATACAGGGTTAACTAATCAAATGGCTACACAGACTATTTGCATTGTCTGTCCCCCTCCTCAAATACCTCGACTAACCGGTGCCCCTGCACATTGACCCTGTACCGGTACCCCATGTATATAGCCTCATTAATGTTATTTTGCTGGTGCTCTTTAACTATTTGTTATTTTGAACTTATCTATTAATTTTTTTAACTTAACACTTATTTTTCTTAAAACTACATTGTTGGTTAAGGGCTTGTAAGTAAGCATTTACTGTAAGATCTACACCTGTTGTATTCGGCGCATGTGACAAATAACATTTGGTTTGATGCTGCTAAATACTTCCTTCAAGCACATAGGGCCAACACACTAGCCTCCATTGATAACCAAAGTGACCTTTAGAGATACTGCTCACATTACCAGTAACATAACAGCATTCTATGGACTATGTGGGAACATCAGGAAATGAACTATGATGCTCAGTTGAAATCTAAAATGAAGCTTTTTCGCTGTTGTAGCGCCAGACACAATTTAAAAGCAATTAGCCTAAAATCATTTCAAAAGCACATTACTGACTCTCCATAAAGACATGCTTGTCTCCTTTAACGTCTGTAGAACAAAGACATTCGGTACCATAGTGCAAACTGAACAAACAGTGTCCGGTCTCTGAGATGCAGCAGGACCACATACTGTACAAAGGACTCTAGTAATAAAATGGGGAAATTTACTTATTCAAATATTGATACTTCGGTGCCATCAATTCAATAGCAGTAAAATTAACTCAAGGATCAGTGAGAGCAACAAAAAAAACAAATTCAGCGTAGCTGACGAGAATGTGTGAAATGTTCCCAACCCTCATTCATCAGTTATACAACATTTTCAGTCCTACAACTCTTGTACAGCTCGGTGCAAAATCCAAAGCAGAACAGGCAAGCAAAACAACATCCCCTACAAACAAGCTCACACCACACATGCAAGATTATTCCCCAACTAAGAGTAGTATTTAGTTTGGGGGGGAATACACTGCAAAGAAAACACACGAGTTCACATGTCAGTTGTTGCCTTTACCAGTTCTGTGGCCTTCGTCCAATTAAACCATGAGGCTGAGAGAAGAGGCTGGAGGGAGCAAATTCATTGTTTATAAATAATAATATGACAAGACATCATAAAATATGGCAAGTCAATAGAAACACTGTGTAGAATATCAATGACAATCCAACCTCTGAACAAACAATATGTTGAAAGGATGCAGATTCAAAAGGAACAGATGTTTTTATATTTTGGTCATACAGTACAGTAATTGACTTCCACATACTTTTTCTGTCCTATTACATAAATGCAGCATGTTGAAAGGTAAACTAGGAAATAGCTTTCACGTTGAGGCATCAATAAGTCCCTATAGCTTTAAATAATTTTTTTAATGTAACCTTTATTTAGTTAGACAAGTCAGTCAAGAACAAATTCTTATTTACAATGACGGCCTACACCCGCTAAACCCGGATGACGCTGGGCCATTTGTGCGCCACCCTATGGGACTCCCAATAACAGCCGGTTGTGATACAGCCTGGATTCGAAACAGGGTGTATGTAGTGATGCCTCTAGCACTGAGATGCAGTGCCTTACACAGAACCCAAACCGGCTGCGCGCATGCCCCATCGTGCGCCATCGCGCATAAATGTATTTTGTCCCCCCACATCAAATGCGATCACGACAAGCAGGTTCAATTATATACATTTGAGCTAATTTGTCATATTTAGCTAGCTTGCTGTTGCTAGCTAATTTGTCCTGGGATATAAACATTTGAGCTGTTATTTTACCTGAAATGCACAAGGTCCTCTACTCCACCAATTAATCCACACATAAAACGGTCAACCGAATCGTTTCTAGTCATCTCTCCTCCTTCCAGGCTTTTTCTTCTCTTGACTTTATATTGCGATTGGCAACTTTCATAAATTAGGTGCATTACCGCCACTGACCTCGTTCGTCTTTCAGTCACCCACGTGGGTATAACCAATGAGGAGATGGCACGTGGGTACCTGCTTCTATAAACCAATTAGGAGATGGGAGAGGCAGGACTTGCAGCACGATCTGCGTCAGAAATAGAACTGACTTCTATTTTAGCCCTTGGCAACGCAGACGCTCATTGGTGCGCGCGAGCAGTGTGGGTGCAATAATTCAAATCAAATTCAAATCAAATGTATTTATATAGCCCTTCTTACATCAGCTGATATCTCAAAGTGCTGTACAGAAACCCAGCCTAAAACCCCAAACAGCAAGCAATGCAGGTGTAGAAGCACGGTGGCTAGGAAAAACTCCATAGAAAGGCCAAAACCCAGGAAGAAACCTAGAGAGAAACCAGGCTATGAGGGGTGGCCAGTCCTCTTCTGGCTTAATTGAATAATATAGATTTCAAAATGGATTTTGCCATGCTCGCGCACACGACACGAGCGGTGTAGTCAGCCTGTTGGACCACTGCGCCACTCGGGAGCTATAGGCACGCAGTTGATAGTCATCAGATGTTGGGCAGTGAGTATGAGGCCTGTTCAGGGGGGTGCAACATAACCAATGTTAACTAACAGGAATGTATCACAGATGCGTCTGTCTTGTTGAATAGTGTCAGTTCTACACATTACATTTCTATCAGCAACTTCCTGAACAGTTCACCTAATGAATATGCCCCTGTACAACTTCAACATACATGTAAGGGGAGGAGCCTTGAGTTGTGAAACGCTCCGATAAGAACAGTACATAATGTTCCAAAGGACTTTTTATTCTTACAACCACCGTTTGATCATGCATAACATGCAAAGTGTGTACCTTCAACTCCTTTGCAACCACTTTAAGTTTATAAAAAGTTTGTAATTGCTTACTTGATGACTTCTCAACTTTCCCTTTTGGCAGGAACCATAATATTCCCACTGATATGATCGATTTGCATGATAGTGGCCTGATGATTATCATCTTATTGAAAGTGTAACAAAACATGGTGTAAATGCAGCGTTCTATATCAGATGAATAAAAAAAATAGTTATGGAAGTAGCCTAAAAATGAGGGGCACTGAAACACTGATAGTAACAAAAGATTGCCACAATCTACTTACCTTTGTGCAACACATTCTAAGGTTATATAAGTCTACAAGAACTAGAAGTATACAAAAAACAAATGACTTGCCTAGTTAAATAAAGGTTTAATATATATATATTTTTAAATACAATAAAAACTTCGGGTAAACTTTTCTAAGGACACGTGTCACAATGACACTGGAGTTTTTGAAAAGGGGCCCAATATTTAGCATGACTTGTACAAGCACCCCCTTGCAGTCTGCCCTGAAACCATTAGTTTAGAAAGTTTAAAGCAGGGAGCTTAGCCCATGCCAATGTAATTAATCATCTCGATAACTTGGGGAGCGGTCCCGCGATGAGAAAAGGGGGGGGGGGGTCCATATAATTAAAAGGGATCCATATGGGTCCTAGTTCGCAACAGTGACGATATAAGCCACGTGTAACCCCTCCCACGTTCTCCCACTATTGACACGTGAGCACTTGGTAGAAATTAAGGAAAAGTAAATGGGGAGGGGGGGAACAATACACGCAACTGATGCCGTTTCCGCTGAAGTCTACGAGGTGGATATGTAATTGGCCTCGCTGCGTAAAATGACACATATTGTCATACGTGAGCACAAGATGACACAGATCCTCACTATTCTTGGCTACCATTGCCAATCTAAAATGCACGGGCTATGGTTGTGCAACTATTCTTTGCAACCTGACGAATTGCACGAACATTTTTCAAATCGAACAAATGCGCTGTTATGAATAGTATGTATAATGTATAGTAAAATAGGGGGAGCGTCTGAAATATGGATATAAAGAGACACTGTTTGTGCTGTTTACTATAACTCGAAACAATGTACTGTACAGTTGATGGCTCCGTAAAAAGGGGCACAATTGCTGGCTTACTTTGTTGGTATATTGTTGACGTTATGCTACACATTGTTCAGTTTTATAGGCTTCGTATTGTTGTAGGCTAACTTGCAATGCTTAAATGAAAATGTCAATATTGCCCCCCATTAACTTTTAAAGCCATTCTGCAGCTAAGTGAAGGTTGGTTCCATGCACCACTGCCACTACTAAAATTACGAACCTTTCATTTTGTGTCCTCGTGCGTTTTTCTTCGGGGCCATGGCTATTCGAAGTTGCTTGAATTCAAGTAGAAATGTGGAAATTCAAAATTAACGAGCTTCACTCTCAATTTCTTGCACTAAAGGTGGCCCAGTAGAAATCAAATCTCTGCCCTCATAACCCGAAGCCCATAGCAACCCCGTCCACTGTTTAGTGAATGCGCCCTCAGCCAGTGCGAGCTTCACGAAGACGAGGTGGGCGGAGAAAAGGAAAATCTCGTCCAATTCGCTTTCAGAGGTGGTTGTCTTATTCAATCGTATGGATACAGTCATTGGGATACCCCCGCAGGCTAGAACCGCCTTGTTTATCCCCCCTTTATGTGGTTTTAACTATAAGGGATACAGCTTTTGTTAAAAGGTACTTTTCGTAGGTTATGAGAACTACCCTGACGAAGACAGCTTGTCTGTCGAAACGTTGGTTATTAGGTTATTCAATTATTGCATCTGAGCTCCTAGAGTGTGCGGCAGTTTTTTAGGAGAACTTACGCAGAATGTTAGTAGAATTAACGTCGCAGTTTAGGATAATTATGTTAGGGTTAGCTAAAATGCAAAAAATATATTTTCGACATTAATTTGACAAAAGCTGTATCCCATCTAGACATTACCGTTTTACGTCAGCGCTCGAACGTGGCAAGATGGAAGATACACCCATCGCGAGAACTGACTGTTTTTCACAGTACTGTATTAGCTCGTTATTACATAACTTATGTAATCTCTGAGCCTTTGTGAAGTTGTAACCAGTTTTTAACAAATATGTCGCTTAAAACCACGTAATCTCGTTGTGGAATGTGATTGATGCATGTTTTATGTGCATTTGATAGAGAACTCTAACTCTCAGTATCACAAAGATGAGACCGTGCAGAGAATGACCACCGTAAGCGTCACACAGATGAGAGACCGTGCAGAGAATGAATCACATAGAGTAGCCTAGCTTCCATGAGCTCAGTAGTGCTTGCGCACTTAAATCCAGTGTCAACAGTGGTGATTCTACACTTATTCATCAGAAACCAATATCTATTATTATCAAAGTAGAGTAACCCCTTTATAAATTGCAAATATTCCATCGACAGCATACTAAATAAAAATCCATACTGTCCAGTTAAATATTCAATTCTGATGTAGCCTTCACGTGCTAGCCTAGTACACTGTGTGTCTGTAGGTTGATGTTCCATACATTGTGCCCTCCCCCATTTATTCAGTTGTCCACATCATCAAAGACAGTACAGATGGGTCCATTCCAGGCAATGTGAAAATCCTGGACACACTTTGCCTGTATAAAACTACACACAAGTATCCACAATTTGTTATTCATCTAAGGACATTTAGTTTTAATTGAAGTCAGAAGTTTACATGCACCTTAGCCAAATGCATTTAAACTCCGTTTTTCACAATTCCTGACATTTAATCCAAGTAGAAATTCCCTGTCTTAGGTCAGTTAGGATCACCACTTTATTTTAAGAATGTGAAATGTCAGAATAATAGTAGAGAGAATGATTTATTTCAGCTTTTATTTCTTTCATCACATTAACAGTGGGTCAGAATTTTATATACCCTCAATTAGCATTTGGTAGCATTGCCTTTAAATTGTTTAACTTGGGTAAAAAGTTTCGGGTAACCTTCCACAATAAGTTGGGTGAATTTTGGCCCATTCCTCCTGACAGAGCTGGTGTAACTGAGTCAGGTTGGTAGGCCTCCTTGCTCGCACACGCTTTTTCAGTTCTGCCCACAAATTTTCTATAGGATTGAGGTCAGGGCTTTGTGATGGCCACTTCAATACCTTGACTTTGTTGTCCTTAAGCCGTTTTGCCACAACTTTGGAAGTGTGCTTGGGGTCATTGTCCATTTGGAAGACCCATTTGCGACCAAGCTTTAACTTCCTGACTGATGTCTTGAGATGTTGCTTCAATATATCCACATCATTTTCATTCGTCATGATGCCATCTATTTGTGAAGCGCACCAGTCCCTCCTGCAGCAAAGCACCCCCACAACATGATGCTGCCACCCCTGTGCTTCACGGTTGGGATGGTGTTCTTTGGCTTGCAAGCCTCCCATTTTTTCCTCCAAACATAACGATTGTCATCATGCCCAAACAGTTCTATTTTTGTTTCATCAGAACAGAGGACATTTCTCCAAAAAGTACGATCTTTGTCCCCATGTGCAGTTTCAAACCGTAGTCTGGGTTTTTTATGGCGGTTTTGGAGCAGTGGCTTCTTCCTTGCTGAGCGGCCTTTCAGGTTATTGCGATATAGGACTCGTTTTACTGTGGATATAGATACTTTCGTACCCGTTTCCTCCAGCATCTTCACAAGGTCCTTTGCTGTTATTCTGGGATTGATTTGAACTTTTCGCACCAAAGTACGTTCATCTCTAGGAGACAGAATGCGTCTCCTTCCTGAGCAGTATGACGGCTGCGAGGTCCCAGGGTGTTTATACTTGCATACTATTGTTTGTACAGATGAACGTGGTATCTTCAGGCATTTGGAAATTGCTCCCAAGGCTAAACCAGACTTGTGGAGGTCTACAATTTTTTTCTGAGGTCTTGGCTGATTTCTTTTGATTTTCCCATGATGTCAAGCAAAGAGGCACTGTTTGAAGGTAAGCCTTGAAATACATCCACAGGTACACCTCCAATTGACTCAAATGATGTCAATTAGCCTATCAGAAGCTTCTAAAGCCATGACATAATTTTCTTGAATTTTCCAAGCTGTTTAAAGGCACAGTCAACTTAGTGTATGTAAACTTCTGACCCACTGGAATTGTGATACTTGCCTAGTTAAGGTGGTGTACATTGTGCATATATGAAGGTGTACATCAGGTGAAACATACTATTTCCATTGACAGGACCCTACTGACTACTAGGTAACGTGTCCTTATACGTATGTAAACATATGTGAACCTATCTGTCTCTTCCTGTCCGAATGGCTGTCTGTCTGGGCCTCCATGTCAATAACAAAACATATTCATCTTTATCCCTCAGAGTTTTGAAATAGTCATTGAAATAAATATTTCTGTCTGTAAAATATTACATTCAATGAAGATGATATCTTGATAGTACGTTTATGGAGGTCTGTACAACTCATGGGGTCATGTCTAATAGTAGACCTACGAGTCATTTGACAATGATAATTGATAGTCATAAGTATTTTACAGCACAGTAAAGAATGAATGCAGGATATGGATGAGGGACAATGGGATTTATAAAAATACTGACCCATGCATGTTTGGACTCCTATTTTCCCCACTAGATGGCAACACTTGACCGGTTAAGTGTCCAGTAAAAACAATTCTGTAACTTTTGTGCTTTATGCTTTTTACCCGAGTCATTTTATGAAATTTCATGGAAAACATAATTGAACAGTCACACACCCACATGTCTGTGGACACTAGAGTCTATTCCACTGTCAAAGTTATTCCATATCCAGATTCTTCCACCTTGGAACAAAGAGTAATTCCATTGGAGAAAAAAGGGTTACACTCCATAACTAGTTAAATATATGGTTACTCCTGTTGCTTTTTACCCTACTTCTATGGATTTATATTTATTGGAGCATAGGGCATAGACTGAAATTCAGAAAACCTGGAAGTTAAAATATCATTGGTAAGAACAAGAAAAATGGCAAATTAGGGTAATAATATTATTTTGTAGTTTCTTAAAATAAAATATTCACTTGATACAGTCAAATTACAGGCGTTTAGTAAACTTTCAAATGAGTGGATAAGTTGTCTAATTACAGTACTAATAATAGTAGGTACAATAAAACTTTGCCATATGAGGAAGGAAGGAAAGGGGGATATCTAGTCAGTTGTACAACTGAATGCATTCAACTGAATGTGTCTTCCGCATTTAACTCAACCGCTCTGAATCAAAGAGGTGCGGAGGGCTGCTTTCATCGACACCCACGTCGTCTTCCCAGATGACTGTATCAGGAACTACAGAATGACACAAAGTTCCTTTGAATTACTGGTATGTTCGCATTTCCTCAATTCAATGTTATTGGTCATAGAGGTGTAGCAAGCAGTGTGTTCCAAACAAGCCTCAACTAAAACGTCAATAGAAAAACACAAGAGGCACTTCATCAAAATCATTTTACTCTTATCTTGCTCCCAAACTCCAAACAAACAGACTCAAATAAAACAAATGATTAAATTAATCCATGGTCCAAAAGTGATAGAATCTCCTCAAACATTGACATAGGACTTATGCACTACAGGTGAGGCCAAAATGTACATGTCGGCCGTCCAGTGTTTACTGACCAGTTAGAAAAGGGCCGAAGGTTAAGAAGAGGAGAGTACCCAGGCAAACACAACACAACAGACTGGGAAAGAGTCCAGCCGGGCTCAAAACACTGTTGTGAGAGAACCCAACCAAGCTCAACACACTGCACACTGTCCACCTGGACAGCTGTTCGACCTTTGGACCATTTCACATAAAGACAGGGAATGGACTAGAGCTTCTGTAACAACATACACAGTTCTATTTTGTACTTATTTTCTCATTTGAGATAGAGATGCTACAATGTGAAAGTTTCTGGGAACAAGTTTCGACAAGTTTCGACTCTCTTTCATAACCCTGTATGAGAAAGAGACGAAACAGCAAAGAACTTAATCAATGTCCTCTGAGTTTTTAACACTGGACAAAGGATATTCAGGCAATTCTGCCACTTTTCATCCTCTTATTATCTCCCGCACCAACCCAGTGTTTACATACTGTAAAGTGCCTTCAGAAACCCCTTGACTTTTCCCACATTGTTGTGTTACAGACAACATTTTAAATTGATTAAAAGTAGATTTCTTTTGTCACTGGCCTACACACAATACCCCATAATGTCAAAGTAGAATTAGGTTTTTCGAAATGTTTACAAAAATGAAAAGCTGAAATGTCTTGAGTCAATAAGTATTCAACCCCTTTGTTATGGCAAGCCTAAATGATTTCAGTAGTAAAAATGTGCTTAACAAGTCACATGATAAGTTGCATCTCTGTACCCCTCACATACAATTATCTGTAAGGTCCCTCAACCACAAAGACCAGGGAGGTTTTCCAATGCCTTGCAAAGAAGGGCACCTATTGGTAGACATTGAATATCCCTTTGAGCATGGTGAAGTAATTCATTACACTTTGGATGTGAAGGAATTGTGCATGTGTCCTGCAGGACATGCCCCGAATGCTCCAGCAGGACTCCCGTAGGAGTACGACTTGTCCAGCAGAAATGTTGAAAATCCTGCACAAACATGACAATTCCTGCAGGAATACTGCAGGACCAAACCCTGCAGGATTTTGATATTCCTGCAGGATGTGGCAATACCTGCAGGACAAAGTATATTGCTGCAGGAATCCTGCAGGACCTAAACCTGCAGGATTTTGATATTCCTGCAGGATGTGGCAATTTCAAGTTAACTACAGGATTTGAGATACAGTATGTTGTGACAACAGAGAAAATATACTTTGAAATATAGTGCAATGTCAGACATTTCAACTCAGCAGATGAGAAATGTAAAAAATGACAATGTCCACATGCAATAAATATAATGAATGTTATTTTTATTTGATAGATATCAACACATTTGATAATGGTTTCAATAGGCCCACAGTTCAGTCAATGTAATAATGTATTTATATACAGAGCATCTGGAAAGTACTCAGACCCTGTCACGCGCTGACCTTAGAGATCCTTTTTATGTCTCTATTTTGGTTTGGTCAGGGCGTGAGTTGGGGTGGGCATTCTATGTTTTGTGTTCTATGTTTTCTATTTCTGTGTGTTTGGCCGGGTGTGGTTCTCAATCAGAGGCAGCTGTCTATCGTTGTCTCTGATTGAGAACCATACTTAGGTATCCTTTTCCCACCTGTGTTTTGTGGGTAGTTGTTTTCTGTTTTGTGTTTGCACCAGACAGAACTGTTTCGTTTTGTTCCACTTTGTTATTTTGTTTCAGTGTTCAGTTTGAATAAATAATCATGAACACGTACCACGCTGCGCTTTGGTCCACCTAATTCAACAGACGATCGTTACAGACCCCTTGACCTTTTCCACATTTTGTTACGTTACAGCCTTATTCTAAAATTGATGAAGTAAAAAATTTTCCTCATCAATCTACAATACCCCATAATGACAAAGCTAAACAGGTTTTTAGCTATTTTTGCAAATGTATAAAAAATTAAAACAGAAATATCTTATTTACATAAATAATTACTTATTTACATGTGTCGAGACACAGATCTGGGGAAGGGTACCAAAACAATTCTGCAGCATTGAAGGTGCCCAAGAACACAGTGGCCTCCATCATTCTTAAATGGAAGAAGTTTGGAACCATCAAGACTCTTTCTAGAGCTGGCCGCCCGGCCAAACTGAGCAATTGGGGGAGAAGGGCGGGAGGTGACCAAGAACCTGATGGTCGCTCTAACAGAGCTCCAGAGTTCCTCTGTGGAGATTGGAGAACCTTCCAGAAGGGCAACCATCTCTGCAGCACTCAGGCCTTTATGATAGAGTGGTCAGATGGAAGCCACTCCTCAGTAAAAGGCACATGACAGCCCGCTTGGAGTTTGCCAAAAGACACCTAAGGACTCTCAGACCATGAGAAACAAGATTCTCTGGTCTGATGAAACCAAGATTGAACTCTTTGGCCTGAATGCCAAGCGTCACGTCTGGAGGAAACCTGACACCATCCCTACAGTCAAGCACGGTGGAGGCAGCATCATGCTGTGGGGATGTTTTTCAGTGGCAGGGACCGGGAGACTAGTCAGGATCAAGGGAAAGATGAATGGAGAAAAGTACAGAGATCCTTGATGAATACCTGCTCCAGAGCGCTCAGGACCTCAGACAGGGGGGAAGGTTCACCTTCCAACAAGACAATGACCCTAAGCACACAGCCAAGACAATGCAGAAGGGCTTCGGGACAATCTCTGAATGTCCTTGAGTGGTCCAGTCAGAGCCCGGACTTGAACCCGATCGAACATCTCTGGAGAGACCTGAAAATCTCTGTGTGTAACTGACAATTAACCTGTAAGTCTATGTCGTTGTTTTTTGTTTGAATTGTTTAAGTGTTCGCTATGCGGGGGAAATGATAAGACAAGCGGAACTACGTGGCTAATAACTGTTGTAACGGGGATCATTATCGTAGCAACACACCTTTTGGAGTGAAGACAATCCCGCGCTGTGTTAGCAACATTTTCATGTCATCGGGTGTAGTTCGTAAAGGTTGAAGTGTGTATGTTAGGATGGTAACGTTATAATAATTAAGGATGAAGCATGAATTCATGCCAGGAATAATAAGTGTGAAGTTTTGATTTCTTCCCTTCTGTAATAAGTAGCCAATGAGGTATTTTACCTTTATTCTTGTGTTTAATCTGATACTGTTATAGCTCCGGCTAAACTGTTTATGTATGTAAGCACTTCAGAGTTATACCAAGCTAATAAGTCACTCGTCAGACAAGAAGGTTGTAAGAGTGTGGTTAACTGTATTTTCATTTACTTTATAGTTCTCACGGAAGGTGATAATTCTGACTAAAACTACAGAATAAAGCCACCAGTTAAAATCAAGGAACAGTTGTGCTCGTGGTTACTGGAGGGAGCTACAGTGAGAACTCAGAGGACGAGAAGAGAGAACTGCAAATCTGTGAAAGAATTCATGCACAGAAGTGGCTCATTTCACAGTCTCTCACCACAACATGTTGTGACAATCACACAACAAGAAGATGGCACCAAGACCATGTTCAGGTTACTAGCGGAATCAATCAGTGAAAGCCGCCTCCTCATACCAGAACCAGTAACATTCAATGGAGAACCACTCTCGTTCACTGACTGGAAGGTCTCTTTTCAGACTCTGATAGACAGGAAGAACATACCAGCAACTGAGAAGATATATTACTTAAGAAAATATGTCAGTGCCAAGAAAGCCATCGAAAGTTACTTTAGGCTGACTCTGTTCCTAACATACACGGCTGCGTGGACCATTCTTGAAGAAAGGTACGGAAACAAATTCCTCATCGCCAAGTCCTTCAGAGATAAGCTCAATGCATGGCCTAAGATAGGATCCAAGGACAGTCTTGAACTTAGAGACCTTGTAGACTTTTTCTCGCAGCTATGAGGCTGCTATGTCTCAGAATAAGGGCCTGGAGGTGCTTAATGACTGTGATGAAAACCAAAAGATCCTCGCTAAACTTCCAGATTGGCTAACTTCAAGATGGAATAGAAAGGTCATAGACATCTTAGAAGAAACTGAGACCTTTCCAAGCTTCAGTCAGTTTGTGAAGTTTCTCACGAGAAGCCAAGATCGCTTGCAATCCTGTAACATCCCTTCATGCTTTGAAACCAAGCGAAGATGGAAAACCTAAGACGCCAAGGATTCAAAGCCCTGGAGCAAGGGTATTAGCAACTAACTCTGAGAAAGATACTGTTACTAGTTGTGTCTTCTGTGAGAAGTCAGGTCACAGTCTCCACAAATGTTGGAAGTTCATGGATAAGCCCACCGCAGAGCGACAGAAGTTTGTTAAAGAGAATAAATTGTGCTTTGGCTGTTTAAGGCCTGGGCATCGTTCGAAAGATTGTGATATCAGGAACACCTGTGACACGTGTCAGAGGAGGCATCCATCCTGCCTGCACGAAGATCGTACTAAAGAAAGGTCAAGGGATAGGAAGACAGCGCCCCCACAAGATAAGGGGACAAGAGCGTCAAGTGAGGCCATATCTAACAGAGTCGTAAGAGACATTAATAACACTCACACCTCCACAATCATTCCAGTATGGGTGTCAACCACAAGCGAGCCAGATCGTGAAGTTCTCGTGTATGCACTTCTTGACACCCAGAGCGACACCACTTTTATCCTTGAAGAGACAACAAAAGCTCTCAATACAAGGAAGGAGCCAGTACAACTGAAACTCTCTACAGTGGCTTCAAGGAATACCATCGTGCCCTGCCAGAAGCTGTCTGTTTTGCAGGTTAGAGGGCTTTACTTGGAGAAGAAAATCCCTCTGCCAACGACCTACTCGAGAGAGTTTATTCCTGCAAACAGAGATCATATTCCTACTCCAGAGACTGCAAGAGCATGGTCTCATCTTGAACACATTGCAGAGGAGATTGCTCCTCAGCAGAGCTGTGATATCGGTCTCTTAACCTCACTAGGGTAGGGTGCACTATTTTCACCTCCGGATGAGGTGAAAAAAGTAAACTGCCTGCTACTCAGGCCCAGAAGCTAGGATATGCATATAATTAGTAGATTTGGATAGAAACCACTCCAAAGTTTCTGAAACTGTTCAAATAATGTATGTGAGTATAACATAACTGAAATGGCAGGCGAAAACCTGAAGAAAATCCACCCAGGAAGTGCCATTATTTTGAAATGGCTGTTTTTCCAATGAAAGCCTATCCACCATTTAAAGGGATAGGATCCAGATTCCGTTCCCTATGGCTTCCACTAGTCTTCAGACATTGTTTCAGGCTTTTATTCTGAGAAATGAGGGAGAATGACAACTTTGAGTGAGTGGATAGTGGGATGTCCCCAGAGCTGTTTCTTGCGCACGACCGAGAGCGCGCCTTTCTTGTTTTTCTTTTATATTGTCCGGTTGAAATATTATCGATTATTTAGGCTAAAAACAACCTGAGGATTGATTATAAACATCGTTTGACATGTTTCTACGAACTTTACGGATACTATTTGGAATTTTCGTCTGCCTCTTGTGACCGCATTTGAGCCATTGGATTACTGAACAAAACTCGCCAACAAAATCAAGGTTTTTGGATATAAAGAGGGACTTTATCGAACAAAACGAACATTTATTGTGTAACTGGGAGTCTTGTGAGTACAACCATACGAAGATCATCAAAGGTAGGTGATACATTTTATTGCTATTTCTGACTTTCGTGACTAATCTACTTGGCTGGTAGCTGTATGTAATGCTTTCTGTGCTGAGCGCTGCCCTCAGATAATCGCATGGTTTGCTTTCGCCGTAAAGCCTTTTTGAAATCTGACACAGCGGCTGGATTAACAACAAGTTAAGCTTCATTTTGATGTATTACACTTGTGATTTCATGAAAGTTAAATATTTATAGTAATTTAATTTGAATTTGGCGCTCTGCAATTTCACCAGATGTTGGCCAGGTGGGACGCTACCGTCCCACACCCCCTAGAGAGGTTAATTGGCTACAACTGCTCCCAGGCTCTCCTTCCAAGAGAAATTGTGTCTGGTAAGGGAAATCAACCTTTTGCTCAGAGAACAGACCTTGGCTGGAGCGTAGTCGGCTATGGAAACCCATGTATCGACGATGGCGACGCTATTGGAGTGAGTCAACGGGTTATCGTTAGACAGGTGATGCCAAGTCTTCAATCTTCTTCCAACCTCACAAATCAAGCACACTATGTTTGTAGAACACGCGTAAGAGAGGTAATCACAGCACTAGACATTATCAAGACGCTTGAATCCGACTTCAACGAGAGAGCTGCAGAAGAGGACCTCATATCTCAAGAGGATATCCGGTTCCTGACAAAAATGAAAGCGGGCATCAGACGCAAGGACAATAGACATTACGAGATGCCGCTGCCATTTAAGGAAGAAAGACCTAACCTGCCGAACAATAAAACATGTGCAGTTCACCGTCTCAGGTGCCTGGAAAGGAGGCTAAGGAGAGACAAGCAGTACTACAAGGACTACACAGCATTCATGGAAGAGACCAAAGCTTGTGGAGATGTTGAGAAAGTCTCCAAGGAGGAAATTAACAAGCATCCAGCATAGTACATCCCGCACCATGGGGTTTATCACCCACAAAAGCCTGGGAAGATACGAGTTGACTGCTCAGCTAAGTTTCGAGAAACGTCCTTGAATGACCATCTCCTTACCGGTCCAGAGTTGACAAACACATTGCTGGGTGTCCTTTGTCGTTTTTGTAAGGGTCCAGTTGCAATCATGTGTGACGTAGAGCGCATGTTCCACCAGTTTCATGTGAAAGCAGAAGATCAAGACTATCTGCGGTTCCTTTGGTGGGAGAACGGAGATCTAGAGTCTCAACCCTCAGTGTATCGTATGAAGGTCCACTTGTTCGGCGCAGCTTCATCTCCTGGTTGTGCCAACTATGGTCTCAAACATCTTGCTGCCGAAGGACGAGGAAGCTTCAGCGAGAAGTCTATCCAGTTCATAGAAAGGAACTTTTATGTTGATGATGGGTTGACGAGCGTATCGTCTGAAGCTGAAGCGGCCCAGCTGCTGAAAGAAGCAAGAGAGCTTTGCAGCATCGGCAAACTTCGGTTGCACAAGTTTATCTCTAACAGCAAGGAAGTTATAGCCACAATTCCCAAGGAAGAACGTGCCGAGGGTGCCAAAGATCTGGATATGGCTCTGGGTGAACCACACATGGAGAGAGCGCTTGGTGTACTGTGGTGTGTCGCATCAGACGAGTTCCAGTTTAGAGTAGTTGTCAAGGAACGCCCACTCACAAGAAGAGGAGTGTTGTCTACAGTAGCCTCTATATGACCCGCTTGGGTTTATGGCACCCTTTGTCCTGGCAGGGAAGCAGATCTTGCAGCAGATGTGTCATGACAAGATCGACTGGGATGACCCCCTTCCAGCTGACCTACGTTCCCAGTGGGAATTTTGGCTCCAAGGTCTACAAAACTTGTCTGAAGTAAGGATCCAACAAGGCTACTTGCCATCAAGTTTCAAGGAAGTGCAGAGTTATGAGCTCCATCACTTCTCCGACACTAGTACCTCAGGTTATGGAGAGTGCTCATACCTCAGAACAATCAGCACAGCAGGAGAAGTTCATTGCTCGCTAGTTATGGGGAAGTCGAGAGTCGCCCCTTCCAAGGTTACGACCATACCACGACTGGAACTTTCAGCAGCGGTGGTAGCTGTTCGAACAAGTGACATGCTCAAAAGGGAGCTAGAGATACAAGGTCTACAGGAATACTTCTGGACAGACTCGAAGGTAGTTCTTGGCTACATCAACAATGAAGCCAGAAGATTCCACGTCTTTGTAGCTAACCGTATTCAACGCATAAGCAAAGCACAGATCCCGAACAATGGAGATATGTGACCTCTGAAGAGAATCCTGTGGATCATGCTTCCAGAGGTCTCACAATAGAACAGCTCATGGCTTCCAACTGGTTTACAGGTCCAGACTTTCTTTGGCAAGAAGAACTTCCCAAAGGACTAGTCAAGGGGGGAGAGTTCTCAGACAATGACCCAGAGCTGCAGAAATCCCTGGTCCATGATACCCAGGCAAAGGAAGAAAGATCGTTACTAGATCACCTTCACAAGTTCTCAGACTGGGCAAGAGTGGTGAAAGCTATTGACAGGCTCAAATGAGGGGTCAAGGAAGCCATAGGTTTAAAATTGAGGCCCAGTGAAGCTACAAGCATAGAAGAAAGGAGAGAGGCAGAGCTCACCATTATAAAGATGGTTCAAGAAGCAGCCTTCTCCCATGAGATACACAACCTTAGGCACCAGAAAGACATCAAGACCGAAGATAAAGCAAGCAAGTTGCATAAATTGAGTCCATTTCTGGATGAGCAAGGTATCCTCAGGGCGGGAGGTCGCTTGGCTCATGCAACTCTTCATTCCCATGTGAAGCATCCTGCAATCCTGCCAAGAGCTAGCCACTTGTCAGTGCTGCTTGTCAAGCACTATCATGAAAGAGTACGACACCAAGGACGTGGAATGATCAATGAGCTGCGATCCAACGGTATATGGATCCTAGGATGCAGCAATGCAGTTTCCTCTCACATCTACAAATGTGTGAAATGCAGGAAATTCAGAAGATGTACAGAAGAGCAAAGGATGGCAGATCTTCCGAAGGAACGCATGGAGACCACGCCTCCCTTCACATACTGTGGGATGGACTGCTTTGGACCTTTCTATGCCAAGGACGGAAGAAGAGAGTTAAGGCATTATGGGCTCCTACTCACTTGCATGGGCTCTCGAGCAGTTCACATAGAAATGCTTGATGACTTAACCACCGATGCCTTGATGACTTAACCACCGATGACTTGATGACTTAACCACCGATGCCTTCATTCATTGCCATTTGTGGTAATGTTCGTGAAATCAGATGTGATCAAGGAAGCAACTTCATTGGCGCAAGACGCGAGTTTGTGGGCGCCCTGACAGAAATGGATAAAGAACGACTGAAGGAACTTGGATGCGAGTTTATCATGAACACCCCATCTTCAAGTCACATGGGTGGTGTTTGGGAAAGTCAAATCCGCACGATACGAAGTGTCTTAACATCCATTCTTGGTCAGTCAGACGGAAGACTCGACAGCGCTTCTCTGCGTACCTTTCTCTATGAAGTCAAGGATCTGCAGAGAAGAATGGGAGAAACCCCCCAAATACAGGTGTGCCAAGCTTGTAGCGTCATACCCAAGAAGACTTGAGGCTGTAATCGCTGCCAAAAGTGCTTCAACAAAGTACTGAGTAAAGGGTCTGAATACTTATGTAAATGTAATATTTCAGTTTTTAGTTTTTTATACATTTGCTAAAATTACTAAGAACCTGTTTTTGCTTTGTTATTATGGGGTATTGTGTGTAGATTGAGGGGGAATTTTTTTAAAATCCATTTTAGAATGAGGCTGTAAAGTAACAATGTAGAAAAAGCCAAGGGGTCTCAATACTTTCCGAATGCACTGTATATTCTGCAGGATTCCTGCTGGATTGTTTTTGTGAAGGGCATAATTCCTACAGGATCCTACATACAGGAATTGTCTTACAGGAAAGTTGCCCCGAAAATCTTGTGGGATATCCTGCAGGACTTCCCTTAAAAAGAAGTCCTACAGGAATCCTGCACAAAGAAAATCACAATGGCTATGATGGAAACAAGAAATGTGATGGGATCTTTTTGTGTCAGTAAAATAAATTGTGATGGAAATTATTTATTGTGCAATTGTTGATAGAATAACCATCATGTTCAGGTAAATGTGCAGTTACGCGATGCTATGTTGTATGGTCCTCCCACTACGACTTTAAAAAAGCATGCACATTTTATTAAGCTACAGATTAAATAAATTATGACTTTCACAGGATGGTAAGTGCATGGTGATGAGCTTGATGCTCCTTTCCAATAAATATTGAGGGTCTTAATTTGTATAATAGTGACATGATGATCGGTGCTTAGCTGCAAATTAGCAAATAAGAATGATCTTGCTCTTTCTCATCTCATCATATAACCTAACCCCATACTCAACTGGGGGACTGCGATCCGGATGCAGAACGGGATAAATAAACACACACACACACACACACACACACACACACAAAACAGTTTGGACACACCTACTCATTAGCCAGCTAACTTGCGATTAGCATTAGCAGCTAACAAGAGTTAGGCTCAACTCGCTAAGAAAAGACAAACTAGCTGTTTGCAGATGTAAGAAACACAAACTAATGGTGTAATTATAGAACGCTAGTGGATTTATATTAAGAAGCATGTTGCATGTGCTGCATTGACCATGTAGACTGAAGGCAAGTGTCTCATGGTCGAGGATGTTATGCTGATGAATGAGGACCCAAAAGCGACGTAATAGTAACAGAGTCTTTATTCCAGTAATAAACAAATAATGATTCTCCTGGATATTATCAATGGTCAAATCCTCTCGTCAATAGAGAGGAACGACTGGAGACGCGACCACAGACTGCAGGTCGCTTCAGGAAGGCACTGGCCGTAGCTGACATAGACACCTGCTCACACGCAGCATCTGAAGAAGGCAAACAACACGACAGGGCGGAACAAGGACACAGGAACAGCAAACATCAAACAAGAATCCGACAAGGACAGAAGCGGAAAACAGAGGGAGAAATAGGGGACAGGTGTGAAAGAGTAAATGAGGTCGTTAGGAGAATGAGAAACAGCTGGGAGCAGGAACGGAACGATAGAGAGAGAAAGAGGGAAAGAACCTAATAAGACCAGCAGAGGGAAGCACAGGGACAAGACATGAAGATCAAAGACAAAACATGACAGTACCCCCCCACTCACCGAGCGCCTCCTGGCGCACTCGAGGAGGAACCCTGGCGGCAACGAAGGAAATCATCAATCAACGAACGGTCCAGCACGTCCCGAGATGGAACCCAACTCCTCTCCTCAGGACCGTAACCCTCCCAATCCACTAAGTACTGGTGACCACGTCCCCGAGAACGCATGTCCATGATCTTTCGTACCTTGTAAATAGGAGCGCCCTCGACAAGGACGGGGGGGGGGGAGGGAAGACGAACGGGGGCGCGAAGAAAAGGCTTGACACAAGAGACATGGAAGACAGGGTGGACGCGACGAAGATGTCGCGGAAGAAGCAGTCGCACAGCGACAGGATTGACGACCTGAGAGACACGGAACGGACCAATGAACCGCGGAGTCAACTTGCGAGAAGCTGTCGTAAGGGGAAGGTTACGAGTGGAAAGCCACACTCTCTGACCGCGACAATACCTAGGACTCCTAATCCTACGTCTATTGGCGGCTCTCACAGTCTGCGCCCTGTAACGGCAAAGTGCAGACCTGACCCTCCTCCAGGTGCGCTCACAACGTTGGACAAAAGCCTGAGCGGAGGGAACGCTGGACTCGGCGAGCTGGGACGAGAACAGAGGAGGCTGGTACCCAAGACTACTCTGAAACGGAGATAGCCCGGTAGCAGACGAAGGAAGCGAGTTGTGAGCGTACTCAGCCCAGGGGAGCTGTTCTGCCCAAGACGCAGGGTTTCGAAACGAAAGGCTGCGTAATATGCGACCAATCGACTGATTGGCCCTTTCTGCTTGACCGTTAGACTGGGGATGAAACCCGGAAGAGAGACTGACAGAAGCACCAATCAAACGACAGAACTCCCTCCAAAACTGTGACGTGAATTGCGGACCTCTGTCTGAAACGGCGTCTAACGGGAGGCCATGAATTCTGAACACATTCTCAATGATGATTTGTGCCGTCTCCTTAGCGGAAGGAAGCTTAGCGAGGGGAATGAAATGTGCTGCCTTAGAGAACCTATCGATAACCGTAAGAATCACAGTCTTCCCCGCAGACGAAGGCAGACCGGTAATAAAGTCTAAGGCGATGTGAGACCATGGTCGAGAAGGAATGGGAAGCGGTCTGAGACGACCGGCAGGAGGAGAGTTACCTGACTTAGTCTGCGCGCAGTCCGAACAAGCAGCCACGAAACGGCGCGTGTCCCGCTCCTGAGTAGGCCACCAAAACCGCTGGCGAATAGAAGCAAGCGTACCCCGAACGCCGGGATGGCCAGCTAACTTGGCAGAGTGAGCCCACTGAAGAACAGCCAGACGAGTAGAGACAGGAACGAACAGAAGGTTACTAGGACAAGCGCGCGGCGACGCAGTGTGCGTGAGTGCTTGCTTTACCTGTCTCTCAATTCCCCAGACAGTCAACCCGACAACACGCCCTTCAGGGAGAATCCCCTCGGGGTCGGTAGAAACCACAGAAGAACTAAAGAGACGGGATAAGGCATCAGGCTTGGTGTTCTTATTTCCCGGACGATAGGAAATCACGAACTCGAAACGAGCGAAAAACAACGCCCAACGAGCCTGACGTGCATTAAGTCGTTTGGCAGAACGGATGTACTCAAGGTTCTTATGGTCAGTCCAAACGACAAAAGGAACGGTCGCCCCCTCCAACCACTGTCGCCATTCGCCTATGGCTAAGCGGATGGCGAGCAGTTCGCGGTTACCCACATCATAGTTGCGTTCCGATGGCGACAGGCGATGAGAAAAGTAAGCGCAAGGATGGACCTTATCGTCAGACTGGAAGCGCTGAGACAGAATGGCTCCCACGCCCACCTCTGAAGCGTCAACCTCGACAATGAATTGTTTAGTGACGTCAGGAGTAACAAGGATAGGGGCGGATGTAAAACGCTTCTTGAGGAGATCAAAAGCTCCCTGGGCGGAACCGGACCACTTAAAGCAAGTCTTGACAGAAGTCAGAGCTGTGAGAGGGGCAGCCACTTGACCGAAATTACGAATGAAACGCCGATAGAAATTAGCGAAACCGAGAAAGCGCTGCAACTCGACACGTGACTTAGGAACGGGCCAATCGCTGACAGCCTGGACCTTAGCGGGATCCATCTGAATGCCTTCAGCGGAAATAACAGAACCGAGAAATGTGACAGAGGAGACATGAAAGGCGCACTTCTCAGCCTTCACGTAGAGACAATTCTCTAAAAGGCGCTGGAGTACACGTCGAACGTGCTGAACATGAATCTCGAGTGACGGTGAAAAAATCAGGATATCGTCAAGGTAAACGAAAACAAAAATGTTCAGCATGTCTCTCAGTACATCATTAACTAATGCCTGAAAGACAGCTGGAGCATTAGCGAGACCGAACGGCAGAACCCGGTATTCAAAATGCCCTAACGGAGTGTTAAACGCCGTTTTCCACTCGTCCCCCTCTCTGATGCGTACGAGATGGTAAGCGTTACGAAGGTCCAACTTAGTAAAGAACCTGGCTCCCTGCAAAATCTCGAAGGCTGACGACATAAGGGGAAGCGGATAACGATTCTTAACCGTTATGTCATTCAGCCCTCGATAATCCACGCAGGGGCGCAGAGTACCGTCCTTCTTCTTAACAAAGAAAAATCCCGCTCCGGCGGGAGAGGAAGAAGGCACCACGGTACCGGCGTTGAGAGAAACAGACAGATAATCCTCGAGAGCCTTACGTTCGGGAGCCGACAGAGAGTATAGTCTACCCCGAGGGGGAGTGGTCCCCGGAAGGAGATCAATACAACAATCATACGACCGGTGAGGAGGAAGGGAGCTGGCTCTGGACCGACTGAAGACCGTGCGCAGATCATGATATTCCTCCGGCACTCCTGTCAAATCACCAGGTTCCTCCTGAGTAGAGGGGACAGAAGACACAGGAGGGATAGCAGACATTAAACACTTCACATGACAAGAAACGTTCCAGGATAGGATAGAATTACTAGACCAATCAATAGAAGGATTATGACATACTAGCCAGGGATGACCCAAAACAACAGGTGTAAAAGGTGAACGAAAAATCAAAAAGGAAATGGTCTCACTGTGGTTACCAGATACTGTGAGGGTTAAAGGTAGTGTCTCACATCTGATACTGGGGAGAAGACTACCATCTAAGGCGAACATGGGCGTGGGCTTCCCTAACTGTCTGAGAGGAATGTCATGTTTCCGAGCCCATGCTTCGTCCATAAAACAACCCTCAGCCCCAGAGTCTATCAAGGCACTGCAGGAAGCAGCTGAACCGGTCCAGCGTAGATGGACCGACAAAGTAGTACAGGATCTTGATGGAGAGACAGGAGTAGTAGCGCTCACCAGTAGCCCTCCGCTTACTGATGAGCTCTGGCTTTTACTGGACATGACATGACAAAATGTCCCGCAGAACCGCAATAGAGGCAAAGGCGGTTGGTGATTCTCCGTTCCCTCTCCTTAGTCGAGATGCGAATACCTCCCAGCTGCATGGGCTCAGTCTCTGAGCCGGTGGGAGGAGATGGTTGAGATGCGGAGAGGGGAAACACCGTTAACGCGAGCTCTCTTCCACGAGCTCGGTGACGAAGATCTACCCGTCGTTCTATGCGGATGGCGAGTGCAATCAAAGAGTCCACGCTGGAAGGAACCTCCCGGGAGAGAATCTCATCCTTAACCTCAGCGTGAAGTCCCTCCAGAAAACGAGCGAGCAACGCCGGCTCGTTCCAGTCACTGGAGGCAGCAAGAGTGCGAAACTCTATAGAGTAATCCGTTATGGATCGATCACCTTGACATAGGGAAGCCAGGGCCCTGGAAGCCTCCTTCCCAAAAACTGAACGATCAAAAACCCGTATCATCTCCTCTTTAAAGTTCTGATAATCGTTAGAACACTCAGCCCTTGCCTCCCAGATAGCTGTGCCCCACTCCCGAGCCCGACCAGTAAGGAGTGATATGACGTAAGCGATCCGAGCTCTCTCTCTTGAGTACGTGTTGGGCTGGAGAGAGAACACAATATCACACTGGGTGAGAAAGGAGCGACACTCAGTGGGCTGCCCAGAGTAACATGGTGGGTTATTAACCCTAGGTTCCGGAGACTCGGAAGACCAGGAAGTAGCTGGTGGCACGAGATGAAGACTCTGAAACTGTCCAGAGAGATCGGAGACCTGAGCGGCCAGGGTCTCAACGGCATGACGAGCAGCAAACAATTCCTGCTCGTGTCTGCCGAGCATTGCTCCCTGGAACTCGACGGCAGTGTTGAGAGAATCCATAGTCGCTGGGTCCATCTTGGTCGGATTCTTCTGTTATGCTGATGAATGAGGACCCAAAAGCGACGTAATAGTAACAGAGTCTTTATTCCAGTAATAAACAAATAATGATTCTCCTGGATATTATCAATGGTCAAATCCTCTCGTCAATAGAGAGGAACGACTGGAGACGCGACCACAGACTGCAGGTCGCTTCAGGAAGGCACTGGCCGTAGCTGACATAGACACCTGCTCACACGCAGCATCTGAAGAAGGCAAAGAACACGACAGGGCGGAACAAGGACACAGGAACAGCAAACATCAAACAAGAATCCGACAAGGACAGAAGCGGAAAACAGAGGGAGAAATAGGGACTCTAATCAGAGGGCAAAATAGGGGACAGGTGTGAAAGAGTAAATGAGGTCGTTAGGAGAATGAGAAACAGCTGGGAGCAGGAACGGAACGATAGAGAGAGAAAGAGGGAAAGAACCTAATAAGACCAGCAGAGGGAAGCACAGGGACAAGACATGAAGATCAAAGACAAAACATGACAGAGGAACAACAAATGTGCTCCTTGAGTGACGTGGGTTTTGGGTCATTGTCCTGTTGAAAAACAAATAATTGTTCCACTAAGCGCAAACCAGATGGGATGGCGTATCGCTGCAGAATGCTGTGGTAGCCATGCTGGTTAAGTGTGCCTTGAATTCTAAATTAATCACTAACCGTGTCACCAGCAAAGCACCCCCACACCATCACACATCCTCCATGCTTCAGGGTGGGAACCACACATGCAGAGATCATACGTTCAACTACTCTGCGTCTCACAAAGACACGGCGGTTGGAACCAAAAATCTCCAATTTGGATTCATCAGACCAAAGAACAGATTTCCACCGGTCTAAGGTCCATTGCTCGTGATTCTTGGCCCAAGTCTCTTCTTCTTATTGGTGTCCTTTAGTAGTGGTTTCTTTGCAGCAATTTGACCACAAAGGCCTGATTCACACAGTCTCCTCTGAACAGTTGATGTTGAGATGTGTCTGTTACTTGAACTCTGTGAAGCATTTATTTGGGCTGCAATCTGAGGTAGTTAACTCTAATGAATTTATCCTCTGCAGCAGAGGTAACTCCGGGTCTTCCTTTCCTGTTGTGGTCCTCATGAAAGACAGTTTCATCATAGCGCTTGATGGTTTTTGCGACTGCACTTGAAAAAACTTCTTGAAATGTTCCAGATTGACTGACCTTCATGTCTTAAAGTAATGCTGGACTGTCATTTCTCTTTGCTTATTTGAGCTGTTCTTGCCACCATAATATAGACTTGGTATTTTACCAAATAGGGCTATCTTCTGTATTTCACCCCTACCTTGTCACAACTGATTGGCTCAAACGCATTAAGAAGGAAAGAAATTCCACAAATTACATTTTAACAAGGCACACCTGTTAATTTAAATGCATTCCAGGTGACTACCTCATGAAGCTGGTTGAGCGAATGCAAAGAGTGTGCAAAGCTGTCATCAAGGCAAAGGGTGGCTACTTTGAAGAATCTCAAATATAAATTATATTTTAATTTGTGTAACACTTTTTTGGTTACTCAGTGATTCCATATGTGTATTTCATAGTTTTGATGTATTCACTATTATTCTACAATGTAGAAAATAGTAAAAATAAAGAAAAACCCTGTAATGAGTAGGTGTGTTGACTGGTACTGTATATATACAGTATATATTCTTTCCTCTGTCGGGTTTCGACCCCTTGTAAGTGGTATCATATACACACACAAGACATGGAAGAAATGTGTACAAGTGCAAGAAATTAGCTTTAAAACATAAACATTTATTTCCACCAACAAGAGGGGTGTGAACAGTTTAGGGTCGCATGGGTTGGGAGGTGTTTCAAATATTTATTTTTTTACTATGCTGATAAATTACATCCATCCAGACCTTTGCCACCTAGGAAATGTGTGTGACCGGACCTGCTCAAATAGTACTTGAGTTCCCCTGACACCCATCCACTTTATCAGCAAACTAGAGAGCATGCGCTTAAACCAGATTGGACAAGTTTGGCATTAATAACAAGTTTGTGACAAAACAAAACCATGCATAGAGTGGAAAATGTAATGCAAATACATTGAATTAGTTTTTTTATCTGATACATGAGATCTTTAGCGCAAAAGTGTTTTTTATGTGCACTACGTCATCACGTACAGCAGGGGTGTCAAACTCATTCCACGGAGGGCCTAGTGTCTGCAGGTTTTTGGTTTTTCCTTTCAATAAAGCCCTAGACAACCAGGTGTGGGGAGTTCCTAACTAATTAGTGATGTTAATTCATCAATCAAGTACAAGGGAGGAGCGAAAACCCGCAGACACTCGGCCCCCCGTGGAATGAGTTTGACACCTGTGACGTACAGCAACAAATCTGTTTTGATGGGAAAAAACCTTTGGAAAATGTGCATATTTGTTTAATGTAGATTTTATAATATTTGCATGAACATCTCTTGCAAATTGGATGGAAACCTAGCTTGTGACATCACAGGGTAGAGTAAAAAGTAGTTTTTAAAACTTGTAACATTTCTAGCCAGAGGGAGGGTATTTTCATGCTCCCCAGTTTTTGAAAAATCACTTACATTTCTTTTATGTCATCGGCTAGAACTTTATATTTTCTTTCTACAAAATGTAGAAATGTGCCGTTTTTTCACATGTAGGCATTGTGCTGAAGATAATGTAAATGAGGTTGAAAAGTGGTGGAATTGACCTTTAATCTTCGTAATTAAAACACCAATTATAGTATAATTATACAAGTCTATAATACAGTATTCACAAAATTGAACAAATAGCTAAAACATACATCTTTAACCTTGGTCTTAGTTATAACACATTATGGTAACAGACAGTTGGCTGTATACTGCTAATATACTTTAAAACCCATAAAACAGGAGATAGAGAAAAGTAGTCTAGGTCTAATTCCAAACACAATGTACTCAACTCTTTTGAGCACTTGGTCCTACCATCATCAACTGACAAACATAATAACCAGGAAACTGGTAGTAAACTTGCATATAATCTTAGACCTCAAGGGCTGAAGTTGTGCACCCCATCCACTTCTGAAGGATGCTACAAGTTGTGTGGTTGTTGGTTGGTCATTGAGATGCACTCTGGGATGTGTAGTTCATTTGGAGTCAGGAGCTGTAGGCAGACTGGCTGTCAGGGTCAGGTTCTGTCTCGGGGTCTGGGGTGACCTCATCTCCTGCAGGGCAGATGGAGAGCTGGGTGAGGTGTTCCTCAGACTGCAGGATGTGGGAGGTCCACTCCTGACACACCTCCTCCATGGAGGGGCCGCTGCCCCCGTACTCCTGGGGGAGAATGTCTTTGGAGAAGAAGCCACTCAGAGTCTCTTCGAAGTTGCTGCCGTGCATGTGGATCTAGGAGTAAGACAGAAGGGAATTGACATGAATTAGTATCACTGTTGTCATTATTATCATCAGAGGCAGCATTATCATCATTATCATAATGGGTTATAAGCACCTGCTCTAAACAACATCTGAGGTCACTATCATCATCTCCATCACTCCTGTTGACAATGTATGAAAGAGATGTATCCAGGTGAAGCAAAAGTCATAGTGCAAGAATATGTGAATGGTGATGAATGGTGACTGACCCGCTGTTTGATCTTATCAGTCAGGAATGGACGGATCATGGTGAAGATGCGTTTGAAGAATGTGGGCTCATTGATCAGATGGATCCCTCGCACCTTCAGAGGAAACGAGTCCTGACAAGATCACATTTACACAGAGGCTTATTACAGTATTATTATTACAGGCTTATTCACAGTATAGCTATTGTGTATGTAGCTATATTCTGTAAGAGTAACATGAGATGTCTGCAATACAGACAACTCTGGATCCAGACCTAACCCTAACCTTCAAAAGTATTGATCATTCTAAGATTATTTCTGAAAGCAGCGGAGGGGCCCTTTAAAAACAGCAGTACTGGGTTCTGTTCATTAGGCACCAAACTAAAGAAAACGGACTGAAACAGGGAGGGACTACCTGTAATGATTCAATAAGAAATTTTTGTTTGCAGTTGCAAAACTTTAAAAAACATTTTTCATTGGGTGTCCTAATGAACACAACCAAGTTCAACTGATACCAAGTTCAACTGATAGCCTACCGTGAGCACAGAGGACATCCTCTTTGCCAGGGAGGAGTTGATCTGTAGGGCATGAGCGAAGCACCATCCCTGCATGTCGAAGATGGCCTTCAGTCCATTCCTCTGGGTCTCTATCTCCTGGACGATCAGCTCAGATGTGATCAGACTGACACGGAACACCTCGTAAGCTGTGAAGTCTTTAGGGTTCCACTGGCCTGAGGAGACAAGCCAACACATTGCAAATGACATCTCAAAATGACAACTTCTCAAATGCCCCAATAGAGCAGGGTCTTCCAACCCTGTTCTTGGAGAGCTACCGTCCTGTAAGTTTTCACTCCAACCCAAATCTAGCACACTTGATTCTAACAATTAGCTGGTTGATAAGCTGAATAAGGTTAGTTACAACTGGGGTTGGAGCAAACACCTACAGGAGGGTAGCTCTCCAGGAACAGGGTTGGAGAGCCCTGCTGTAGAGTACATCAATTCTAATCTTGACATCGAAGCCAGTTCAACTGCTTTTTATAAATTCTTCCCTTCTATTCAGGGACTGATTTAGACCTGAAACACCAGATGGGTGCAATTAATGATCAGGTAGAACAGAAAACTAGCAGTGCTCTGGATCTCGTAGGGTAAGATTTGAATACACCTACTATAGAGTATATTATATTAAGCCAAATACAGTAGGTATGCCACCTCAGATAGTCTTTTACACAGCCCTGTGCCATGGGCCGATGTATCAAAATGAATAATGTTCAAAGTACATTTCAAGGTTGCTGCGTTGACATTAGGGGAACATAGCAGGCGTGAAACTTCGGTGCAATTCCATACGATTCAAGAGATTACGTTACCCCAGGATACCCATTGTGGCTGTAACTCTAGATGACAAGGTATCTTTATTCACGTCAGGAGAATTTTGTGAATTAAGGTAGCTTTATTCACATCAGGGGAATTTAACAAAATAAGGTAGCTTTATTCACGTCAGGGGAATTTAACAAAATAAGGTAGCTTTATTCACGTCAGGGGAATTTAGTGAAGTGCAGACTGCAACTCCATACAATTTAAGGTTGCTGCATTCACATCAGGGGAACACAGAAGGGGTGAACTTATGTGCAACTCCATACGAAATGATATGTGGCTCTGTTCACGCCAGGGGAGATGAGCAGGAGTTAACGACTTTGGTGAAACTCCACATGATTATTGCATTTTCGTGTTTTACACTTGTGTTCAGTAGCATCTATGAGTCACATGATTATGAACCAATGACACAGATTGTTCCTGATGTTGTGAAATTCTCTCTTTACAGAACTGGTGCTGTGATATTAGATATCAGGATTCAAGGATGCTGTGATATTAGGATATCGACCTGCTTAAACAGAGCAATTGTAACAGTAGTAGAGCAAAGGATTGCAATATATGAGAAAATGAATGACTGCAGTATTGCCGTTATGAGTACATGATGCATGGAATGCTAAGGCATACATGTATGAAAGTGTGTATTCTTATTTTAAATGTATGTACAGTGGGGAGAACAAGTATTTGATACACTGCCGATTTTGCCTGCAAAATCAGCAGTGTATCAAATACTTGTTCTCCCCACTGTAGTTCTGTCCTTCAGCTGTAATTGTCTATTAATGTTATTTATTATGTTATGGTTTGTGTGGAACCCAGAATGAGTGGCTGCTGCTTTAGCAGTAGCTAATGGAGATCCTAATAAAATACTACAAGTACTAAATACCATTTTAGGTGGTTTTATGCAGTGGTGCCATTTGCCTTGCCTGACACCACACCATATCAGACCATATAGATGAGGACTAACCGATCCTATAGATGAGCACTCTGCTGCCGTTGAGGTCCCGGTCCCTCAGCACTCCGTGGTAGTTATTCTGGAGGAGTCCCAGGACAGAGGACGGGTGCAGGTTGGCACTGATCTCTGGGCACTCTCTCCTCCAACGCTGATAATTAATTAGTAGCTATAAGGATGGAGGGAGAGAGGAAGCGAGAGAAAAAAAGATGGGAAAGAAAACATATTTTAGATTGCAACAGAAAAACAGCCAGCGGTCAGCCTGTCAAATCATGTCAGGCTATTGAACCAAGCATGACAATGAAAATTACATTCTGAAACGGGAGGATGGAGAACGATCTACACCTTTTACTTTTTTTGAGAGATTGAAATCAAAATAAAGAATAAAAAACAAAATGTATCCGTCTCATCTACATTTTTTAAAAGTCACTAACAATGATTCGGAGGTGAGTTAATATAATATTTTGTCATTTAAAAGAAAAAATAAATAAATATATATATATATACACATACACACACACACAGTGCCTTTGTTAAGTATTCAAACCCCTTGACTTTTTCCACATATTGTTACGTTATATACTTATTCTAAAATTGATTAAATAAACATAAAAAAATCCTTAGCAATCTACACACAATACCCCATAAGGTTTTTTAGAAATGTTTGCAAATGTATTAAACATTTAAAAAACAGATACATTATTTACATAAGTATTCTGAACCTTTGCTATGCGACTCGAAATTGAGCTCAGGTGCATCCTGTTTCCATTGATCATGCTTGAGATGTTTCTACAACTTGAATAAAGTCCACCTGTGGTAAATTCAATTGATTGGACATGATTTGGAAAGGCACACCTGTCTATACAAGGTCCCACAGTTGCCAGTGAATGTCAGAGCAAAAACCAAGCCATGAGGTCAAAGGAATTGTCCGTAGAGCTTCCGAGACAGGATTGTGTCGAGAGCCAGATCTGGGGAAGGGTACTAAAACATGTGTGTTGCATTGAAGGTCCCCATCAGCATTGAAGGTCACCATCATTCTTAAATGGAATAAGTTTGGAACCACCACGACTTCCTAGAGCTGTCCGCCTGGCCAAACTGAGCATTTGGGGGAGAAGGGCCTTGGTCAGGGAGGTGTACAAGAACCCGATGGTCACTGACAGAGCTCTAGAGTTCGTCTGTGGAGATGGGAGAACCTTCCAGAAGGACGACCATCTCTGCAGCACTCCACCAATCAGGCCTTTATGGTTGAGTGCCAGACGGATGCCACTCCCCAGTAAAAGACACCCCAGTACAGTTACCCCAGTACTTGGGAAAAACGCCTCTTTTCTAAACATTTTAATTAAATAACGTTAACTTAAAAAGTGTTAACTGCGGTCACTTATTTCCCTTCATAGACAAACAAACTAAGTGTGACCACATACCTCATATTTACCAAACTGTTTTTTGTGTAAGCAATTGGACATTGTTCTTGGGGGCATCGACCCAACTTTCCTTCACTGACAGTTTTGATTCCCAAGTTCGAAACAACTGCTAAATAGATTGAAAACATGTCCTAAATAGTTGAATTTTACAATAGTTAACCCACCGCGGATACCAACCTTCAGTGACAGCTCAACATCAAAGTTTCTCGCTCTCAGAAACTTTATTAGAAAACTGTCCGACCAATTCAACGTGTCCTGCGGGTCGATGATGTCTTTCTGCGCCCTCTGTCTCAGCTGTAATAAATAACGTTGGACAACATTGGAGTCGTCGGGTAAACTATTTAGGTCTCCTTCATAATAATTCTCCTTTACAGACATGTCGGAACTGTATGACATTTCCCGCCCACCACACACAAAAGTAGGCTACTCTATTTACGTCAAGGAGAATGGAGAAACTTCCGTTCATGCAGTCAGAATGCAACTGAAATCATTTCTGCTCTTTAACCCGCATGTGGCTCACCTAGGCTAGGCCCTACTCACCGCTGTGCAACTAAGCAAATAATCGAAGCACGTGTCAACAAAGATGATGAAATCAAGGCAACTGTACAGCCTATTGGTGGTGAGGGGTAAACCTTTGTTTTCAAGTACTTCTCGACCTAAAGTCTACTGCCATGATACGTTGTAGCAAGACAGTGGAAAACGTGTGCAGTGACTTGTGTAATAGGCCAACGAGCTGTTATTCTTATAAATAAATTGTTCTGTTATGCTACAATTCAAACACTTAATAACTCGGGCTAATTAAGCAATAAGGACCGAGGGGGTGTGGTATATTGCCAATATATATTGCCATTTATACCACTGTTAAGGGCTGTTCTAAGCCACGATGCCACACAGAGTGCCTGGATACAGCCCTTAGCCGTTATATATTGGCCATATACCACAAACCCAGTCTTATGAACTGGTTACCAACATAAAATAAAATGTTTAGTCATACCCGTGGTATATTGTCTGATCAGCATTCAGGACTCGAACCACCCAATTTATAATACACAATACAAAAGTATGTGGACAACTGCTCGTCGACCATCTCATTCCAAAATCTTGGGCATTAATATGGAGTTGGTCCCCCTTTCCTGCTATATGCCTCCACTCTTCTGGGAAGGCTTTCCACTAGATGTTGGAACAGTGCTGCGGGGACTTGCTTCCATTCAGCCACGAGCATTAGTGGGGTCGGGCACTGATGTTGGACGATTAGGCCTGGCTCACAGTCGTCGTTCCAATTCATCTCAAATGTGTTCAACGGGGTTGAGTCAGGGCTCTGTGCAGGCCAGTCAAGTTCTTCCACACCGATATCAACAAACTATTTCTGTATGAACCCCACTTTGTGCACGGGGGGCATTGTCCTGCTGAAACAGGAAAGGGCCTTCCCCAAACTGTTGCCACAAAGTTGGAAGCACAGAATCGTCTAGAATGTCATTGTGCTGTAGCATTAAGATTTCCCTTCACTGAAACTAAGGGGCCTAGCCCGAAACATAAACAACAGCCCCAGAATATTATTCCTCCTCCACCAAATTTCAGTTGGCACTATGCATTGGGGCAGGTAGCATTCTCCTGGCATCTGCCAAACCCAGATGGTGAAGCGTGATTCCTCACTCCAGAGAATGCGTTTCCACTGCTCCAGAGTCCAATGGCGGTGAGCTTTACACCACTCCAGCCAATGCTTGGCATTGCGCATGGTGATCTTAGGCTTGTGTGTGGCTGCTTGGCCATGGAAACCCATTTCATGAAGCTCTTGACAAAGTTATTGTGTGGATGTTGCTTCGAGGCCGTTTAGAACTCGGTAGTGAGTGTTGCAACCGAGGACAGACGATTTTTACGTGCTACGCGAATCAGCACTCGGCGGTCCTGTTCTGTTAGCCTGTATGGCCTACCACTTTGCAGCTGAGCCGTTGTTGCTCCTAGACGTTTCCACTTCACAATAACAGTACTTGCAGCTCTTGACGAACTGACTTGTTGGAAAGATGGCGTCCTATGACGGTGCCACGTTGAAAGTCACTGAGGTCTTCAGTAAGGTCATTCTACTGCCAATGTTTGTTTATGGAGATTGCATGGCTGTGTGCTCAATTTTATACACCGATCGGCAATGGGTGCGGCTGAAATAGCCGAATCCACAAATTTGAAGGGGTGTCCACATACTTTTGTGTATATATAGTGTATCTATTTGGTTATGGATCACTCCCCAAACTGAATTAAATACTTCCAGAGAATGAAAAGGCAGAGTGTACCTTTACAAAAGTGTCCATAAAACGTTACTTTGTCTCTACAATCTGTCATATAATTGTATCCTTTGGCATTCCACACAAGAGGGCTGTGTCGTGTTGATCCACATTTGCTGTAGCGGACATCCCAAATAGGCATGGGCATGTTTTCTGGTGTCAAATCTGTGGCTGACCTTGGCCTATACAATACATTTTCCATTTATAGGAGAAGCATGGGAGGTTTCAGCTACTACTTTGAGTAGCTATAAGAAGACATTTCATTGACACCTCCCTATGCAAAAGAAACCAAAATGTACAGGAAAATATTCACAACAGTCTACATTATAGAATGCCCTCACGAGGTCATAGAAACAGCAGCACCTGCTGGACAAAGAAATTATGGAAGAGAATGAATAGAGGAAATAAAGAAGTACATAAGGATGGAAATAAAGAGCTACTGAGTCCAGGCATTTTTTGTTTGATATTTTTTTGAAACTCAAAAACAGAATAACAGGTTCAGGGAGACGATCCACGCGCCTAAATTAGCAGAGAATGCCAACGAGTACTCATGACGAGTACTCCTTTAAGGTTGTAGTTACAGTGACCAGAAGTACAGGGTACGATGACAATACATAGGGCGAGCATGTCCAAAAACTGGAACATAAAACAACGCTCGCGGGACACATGGGACATGTAAGTGTCGTCCGTTTCATGTAATCCATACAGGGTCTTTATTAAGTCTTTATAACGTTCTAGGCATAAGGGAACCATGGTTTACGTTTCATAAAACATTCTAAAGAGCTTTGTTTTGGTCCAGGCTTTTGGTACAGTAGATTCCACTCTTCTTCCATAGGAGGATCCATTTGAATGACAGCTCTGAGAGATTCAGTGATCCAATGAGAAGCGACAGGGGAATGGGTCCAGTGCAACTCCACCCTTAGCATTCTTAGATCAGCTGGATTATACTCCAAGCAAGGTGAGTGTGTGTACAGGGTGTGCTTGTAAGCAGGGTGTGTGTAAGCACTTCAGAGTGTGTGTATATTTACAATATCTTTGTGTGTGGGCCCTCCATATCACTCTCTCAAGGGTGTGAAGTTACTTTAGGAATGTAACAAAAGGATACATATTTGCTTATTCCCCCACTAGGTCCATTGGTTGACCTAGAGAGGTGCAGTCTTCAGACCTGTAGAGACCACAATATCTGAAAATGTAACAACAGATGGCCATCACCATCTTAACAATGGGCGGGGGACCCAAGGTCGCACAGGGTGTTGACTCGTTACTAGTTGTGCCCAATCTTTCGCGTTTGTCAGGAAAAAACAAATGAATCGCTCGCTTATTCGATGTCTATAATGGTTCTTATAGCAGCTAAAGTGCACAAGTAGGTACACATTTATGGAAAATCATTTATTTTTGTCAGAAATTGAATAATCGGATGAGGTCGAATCTAGTTAAATATTGACTCATTGATCTACAAAGCACTGAGGCCCAATGAAAATCAACAGTTTGCCCTGAGACACTGGGGTCCCCTCCTCCTTCGGGTACAAACATTGCTTGACACTTATTAAGACTTATTACAGGGATTACGCATGGCCGTTATTGCTCACCAGCTCCATTCAAGTCTATGGGCCTCTGTGGAGAATCCCATCTGAGCTGGGCAAGGCCGACAGGAAAGCTCAACCATAAAAAGACGGGGCATATCTCAAATGACACCCTATTCCCTATATAGTCCAATATAGCATGCTACTTCTTGTACACTATATCAGCAATAAGGTGTTACTTGGAACGGAGACACTAATAGATCTCTATGTTGTCTTCTCTTGGTTCTCTCCTTCACCACATTATTTAAGACTAGTTCCCCCAGACCACATTTAAGCTCCATCAGGCTTTCCACAATCACCATTACAGTTGACCTATGAACTACGAAATGCAGCTTGAGAAGAATGGGCCAAATCCTAACCTGAGATATACTTGGGTTAACTCAAACCTTTGAACATCGTGCATTGATATCAATGGGAGATGAGTTATCTGGGCATATCAAGTTAGGATTCCGCCCTATACGATTGCTTATATCTTTACAGTGTTAGTAAATCTACCTGGTTATACAGAGTGGGGGTTAAAACCCTCAGGTGGCTTTTAGGAAGGGAGGGATTCTGGGAAATGGTTCTTACTCAGTAAGAGCAGAACGCTTAAAGCTTTTGCCTTCATTAGAACTGTGAAACGCATTAGATGCATTCTAATATTCAAGTCTCCTTAGGTGAGCCAATGCAGACCCTTCTCTTTGGAGTCTTTATGTGAGAGCATACCCATTGCATTTCTTGGCTGGAGTTACTAACAGAATGATACATTCAACAAATCCCCCAAAGTGAGAAGTGTCCGAGCTAAGAACACATCCAAGGCTAGGAATAAAACGTAAAAATTTAAAAACTGTCTGGATGGAATGACTTAGATTTCTGCTACAGAGAAATATGCTGTTTTACAGCAGAATTCAACAACTACTAATATTAAGGGCAGGTGAAGAGGCCAACCCCTGCACATCCCCAGATACACGTGACGCCTCACTCCTAACTGGCATTGGGTGTTCAGCCCTGCGATCTAATGGGATGGCAAGGACCAGGAGTTTTCCAAACTGACACCTGAGCAGGAAAAACACTGGGCCCCAATTATAACAGAGTCAGGGGAAACTGACCCTACTGATGGAAGAGAGCTGGGCTTTCAGAAGAGACCTGGGCTGTGGTGCTTAGTGGATGCAAAGCAGCACAACATTGCATATAGAACTAGGATGTCTAGAACAGACGTAGGTACCACAGGTGGCTGGTGGCACCTTAGGATGTGATTTTTTCTAGAAAAAAATAATGTCACATGGCCAAGAAAAAGTAAGGGCCCTAATAGTGAAATATCTTTTCTATAGATCTTAATTTCTATCTGCTGTGCATTATCAGGAAAAGGTGCTGCAGGATCAATCTGACATCTGCATTGGCCGTGCAGCATCCTACGGTGACACGGCCTCTGAAGAAGTCAGGGCGTTCATACTTCTTGCGCTTCGCGGAGTAGCGCAGAGCTGTTGTGAAGTTTGTGTGTATGTAGCTATACGGAGCCCTCCGCATTGTTACAAAATTTGGGAGGCTCACGGTGACGCGGTATAGAGCTCAATTTGGCCTCTGCGTGTCTCCGGAGGCTCCGCAATTGCATCACACCCTCCCTACGGAGCCTCTGACCACATTTTCGGATCAAACATAAATGGGCTTTTAGTGAGGCGTTACGCTTAGGAAGCACAGCCCAGCTCTCAATGGAATGTTTCAGATATTTAGCTAGCTCTAAGAGCAATAGTCGTAAATTCTGTCATTCTCACACCTACCACGGCTTACTGAGAGAGACTGTGTTAGCTCACACTAGTAAATAAAAAGACATCCAAGATTTGGCATGAAAGTGAACAATGCTACAGTTAAACCATATTGGTATAGGGGTCGTTCCATGTGATTTCAATCACTTTCTGACTGCACCCCTTTTGATTTGAACAAAACCTTTCATTCATGTTTGCCCATGGTGGAAGTGGTTCAGAAAGGGACTTTTTGGACCTGAATGTCAAAGCATTCAGGAGATGGAGGTGCTCAAAGCTGACCCATTTTGCATACCCCAACCTTCCATGAGACGTCCACATCACTGGGGAAAAATAAACGGTTGAGTGTGATATCATTTGAAAGCTTACAAACAGGATTGTCAAATGATATGATTTCATTTAAGAACGTTCTTAGACTTTATAGAGTAAATGAAAATGTATCTAAAATTTTGTAGCTTAGACCAGTGGTTCCCAAACTAAAGGGGTCGGCGGGGGGGGCTGTCTAGCTTTCAAATGACTCTTGAATGCGCAAGGTGCAATTTTGAAATTGGGTAGTGATTCATCAGTTTTCCTCTTGTTATGTCAGTCATTGCAGACCTTTAGAGAGCTATTTATCAACTAGTCCATGTCAGCTAACATTTTTCAGCTAGGTCTTTTAGCCCCTTGATTTTGTTGTAATGTTTGAGTCACTCAGATATCACATGAACACGCAAAATATGTAGAACTGCAGGAAATTAGCTTTAAAATGGCCAAAAACATCTTCACCCCATGGCAGATTGTGTAGAATTACAGGAAATAAACTTTAAACCTGAAAAATCCTCTCCGCCAACAAGAGTTTTTGTCATGGAATGTGCTTGTGCCCATAGAAATAGACATGGGGGGAATGTTCCACAAAGATGGGAGGCCCCCTCCCTATAAAGGTTCTGAAGACCGGGAAGGGGTGGGCTTGTTTTGAGAGAATTGTCCAATCAGAGCCTCCTGAGGGTTTTTGAACATACAATGTCATTTTAAAGGATGAGATGCCCTGAAGCACTGGTCTCTGATCAGCCTTATATTCAGACCGACCCATACTGAACCATTAGAACAAACTCCTCTCCCCCTTACCAACAAGTTCTTGAAACAGTTCTTATGGGCAACATTAGGCAGACACTTTAGCAGCCATTTAAAATCAGAACCTCCCCCATTTCACTACCAAATGTTTTAGGCATCTCTCCCCTCACATAAATAACAATTTAATTAAACAAAATAAAATAAAAACCAAGGTATTCGTGGAAGAACTTATCACACATGGAAAGGACAGCCACGTCAATACAGTAATCTTCATCATCATGTTCATCAAAAAAGGTCATAAGAAAGTCTTGGACCAGACTGATTGCAGAGGAGTGTCTGATCACTGTTCAGAGTCCAACGCTCTCAGTCTTTTTTATATTACATAATTTCTGATTAGCCATCTTGAAATCAACAGTCCGTTCCCCGTTTGTTCTTCCTGATATTTACATCAACATTTACACAGTCTTGGTGTTTCGTCTATGCCCCATGAAATATAAAAAAATAACGGGTGACGTCAACTCAGCACTAAATGGTCCATGAATGTAACAAAACAAAGTGGCTTAAAAGTAGCTGTTCCAAGGTGTGTGTGTGTGTGAGATATTTGTCTCCAATTGTTATCCTCTGTATACGCCTATATTCATGTCTTTGTACTCTGTGTGTTGATGCAGATAGGCAGCTCTGTGATGGACTGATGAGGGGGCGGGTCATCAAATGATCAATCGACTGATTGATGAAGGGGGGTGGGGGTGGGGGGGGGATGCCCCTAGGAGGGACGTGGTCCTTTAAAGAGGTTCTGAACCCATGCTATGGATGCAATGGGTCTGGCCTGATGTCAGGTGTCATCGTCTGTGTCCTCCATGAGAACTTTGGTGTCCCGGATCTTGGTCCTGAGGAGAGAGAGAGTTTAGTAGAGGGGAACACAGCCATACGTTATTACCATACTGGGAAGCGAGGCGCGGTTGTCTCAGGGACATGCTGTAGCTTTGTGTGTGTATGCAGGCATGCCAATATATGTGTGTGTGGAGCTATTGTATAACCGTACTGGGAAGCGAGGCGTGGCCGTCTCAGGGACATGCTGTAGGAGCGTTTCCAGTTCTTCTTGCCCAGGCGGTTCCGGACTCCGTCCTCCTGGTCCATCATCTGCTCCAGCAGAGTTTGGTCGTCAGCGTTCAGCGGAGCCACTGAGATGTCCCTCACCGCTCGGAACTCACCACAGTTATTCAGGTGCTCGTTCTCCAGACGGAAGAAGTTCCACACAAAACGTCTGCAGTGGAGAGGGGGAGGAGGAGAATCAAGTGAAATGTTGTTGAGGTGTTTCACCTGCATTTCATGTATGAAATGCCGTTGAGGGAGGTATTTAGTGGTTAAATGGTCGCCTGTTGAAATCTTCAGGAGAAGGGCTCTACCTAGAGGTTACCACAATAGTAGACATAGACTGAAATGTTAATTCAATGAGAAAGGAAGAGAATACAAAGAAAATATAGGAGAGAGAATAAAATAATGTAATCTCACCTGAAGACCTCCAGAGGGGCTAGGATGGTAGCCACAATGTCTGCAGCTGACGGTGTACTGGCGGTGCTCAGGGAGAGGGGTATTGTCCAGGCAAAGCGCAGCAGCACATCCTCCAGTATGGCACAGTAGTAGTAGGCCTGAACAAACCCACACACACACACGTGTATTATCATCACATACACATCTTCTGACATTACATAAAAATAGTAGGCCTGAAAATATTTGAACAATGATTTATTACATTAGCAGACATCCTCTTATGGCTGGGCGATATGGCCTAAAAATCACATCTCCATTTTTTTTCTAACTTCTGGACTATTTACGAAATACGTTTCTAAATAAGCTTTGTTGTACAATTAAAGGTCAAATACACTGCATTTCCAACAGTCAACAGTAATCTAATGAATTCAGGGCTTGTGAAATTACACCTAGGCCTTCCACAACCATTAAACCAACTAATAATTTAATTATTTTATCAAAATAGTTTAACCTGTTTTTTTGCAATAATCACTGATCTGGCTTTCAGGTTTGTCTACGAAAATATTTTGTTACAAATTTAACCAGAACCATGTATAAAGCACATTCACTAATAATGACTAACCTCTTGTAGCAGGCATTATAAAACAGGTCTCATAATCTCTCTAGCACAAGCCCACGAGCTAGTGAGTAGCCAGCTAATCTTTAGATTTCAAGTTTCAAGGATCTATTTGCTAGTTAACAAGGCAGAACAGTTGAATTGTTATGAACACACCCTTCTGTCTCCAACTGTTTAACAGCAGGCTAGCTTGTCCACTTTTTTCAGATGTTGAAATCAAGTGGCCTACCTTATTTCTCAGAATGAGAACGAGTTGCCAATTCCTTATATAAATTGAGTTTGATGTTTTATCGCACATTTATAAAACACAGATTATAAACTGGGTGGTTCGAGCCCTAAATGCTGACTGGCTGACAGCCGTGGTATATCAGACCGTATACCGCGGATATGACAAAACGTGTATTTTTACTGCTCTAATTACATTAGTAACCAGTTTATAATAGCAAAAAGGCACCTCTGGGGTTTGTGGTATATGGCCAATATACCACGGCTAAGGGCTGTGTCCAGGCACTCCGCGATGCATCGTGCATAAGAACAGCCCTTAGCCATGGTATATTGGCCATATACCACACCTCCTCATGCCTTATTGCTTAATTAGACAACTAGTATAACAGTCTGTGGCTAAAATGCTGCTAGCGGTACTGCAATGCCGTGCGCGACACTGAGAATTAATTTTCCAGAATCAACGTTCATTGATACTCCTGTTTTAGTACTGTCTGCTCTGTGTGAACTTTGAGCAGTTGAGGGTATGGTTAGAAAAGTTAACTTGTCCTCTGTTACAGTAAAATAATGTCTCAATGTGTTTGTGTCCATATGACCCATTCTGATGGACCAAACATCAAATGCAAATAGCGAGTTGAAACCGCTTGTCAGAGAGGAAGAAGTGATCTCTCATCTTTGTTGTGCGAGTGTCAGGGGGAGGGGCTTGATGTGTGTGTGTGTGTGTGTGTGTGTAAACAGAGGAAGAGGCGAAAGTGAGAGGTTTCACAAATAAGCCAAATGCTTTTCTATGGGCTTATTTCGGACCTAAGCTTGTTGACTGCCTTCGCGCCTTTGGGACAACTCCAATTGTTAGGGCGGAGACATGAGCATCTTGTCATTATACTCCGATCGCTGGTGTAAATGGAAAGGTGCACACAGCAGAGAAGGAACGAAGGAGACGAGACCAAAAAGACAACATGAGAACAATCGGACATTAACGCTCATGAAAACTAAAAAACTTGATTCTTGCGATGCAGACATTTGGAATATTGCGCAGAAACATACATTCAAATGAGTTACATATCGACCAGCCCTACATCCTCTCTGTTCCTCTTTGAGGCATATGTTTTTCCCGAACAGTGTGTGTGTGTGTATTTCTGTATATAGACTATTACCTCTACCCAACTTATATTCGTCATTTTGGTCGTTATGACCAAGAGGTGTACACTAACTTTCTGGGGGTAGACGATCTCCTCTCTGAGTATGGTGTTATCTCCTGCATTGCGGTCAAACAGGCCCCAGTCCATCTTCAGGTCCCACACCAGGGTGTAACAGGAACTGACTAATGAACAGCCAATCAGCAGGTAGAAGAAGATCTGGGTGTCCTCATGACGCACAGCTAGGAGGGGAGAGATATAGGGGTCAAGGGTCATATTCAATCACCCAAATCACTGATCAATCAACAAAGCAACCGCTCAATCAATGATTCAAGCATTTGGTCAATCAATCAACGTAGTGCATACGTATAAACTACAAACGTTATATTGCAAATACCATTACTGTCCTAATCGCTCCTTGTTAGTTGTTCCATTGTTTGCGGATCCTCTCTCCTCTTATGAGAATCACTGGTATATGCATGTCAACCGGCGCAGCGGCCCAAAACAGTTCTGTACTTACGATATGTCATTTAGATCCCAGTCTAAGATGACTCTAAACATTCTCTCCATACCTTTGTGGGTGCTGTAGAGGGCAGCGAAGGTGACCACAAAGAAGGTGGTGGAGTATTTCCCGGCGTTGACCAGGTGTGGGAAGGCCCGTTTGGAGTCGCGGTAACGCCGCAGGCACTGCACAAAGCGGAACCAGGCCGGCAGACACTGGATCACTGCCCGCACGCCGTACGAGTACGAGTGACACACGCCTCCACCTATCAGAATACACATCGATTAGGAATTAACCAATAAAATTCAGCACACGTTATACGAGTAGGAGTGACAAACACCAGCACTTATCACAAAGCACATTATCAGTCAACCAATAAAATCTGCCAAATACGTTCCATTTAAATTCCTGTCTGTTGGATCGGACATTGAATTTATTTGTAAGAATTCAATATACTCATGAGTTTTAGATGGAGTTGACTCCAACACTTAACACCCATGCAAATAATAACATCAATGGGATAAAATGTGCTTGAACAAGGCTAGTTGGTGGTGTGTATGTTTATTTGGACTTGATAGTGTTTGGAGTGAGCTGTCTGTGGACTAGATTATGTTTGTTTGGACTCGAGTTCACTTTGTTTGGACAAAAGTCTTGAGGGTATGTTTAGTGTGGGCTTGTTTTGACTGAGATTTGTATGTTAGGGTAAGGCTGCGTGTTGTGATGAGTGAGAGTGCGAAAGAGAGAGATACAGAGAGAGGAGACGGGGATAAAGGAGAGGAAGAGAGAAATGAAAGTAGCCACCAGAAATGAGAAAAGCTCTGATTGTTGAGCTGACTGATTGAAAGTCAAAGTAGCTTATTTTCCATAGAGCTTGGAGTGTGTTATTGTGTGTGTGTGTCCGTTGCGTACTGTCGCGCAGTAGCCCGTCTTGTTGCTTCCAGTCGAGCTCAAAGCTGTAGAAACAGATGAGGTACTCCAGGTCCATCAGAACCACCCCTAGAGAGTTGAGCTGGTCGGCCAGCCAGAAGTCTGCAAACTCTACCCTGTGGAACGGGGCTGTGACCACACGGAACTGGAGGAGAGGGAGGGATAGGGAGAAAGGTAGGGAATGGAGAGAGGGAAGAGAGAGATTGTGAGAGGGAAAGATACATATATATATATATATATATATATATATATATATATATATATATATATATATATATATATATATATTACTGACTAAGGATGCATAGGACAACAAAGACAGAGCATTTGGCAACATAAAATGTTGCCCTTTCCCCCATCATGATGACAGGCACATGTTCAGACATGTTCAGCGGCCATATAACATTTGACAGTGCACTTCTTTGGCATTCTGAGCGTCTCACCAGCAGTTTGAGGAGCCAGAAGCGTGACTTGTAGTAGAGGGTCTTGAAGGGGTTGATGAGGAAGAGGAAGAAGAAGCCGTAGAGGACCAGCGGGTTGGCCTGCATGGGCACCAGGATGGACTTGGAGAACAGACAGGACAGGATGCTCACACACCACAGCACCCCCAGGAAACCAGCAATCTATGTGGAGGAGAGGAGGGAGAGGCAGGTTAACTGGTGTTGTAATTTGATTGAAAACGCAATCTATTAGTGTCATTCCGTTCTACTGCTTATTGCTTTGGCAACAGCTGATTTGCTCCTTTCATGCCAATAAAGCTAGTTTCAATGAGACAGAGAGGGAGAGAATTCAAGCAACTGACTTGATACTAACGCAAAAGGCTAGATTCAGTAACACGACACTAAATGTGACCATAAAAAGCCACATAGGTAATATGAACGATATGACTAAAACTCAACCAGTATCCAACAACAAACTTCTGGGACCAGACTAATATATGCGCCATTCATAAGACGCTTTTATCCAAAGTGACTTAGCGCGCATACATTTTACGTACGAGTGGCCCCGGGAATCGAACCCAAAATCCTGACGTTGCAAGCGCCACGCTCTCCCAACTGAGCCACACGGGACCAAACTCTTACCTCAAAGAGGTGCTGGTGGGAGAGGTTGTTGCGGGGGTTGAGCTCGAAGATGAGTACATGGTTGACCCCCGCCTGGCGCCAGCCGTACGTGTTGATGCCCAGCAGGAAGAGGAACTCGATCAGCAGGAAGCCGCCGCGGTAGATCCTCACCAATGGCCACACGTTGGCATTCTCTATCACAACCGCAGCTAGAGGGCAGGACGATTAATAACCCATTGATAACACATTAACGTCAGCGTTCCGTCAACAACTGAGATGTCAAATCCTGAACTAGAGCACTTAGAAAATGGGGAGGGAGGGAGGGATGACGGGCGTACCTGTGATGACGACGGTGACCATGAGGACGAGGAAGACGCCACAGTACAAGCCAACCCTAAAGGTGGTCCACGCCGGAGCAGGCTGTGCAGCACCCAGTGGGGGCACTCGTAGTCTCTTCATGGCTCTCTGTCTGTCTCCTCCCTCCAACTCTTGTGTTACCAGGGCCTGAGAGAACGGTGGAGACACAGCGAGAAAGGAAGAGATTGTCACAGCTAAAAGTTAAGACAAGATGATAAGCGAATAAAACTGAAATGATTATAGTACATTACTACTAGCCAATGCTTTTCATTGATAAGAGGGGGAAACAAAATGGCTGTCCAGTCCAGTACCTCCGTCTCAGAGATGAGCTGGGTGATCTTCTTGCAGGTGTAGAAGGGGGCCACCTCCACGTGGGCCACGCGCCAGTCGGCTCCCCGCGACGTCTCCAGGATCTTATCATGCTTCTTCAAGATTTTACGGAAACCTGTGAAGTTCAGATTCTGGGGAGAGGAGAAACAGTTGAAGGATTATAATAGGAGTCTCCCGGAGAATTTTTAGGACGTAAAACTTGTTGCAATGGATCAGAAGGTGACACAGGACAACAAGGTTAGGGTTAGCGGTAGTGTCTTGGGTTTGGTGATTAGGAGCTGGTACCTAACTTGGTAGTTCTGCAGCAGGATGAGGCTGAGGTAGTATCCAGAAATAGTGTATAGGGGGGTAGTATCTAGGGGTGGTGTCTACTAGGATTGGTTGGTATACCGTATACCGGGGTATTTGGAAAAAGCCACAGAAATGTTTTTCGATACCGTCAAAACAATTTCTTTGACGTTTTTCAATATGTTGGAATATTTGTAGCTACCTTTTAATACCTGCAGTCAACATGTGCAATACGTTAGGAGATAAAGCAGATTGCGTTCTTCGTTTCACATGATCTTACATTATGAAGCTTACTGTAGTTCCCCAGAACAGTTATGCCAGTCATGTGTTTGTTTGTAAATAGCACAATGGGAGAAAGCGAGAGCTGGTGAGTCCATAGCAGTCTATCTATCGACAAGTCTCTGTTGTGCAGCACACATGATGTGATGAAGTTACAATTCAATTCACTACTAAATGTTTGCCATCAGATATCTTATAATGGCTTTCTGCCAGAAGTCAAAGAGCTCTGGATGAGTTCTGTACAGCTGCCATTTTTTCCCTTTCTCCCAATTTCTCTCGTTCACATTCGCTTGTAAATGTCCACACTCACCGGAAATTACATTTGGTTGCTACTAGCTATGCTTGTATAGCTTTATGGGCTGGATTTGCCTGTCTTTGTAATTAGTTTGTTCGTTTTCGCACGTTAGCATTTAGCTAACAGCGGCTATGTGATTTCACTATTAGTTTGTGCTACTTTTGTTAGTATTCTGGTAATAGAGGCCCAATGGGCTTTTCTTGTGTTTTTAGCACCCCTTTGTAGGCTATGCCAGTAATACCGTAAATCCCGGGATGAGTGAGGCACGGTTTTACAATATGAAAAATCGGATACCGCCCAAGTGTCTAACTTTGTAGTTGTGCAGCAGGATGAGGCAGTGTCTAAGGGGCAAGTGTCTAAGGGGCAAGTGTCTAAGGGGCAAGTGTCTACTAACCTGGTAGTTCTGCAGCAGGATGAGGCTGAGGTAGAACTCTGAGAAGGCCAGTTGCAGGTCTTTGATGTTGCGGTGTTTGCAGCGCTCCTGCTGGGACAGGTGGAAGACGGCCTTGCGGCGGCGACGGAGGCCCTGCATGCTGCTCTCCCGCTGGGCATCCAGTGAAGACTGCAGCTCATTCTGCAGCGTGGCGAAACGGCGCTGGGCCTCGGCTAGCTTTTCTGGAGAGAGAGAGGGAGAGGGGGGAGGAAAGAAGAGAGGGAGAGGCAGGGTCATGGGAAGAAGGGGAGAGTGAGGGAGATTGTGTAAGAGGGAGGCAGTCTGATTCGGTCTCTGTTGCCTAACTATTGGTCTTTGGCAGGAAGATTCAGTCTCTAAGGGATTCATGTTTGTCTTCTGACCAGATGGGCCATTAGTGGCCTAGACCAGTGGAGGAGAATGTGACTGTTTGCTAGTAATGCAATGTGAATGTGCTGTTGGTTTTTTGGTACAATCATAGAAATAGGCTAGCTAAGTAGAGAAACAAACTGTGGTTTGGTTATATCAGGTGCATGAAATCGAGCAACATGCACAGTTACCAGAGTAGAATGTGTTGATTTTGGCCAGCTCCTTCTCGCACGTCTGAAAGAACTTCTCCTCAAACTTGGCGTAGTACCTCTTGACTGTGTCCTCGTCGGTGACTGGAAAGACAGGAGAAGATTTGAAGCACAAGGCAAAAATTAGGTGTTATTCATCTTCTCTCTTTTCCAGACAAGCTGATGTTTGCAAATGTCTTTGAGACCTTGCTATTTTTGCCACGTGTGATATTGAGCAGTAGTCCTTTCGCCAAAGATAGCCTCAACCCAGTCATTTCACATATTTGATGCATTTAAACACTAGCAGCCCATATTTAACTATCTAGTCAACTTAGAAAGCTTGTTTAGAAGGGAATACATCAAAACATGTGAAACGACTGGAGTCTTAAGTGGACGTCAAACGTTCATCCTGCTGCACAGTCCCTATGGACGCTCTAGTCTAGAGCGCCTTGTTAAAATTGTGCTTAGGAGCATTTCTAAACTCTCTCCATGGTTAAAGTAGAAAGAAATGGATGTCATTATTGTAAACGTGTGTGAGTATGCTACATTTACTATCATCATATATTGGGGCGGCAGGGTAGCCTAGTGGTTAGAGCATTGGACTTGTTGCAAGACCGAATCCCCGAGCTGACAAGGTACAAATGTGTCATTCTGCCCCTGAACAAGGCAGTTATAACCCACTGTTCCTAGGTTGTCATTGGAAATAAGAATTTGTTCTTAACTGACTTGCCTAGTAAAAAAAGAAAAAGAAAATGGAAATACTGAATTAATTATATTAAATTACACTCATTTCCATATGGTGGACAAAACATATTACTACATGACACAAGCTTGCATTTTCACCACAACATTTAGTGGAATTAAACATCCGTTTTACGTCAGATTGGAGATGTTATTATAAAAAGTGTATAGTCATCACGCCAACACTAAATGGATTGCTTGAATCAGATGAATATATTTGGTTAGGCACTGTTGATTTTGTCATACGCGTCTGTCCGTCGCCGGACTTAACGCCATTGTCATTTTCAAACTTAAAATAGCACAGACAATTCGGGGCGCTCTCTGTATAAAAGTCGCTGGCCACAAACTAATACACGGATTTGACAGTCATCACTGAAACGAAAGTAACCCGTCACTATTTAGAACTACATGTGGAGAGACGATTCGTTGAAATTATCCAGTCAAAAAGTTTTTGCGTTTCCTATTTCATATTCATATCTACCATAAACATTTTCCTACAAGGAAATGAGTTGATAAAAGCCTACTACAAGTTCTCATCTATCGACAGTTACATGTTGTATACCCAAGTTTGTTGTGGTTTTTCTTTTAAAAGAGCGCAAACTATACCTGTCCCAGTTCCATTGATTTCAATACAATATCGATGCGAGTGACTCATTTGCACGCTCTATTGATTACAGTAGAACGAGCTAATCAATTTCAGTCTAGAGTGACCGATTGGTAAATATTGGTGCGTGAGCAGTTTTTAAAAAGGTACTAATTTTGCAAAATATAGTAATCTGAACACAAGTGTGACGTGTGTAATTTTTGTCTTCGTCTTCAACATATCACAACTTATTGCAGCATATTGATTATTATATTACATTTAAAAACAGTGTTTTGACACGGCTATAATTACAAATCCATGACAACAGGAAGCAGCAACAGTATAATTTTCGATTTATGATTTAGTAATATAAACTGTACCTTTTACATTCTTTTTCAGGATTCTACTTAATCAGGTCAGAACTAATGAACTAGCCCAAAAACATGTTATGACATATTGATTTTGATGATATTAGTGTCTTGCCTACCCTAAGTCTGCATTGACCGAGGATGTTCTAAGAGATGGTACGGTAGGTTATTGTGAGACTCCGTAGAGAGCAAGGTTTCTGTACATACATTACACACTGTCATTACTTAACCTCTCGAAGTTAGCTTATTCAGCACATTCAGGTGGCCTGTCATGGTGGAGATGACACTGACAGTGTTATGACAATAGACAGCAGTTCTAGTACGTTCATAATGCTGAGAGCTGCAGAGGTCTTCTAGAATGTAGAACAGCTAGCCATGTTTGAGTTCACACACAGTAGAGGGTGAGAATGTTTTGATAGAGGTGAAAAGCAGTTTTGCAATGTTTGAAGGAAGAGAGCTAATGTTTCATAGAAGGCTAATATTTTCATGCAGAGAACACAGCAGTGGTAGAACACTAGACTGCTGCGAGAGACTGAAATGGTTCCAATTTGTACGGGAAGGAAATATGATGGACATGTACAATGTGTTCTTTGCTCCTGGTCCTCTTGGAGGCCCTGCAGTGTGAGCAGGCTTTTGTCCCAGCTTAGCACTAAAACATCCGATTTCACATTGTGGATTAGTTGAATCAGGTGTTTAAAAGAGTGTTACACTTGAGACTGAAGCCTGCACACATTTCAGCTTTTTAGGAACACTGGTCTAAAGCAGGGGTATTCAACCGGGGGTCTGGAGGTATTGAATGACATACCTACAGTAGAAAACAGGAGAATATCTTATTTCGAATGACGTCAACTTTATTTCTCAACTCCTAATATTGAGCAAATTGGGTGGTTCAACGAAATGAGTGTCTTTTGCATCCCTTTGATATTTTAAGTATAAATTGTGCAACAATATTGAATTTTAAAAGCCTGTTATATTCCATGAAGTGCCCTTTAATATAGATCACATGGAGAATTCAATAAATCAGATTTTTTTTCTGTATATGAATAAAGATTTACTAAATTGCCAAAATTCTGCATTTTGACATGCCCTCCATGCAACCTCTGACTTGTAGGAAGATTTTAACCAACATTTCTCCAAGTTTTCACCATCACTGTGAAGACCTAGTTATTTTGTTGCTTTGACAGTCATTTCTGAAGATTATTATTTACTTGTGATTCAAAATCTGTACCTCATTTCAAGGTCAACCCTGTTACCTTAAAGTGTGGTGTCAGGAAAATAACCTCACACTCAATGTCAACAAAAGAAAGATGATCGTGGACTTGAGGGAGCAGCCCCCTATCCACATCGACGGGACAGTAGTGGAGGGTGGAAAGTTAAGTTCCTCGGCGTACACATCACGGACAAACAGAAATGGTCCACCCACACAGACAGCGTGGTGAAGGCGGCGCAGCAGCGCCTCTTCAACCTCAGGAGGCTGAGGAAATTCGGCTTGTCACCAAAAACACAAACTTCTACAGATGCACAATCGAGAGCATCTTGTCGGGCTGTATCACTGCCTGGTACGGCAACTGCTCCGCCCATAACCGTAGAGGGTAATGAGGTCTGCACAACGCATCACCGGGGGCAAACTACCTGCCCTCCAGGACACCTACACCACCCGATGTCACAGGAAGGCCAAAAAGATCGTCAAGGACAACAACCACCCGAGCCACTGCCTGTTCACCCCACTATCATCCAGAAGGCGAGGTCAGTACAGGTGCATCAAAGCGGGGACCGAGAGACTGAAAAACAGCTTCTATCTCAAGGCCATCAGACTGTTAAACAGCCATCACTAACATTGAGTGGCTGCTGCCAACATACTGACTCAACTCCAGCCACTTTAATAATGGAAAGATTTATGTAAAAAATGTATCACTAGCCACTTTAAACAATGCCACTTTATATAATGTTTATATACCCTACATTACTCATCTCATATGTATATACTGTACTCTATACCATCTACTGCATCTTGCCTATGCCGTTCGGCCAACACTCATTCATATATTTTTATGTACATATTCTTATTTATTCCTTTACACTTGTGTGTATAAGGTAGTTGTTGTGAAATTGTTAGGTTAGATTACCTGTTAGATATTACTGCATGGCCGGAACTAGAAGCACAAGCATTTCTCTACACTCGCATTAAAATCTGCTAACCATGTATGTGTATGTAACAAATAAAATTTGATTTGACCTATAGG